>NC_137894.1:56527184-56837184 GCF_963455335.1 Martes martes | reverse complement strand
TATACTGGACAACCACTCTGTGCCAGAATGTAAGTGAGGGCTTCATTAACATTATCTCACTTGAACCCACCCATAGCCTTTCAACACGTATTATTTTCCCATTTTGTAGGAAATGGAATTGAGGTTCAGAGAGTCTAAGTAGCACACATAGGGTCAAACGTTGCCTGGATAGTACTAGGATCAAACCTACATGGTCAGACTCCAAAGCTACATCCCATGCGAATTAGAGCAATGTGTGAAGAGAAGAATGCATAAACAATAGGGAGTGATAGGGAGCGAGGTTAACTTAGGACAGCGTGTCATCTAAGGGCTAAATAAAACCCTTCTATGGGTCAGTTATGCCTGCCGTCTACAACACAGATAGGTTTTACTCCCTCTGCTGTAGGAGTCTTGCAAATCGCCGCTCTCTGGGGGCAAAGTTACAACCCATGTAACACCAGTGGGGAAAAATATGGATTTCATTTATTTTCTACCCTGCATCTCTTCATGAATATCATGATCAGGGAAAGAAATGATTGTGTGGAGGCCACTCAACACAGCAACCTTAGGTCACAGTCTAAGTTGACCTCTTGCAGTTGTTACTATTTTGTTGTTAACAAACACCGGCAGTTTGTGAATTTCTTTCTCTCTTTTGGTTTGTGTACTGATCTACTTGGTTGAATAATGGAGGAAGTCACCGCTAATGAATATTAAAAGCCTGTAATTTAGTCAAAAACAATGTTGTCCACACTTTTTTCCTGAGTAATTTCAGTTGTTTTTTTTTTTTTTTTTTTAAATCAAGCATAAATGGTAGATAATGTTCGTCTGAATGGGGCCCTTAGGCTTTCTTAGCTGAGGCTTGTTTAGCTTGCCAAGTTTAAATATTTTCTGAACTGATCCCAGAACTGAGAAGCCTTCATCACAGCACAGCATTAAAAATGATGGATGTGATACATATTTAATACAATAAAATGGCCATTTATATGCCCATACTAGACACAGGGGAAATCCTCACAAGAAAGATTTCTAAAATCAAAAGGGCCTATTCTCTAATCGATGTGAGGGGATTTACGCGGATAACTCCCATTAATGCTAATGGGTGTTATGAGCTTATATCCTCCATGCACCATTGGAAAGATACACTCAGTGCCACTTGAAAAGAAGCTGTTGCACTGATGAAATTCTCTAGGAGTATTCAGGGGAAGGAAAACTTGAGAAAGAGCTAAAATGGTAGTAAAGTTGCAGTCATAGTTTGCCTCATGAAGACACTGCATTCCTCCACTCCAAAGGGCTGCTGCATTCAGGACAACTGTCACAAAGCGAGATCTTTTTGACTCTGGGTCATGGTGAAGTGTGGCTATAATCGTCAGACGCATAAGCTGCCTTTTATGATGCTTTTAATTCTTAAATGCAATGCTTGGTTAGGTGCTCAGGGAGGTTTGGGGAACTGGGTGATGCTGGAAATAATTATAACAAGTAAAGTCTGAATCACATGATAGCCCCTGCTTCCTCTTACACTAGGGAGAAAAAAATAGCTGACCATACTAGCCCTGGCTCACCCGACACCAACCTCCAGGAGACAGACTGTTCGTCTGGCTTGCTTGACTAAGATGGGTATTGGGCTTTTGTCTCTGAGGTTAGTCTGCTAGTACTTTTCATTATGCTTTACGTGACAAATGAGAGGAATGACCTCCTCCAGCCTGGGTTGACTTCAACCAAAGTGTGCTAATAAGAACTATGACTGACCAGTTGTAACCACATTCCCCGAAGATAGTTATATTTTGCAGCCGCTGAAAGCAGTCCATTTGCTAGAAATACAGTACCTTAACACTCCAATGCAGAGAAACTCACAGTTATTCATGTGTAGTATTTCGTATTTAAAATGGGTATCTTTCTGCAATTTTGCAGTTGAGAAAAACTGAAACACCAAGGGACTGGGTCAAAAGTCACTCAGAGAAGGAATCAGATTGCTAATTATATGACCCTTCATTCAAGTACTTTTGTAGTGTTTCCTCTGTGCCTTTCTTGCAACTCTAATCACACACGGTAGAGCTATCATCTATATGCTTGTCTCAGATGCCCGAAACTACAAAGTCTTGAGGTCAAGATTCATTTCTGATCCACCCATACTTTGTCAAACTCACAGTAGCTTCTCAATAAGTGTTGAATGAATACATGAACAAATCACTAGTACCCATTTGTGGCCCACTGTATCTTTCCATCTCTCATTTTTAGCACATGCCCTATGCTCTATTGATATGGCGTTCTTTCTAGAATACATATGAAGTTCTTTGAGGAAAAGAGCAGCAGGAGCTCAAGAGGAATGCGGATGGTCTCTGAATCTTTGAGAAGGGGAGATAAACTGTCTCAGTTTGCATTGGACTCTTACTGGTTGGACAGCTTTGGCAGAACCTTTCTCCCTCACTCTTCATGGGATCTCTGTGCCCCACCTTTGATTTTTGATGATAGCAACAGATCCCACTGTTCGTGCATTAAGATGCCACCTAATGGTATTCTCTCCTATTGAGTTTTAAAATTACATTTATTTTTTCGAAGGAATAATTTTGGAGAGCCCCATAGGCTCAGTATTTGAGAAGGGGAATTAGATCCCGATCGAAAAGAGACAAATGGCTTTATCCCTTTCTTCTGCATACTTTTCTTACAGAAGTCCCAAGAGACTGAGCTTAATTTACAATACTTGAACTCTGGAAACAAAATCTAAAATAAAATAGCCGACTATGTAATACTTAAAATCCTGGAAGTTGAAAAAAATTCTTAAGTCTCATAAGTGACATAAGCCGAGACTACTGCATTTGAGGTTAAGCCACTTGAAGGCAGAGATCCGTCACATACTATTCCTGTTATAATATCTGACATTGGGCTGGGAACTGATGAGGCACAAATATTATTTTAGAGGCCACAAAAATGGCTGATCAGTTTAGTCCATTTCATAAGCTTCTAGGTGCCAAGTAGGAAAAATAACTGACTGGCCTTCTATACATCCACTTTTTAATCCCTTGACCCTGGCATCATAGAGTCACATATATTTTCATTGATATATTTCTCAAAAGAGAAATAAAATCCTTAAAAATTCTACCATCGGGGTGCCTGGGTGGCTCAGTGGATTAAAGCCTCTGCTTTCGGCTCAGGTCATGATCCCGGGGTCCTGGGATTGAGTCCCGCACCGGGCTCTCTGCTCGGCGGAGAACCTGCTTCCCTTCCTCTCTCTCCACCTGCCTCTCTACCTACTTGTGATCTCTGCCTGTCAAATAAACAAATAAAATCTTAAAAAAAAAAAAATCTACCATCACCTGTTTTAGTTTATTTACACCGTTTTGCTGCAGCAATTGAGTAATTTTAAAGAATAGCAAATAATTGTACAATTAATCAGGATGCCAAAAGAAGAAGAAGGAGAGGAAGGAGGGGAGGAAAAGAAGGGGAAGAAGAAGCAGCCGGCTTTATTATTCACTCCTGAGCACTTCTTTCCTACACAAGTCCTCCACTGACCTCCACCACTATCCCCATCGGCAGTGGTGAGTTTGGCCTGATAAATAGTTCAGTGAGAGACACAGAGTGAAAATGAAAATTAAGCACTTTATTGACAAGAAGAATTAATACCCCAACAAAAAATAAAATCCATACAGACTTTCTCACTGAGGAAAAATGATGCGCAGACAACACAGACTATTGATTTGAACCAACTGAAGTTAAAGCAGAATATTTATCGGGCCTTACAGTATTTAAATGTCCTAAATTCCACTCAGTACCACTAGCTGCTAGCGCTGCAGAATTCTAGCGTTGCACCCTGCAGTTTGTACTAATTGGTGGGAAATGTAGGCCTGATGTCAAAGACAACTATAATTGTCTGATGAAAATAACTTGCTTTTGACACCAGTATATGTTGCACCCCGTATATCACATCCTCCTTGCATAAGGAGGTGTTGTTTTAGATAGCCAAGGTAATTATAATTGGCTTTAATGTATCTGAAATAACCACGTATAAAAGAGTGTTGTAAGAAAGAAGAGGCTTACAATGACCTAGTAGCATTTATGACAAAATGGTTGCTCACGGGAAGGGAGAAAAAAAAAAAAAAAAGCCTAACTGAAAGCATAGGCTTATACGATGCAGGTTTTAGAATGTTAGAAAGCTTTGATTTAGAGACGATCCTGTTTTGACCATAATGCATTTTGTCATGTGAAGATTAAATGTGGGGGACGCTTACATTTCTCCAACTCACTGAGCTTCCACCTCAGGACTTACTTTTTTTTTCTCTCACATCAATAGACATCTTTTTAAACATTGTATTCATGTCTGCCTCTCATGACAGCAAATAAAATTTAATAAATAAAATTCCATATGATAAATATGTTAGATTTAAGGAGCTGCCTTGATGAAGTGTGGACATATTCAAAAATGATTTGTGAAAAACAAATAAATTTAACAGGGCTAATGTGTTACCAGCTCCAAATATATTATCAATGATGCACAGAAGTATAATGACCCAAAAGAGCATTTGCACAGGTTTTCACACTGCTTAAATTACTGCCAGAGAGGGAAAAAAAACATTCTCCGGAAGTTGGACCCATTGCCTCTGTAGATCAACATCTGACTGTAGCAACATCTTGGCTTGTCACTAAATTTCAAATCAACAGCAGCCACTGATAACTTATAACAAGGGAGTATTTTCACTTCACAAGCATCAAATCCCATGGCACATTTTTTAGAATGTGCCGTCTTTCCTCCCAATCCCCATTCCAACCTTCTGCCAGGTTTCGAGCCTCCTGACCTTTCTAGTTGGCCAAACCCATTCCATTACCTGGGAATCTTCTCTCTTCCACAAATATTCACAGATGGGTTTGGAAAGAAGTGATGGCCCCTCCTCATGTCTCTGCTTTTGGATTTTGCAGCACTCATTATACTTTACACCACAAAATGTATTTCACACCCCCTCGCTTCCCCATGCAGGATTGTGAAGTTAACATTTACTTTGTGTTAAAATAAGCCAGGCAATATGCTGAATGCTTTATATGCATTATTTCATTGAATCTTCACATCAATTCTGTCAAATAGTTACTATTAATGATCTCCATTTTGCAGATGAGGAGACAGAATTTTGATGTCAATGCTTGTGCTCTTAACCACTTGGTAACACCACCTCATCCTCTGTGAAATTGACATGTTTATGCCACCTTCATGTTTTTTTCAGATTCATGATGTTTACGTAACAGGAATGAACATCGTATGGCTTCTACCATATAAAATATAATTATGATCTTTTGATAATGACAACCAAAATACATAATGTTTAATATTTAATAGCTTTAAGTTTTTATAATTTATAGATAACTTTGGAATATGGCAGTACTTACACTTAGGAACTAGTATGTCAGTACCTTGACGAAATCAAAACAAATCCTCTACCACGATGCTGTAATAAGTCTTGAAATAATAAAAGTAACAAAATCACAAAAAAGATTCTCCTAGAGTGATAAAAAATAGGATGCCAGGGATGGGGAAATCCTTTGAAAACATCTTGCAAACTACCAAATGGTCTCTTTTTGTCAGTTATATGTATAATGTTTAAAAATTCCCAACTTTTCTTATTTGTGTTTCTTATTTGTGTATTTCTTATTTGTTCTATTTCTCATATGTGTATATATGACCAACACATATTCATACAGTTCTTATTTATTAAAGTATATGTGTATTTGTCCATATTTTGAAAAAAAATACTGTGAAAGAGGTTTATTGATTATATCCTATTGTTTTTATTCTTATTTTTTTAACAGCAGGAAAAACCACATTTTACTTTTTGTATATGCTCATAGAGATATAAAATTCAAAGAACTGACCAAAGCAGGCAGTTTTTATACCTTTTAGACAAAGGAAAAATTTGTTAAGGGTTGACAAGACAAGAAAGTTTGAGCTTGGTGTAGCAAAATAATGAGGTATCAAAGTTACTTTATGCAGCTTCTGGCCCTGGATACTGTCTACCCTCCTGGTGCAGGGAGGGCACCCTTCAAATAAGGAATTTATTTCCTGATTTCAGGCAGACAGAGGAAGGTCAGAGTGTTCCTCTTGTACCAGCTGTTTCTTAAGTAACTTTAACTTAAAATAATTGATATGCCAAAGTGGCATATTTGGGGGTGGCCCGCCCTGAACCCCATCAGCACTGAACTATGCTATGATGATATATGGATCAGATTGTTTTTAATTTTTTTTTCAGAAAATCTTTAACGCAAAGTTCCTTCTATTTGTTTTATTTTTTTCTTCAAGTTTTTATTTAAATTCCAGTTAGTCTATTACATGCAATGTAATATTAGTTTCAGATGTAGAATGTAGTGATTCTTCACTTACATACAACACCCAGTGCCCATCACAAATGTCCTCCTTAATCCCCATCACCTATTTAAACCATCCCCTGCCCATCTCCCTCCAGCAACCCTCCGTTTGTTCTCTATAGTTAAGAGACTGTTTGTCGGTTTGCCTCTCTCTCCCAACTGCTGTATTCATCTGTTTTGTTTCTTATAATACCGAATTAGAGTAGAATTAAGAAAATTAAAGAGAATAATTATTAAAAGTCTTCAAATACACTTTTTCAGAGCCAGCCTCCATAGTTGGGACATCCAGTTGTATTCACTGTGGAGCTGTGTTTCTTAGAGAAAATGCACTGAAATTTTATGGGGCATTTGAATTGGCAAAAGCATTCAGTGCATTATACCACCATTTCGTGGGGGCCTACTTTGTATCAGACACTGCGATCAGTATGATATGTAGGTGATACAGAGATTCAAAACAATAATGTTAATAGAAATAGCAGCCAGAATTCACTGGGCATTTCCTATCTCATATGCACCGTGTTAAGTTATTTATTCATTAATACATGCTTAGTGAGGGGCGCCTGGGTGGCTCAGTCGTTAAGTGTCTGCCTTTGACTCAGGTCATGATCCCAGGGTCCTGGGATCGAGTCCCGCAGCAGGCTCCCTGCTCTGCGGGAAGCCTGCTTCTCCCTCTCCCACTCCACCTACCTCCCTCACTGTCTCTCTCTCTCTGTGTCAAATAAATAAATAAACAAACAAACAATCTTTAAAAAAAACATGCTTAGCGAGACAGATCTTATTCTGGTTTCAGGTAGGATAGAGCAATGAATGGAACAGACAGGAGGTAAGTGAGGGTTAAGAAGTATCAATAACCTCGGAGTGCCTGGGTGGCTCAGTGAGTTGAAGCCTCTGCCTTCGGCTCAGGTCATGATCCCAGGTCGAGCCCCGCATCGGGCTCTCTGCTCAGCAGGGAGCCTGCTTCCTCCTCTCTCTCCCTGCCTGCCTCTCTGACTAGTTGTAATCTGTCTATCAAATAAATAATAAATAAAATATTTAAAAAAAAAGAAGAAGTATCAATAACCTCTATTCTACAGATAAAAAAATTGAGCCTCAGAAGTATTTAAGAAACTTATCCAACATGAGAAGGCAAGAAAGTAATGAAGCTGAGAGTTAACTTCTCTATTAACTTTAAAACATGCTGTCATGCTGTGTACAGTGTGAGCTTACTACTGTCGTGGCATGGAGGATTTTTCATACTATTTGGGTAAGAGAAACTTAAGATTAGTACTTGCCCAAACTTAACTCCTGAAACAAATTCTTATAAAATGAACTTCCAGGGGCTTACCTAAAAGGACTATTTTAGTTATTAAATCAAAGATTAAAAATCTGGAAAAAAAAACTGTACTCTACTGGGTGGTGACATTTAGAACAACCATTCCTTCATGATGAAACTCTAATACAACTTACATTTATAGATTTTCATAGAAGGCCATCATTAATGGGGTAAGAACGGGTAAGAATAGACAACTTAGTTTCAAGCCATAGTTCTGACATTAACTTGCTATTCTAATTTTTCAGCAAAATTTAATGAGCACCTATTAAACATAAATTCTGGGGATACAAAGGTAGAAAAGAAATATCCTTGACTTTGTGTAGCATATAATCTAATCATGGCAATAGACGTTACATATATAGTTGAAAAATGAGAATTGTGAAGAACAAGAACAGGATTCTTTTTTTTTTTTTTTAAGATTTTATTTGGCAGAGAGAGAGAGAGAGAGCACAAGCAGGGGGAGCAGCAGGCTGAGGGAGAGGGAGAAGCAGGCTCCCCGCTGAGCAGGGAGACAGACGCAGGGCTCGATCCCAAAACTCTGGTGTCATGACCTGAGTTGAAGGCAGATACTTAACAACTGAGCCATCCAGGAATCCCTAGCACAGGCTGTTTTAAAGAAAGACTGGCTTGAGGGATTCGTTGAGAAACCAAATTGGGACTGAGGCTTCAGGGGAAGACCACTTGGAGGAAATGAATATTAAGCTGAATCCTAAGGGACCAGTAGGATTGACACAGGTGAAGAGTGACAGGAAGAGCCTTCTAGGAAGACACCAAAGACTTGGGACTGGGAAATAGCTAAACACGTATTAGAAACAGAGATAAGGCCAGTGTGACCCGGGTCAAGGTGAGTGGGGTGGGAGTGGGATGAGAGGTAAATAACACTGAAGAGCTAGATAGAATCAAATCATGAGGTCCTTGTTGAAAAGTTTACATTCAGATCATTGGAAGACATGGACATAAATCCAATGTTGTGGCCTTCTAGTTCCTGTCATTAGTAAAGTGAGATCGAGAGGTTGGACGGATGGGAGATCCCTTCCAGCCACTACATTCTTAAGATTACTTTATTCAACTAAATTCAACCCTCTGTGATTAACTATAATATGCCAGGTCCTGTGCTGAGGATTCTAAGATGGCTATTACAAGGTGATAACCCATGGAGTCTACTTCCAAGCTGCCTGGAATCCGTGGAGGAAAAAGAAAAAAAGATGAGAACAGGTAGCTGTAACACTGTGTAACAAATGGTATCCCAGGGGAATGCACATTGCATAAGAGCATAGTAGAAGGAATACCTGTATTATTTAGATCAATTGCTTATAAAATCTTACACAAAAGAACTATTTTAGGATTTCATCTGATTGGCATAACTTGACTAAGAAACTCTCCGTAAAGTTTTCTTGTGGAAACATCATTTTGTCTTCATGCTTAGCATTCCTATCCATTCATTTGGATTTAATTGTTGCCATCAGAAGCCTCGTGTTAAAGTGTAAACGTAACACATGGCTGTGATAAACATTAACTCGGAAAAATTGTTTTCAATTTGTGAGTCAATTCAAATAATTTGGAAGTAGCTTCTTGGAATGTTACTTCAGGAAGGCATCTGGAGCCTCACGCAAACTTAATAAAAGGAACAGTAAGAATAGCATTTGCCATCTCTGCCATCTCCGCTAAACTCCCTGTTTAGTCTGACATGTGACATTGTTATCCCTGAATGGGTGAGGTCACAGTTATATTCTGCACAGTTTTTTGTTTCTCTTTTTTGTTGTTTTTTGTTTTTTGTTTTTATTTTCGCTTTATTTATTTATTTATTTATTTAATTTTACTTTTTACTTACATAGTTAAATTCTGCGAGAGAAAAGGCTTTCAAAGAATGAAAGACAGGGTGGATTTGTGTGAAAGGGTGCCAGGGGAAAACCCAGATCTCCACTGGGTGTCACGGCGGAAGCCTTGGCAGCCAGAGTCCTAGTACACGTGGGGTGTGTAAGGTTGAGAAGGATGAGGGCTGAGGAAATGGTTTACAGGAAATTTAAAAAATCATGCTTTGCTTTCTGCATCACCCTCTGCCAAAGTTGTACACATAGAAAACAACTCCGTGCCACCTAAAACGAAATTAAATATTTCTGATACTACCAGAAAGGTACAGTTGACATTATAGGCAGTTTTGTTCTGATTGCATTTCTGCGTCCTGTGTAGAAAGCACACAAGAGTTGCCACTGAGGTAAGGAAGCCTGAGGAAATAGGGCCACAGTGAATGATACCAAGGAAGCCCAAAGCAATGTTTTCAGAATTTGATTGCTTCAATAAGAGATGAGCTGTCCGAGGAATAACTGATATGTTCTGACACCTTCCCCTGTTGCACATGTTAATTTCATGTGTGATATTGTTTTGCACAAAATAATTACATTTGATTGATAAGTCCCATGCCACATTTTAATTTAATTGGAAACAGCCCAATATACACTGAAAAGAGGAAAAAGAATGCAGAAAATATACCAGAGGAAAATATTCTCTCTCTTTATAGTTTTCAGCCAAATTAGCATACTTAAAAAGAACCCACTTCTTCCTGTTATTGGCCTATATCCTTATGTAAATAAATATGGTTTTTTATCAAATCACAATTTACTTTAGGCTTAAAGAAGAACAACTTTTCATGTAGTTCATATTAACATAAAATTATATTTTCTAACATAGTATTAAACATATTTATGGATTTTTGTAAACAGAATATTATTCCAGGTGAAATAAATCTTCATAATTGGTAATATTAGTAAAGATAGAAAAAGGAGTGGAAAAATAAAGTTGCTTGTGTTTTTAGAGCAACTTGGAAGTCTGTTTCATTTTGAAAAATAACATAACTATCTTCATTCATACCTAATTACCCTTAATTTGCTTAAATATTTTCTCTGAAAAATAACAATACGGGAGCATAAACAGCCTCATGTTCATATTCATAAGGTCATATTACAAGAAATTATTTTCTGCTTTATTGTGGATGCAACAATTAATAATATTAAATGTATTCCGACAATTTTCCTGAAACAATGAGTCACAGAAGCTTCACTTCCTGCAAAATTATTATGCAAATAGTTAAAATATTGAAATGAACCTAGGAACTGATACTCTAACAGATCAGTCCTGTTATAATTTGTTGACAATGAGTAATCTATTTGAGACAAAGTGAAAGCCTCTGTAGAGGGAAACTTAATAGAAAAATTACGCCTACGGAGCATTTAAATGTAGGTGCTGAATAAATTATCTATACATTAAAAGGTTCATATATTTCAAAGAAATGATGAAAAGTTTGAAAAAAATCTGAGAAAATTTAACAAAAAGCAATAGAATTCTAAATGTGATCACAACTACGGGAGAACTCTATTAAATGTATAACCTTGTTGCACACAAATTACTCTTTTCAGAGCCTGTTCTTTTATTGGATTGCTCTGCCATTTTATGGAATATATTTTAATGTTGTACAAAGAAAATGAATTTCACGGATTTGATTTAACAGTTTAGTTTCTCCATGTTACTATCTTCTGCGACGATGGAAGTTTGCTCTTTCATTCGGTTATCTATTCCATTATAGGTCTGACAAGCTTTCAGAGAGAGAGAGAGAGTGTGTGTGTGTGTTACAGCTTGGGGTAGAAACGATGTATTATTCAAGTAGAGGCTATCATTTTATCAGGAATGTTCAGCGCATGCTCCCTAAAATGGCATCTGATCGATGAAAGTTAGATTCAGCAAATCATTTGACCTACGGTCTGACAAATGACTAGATTAGGAAGCTTTCCAAGGCTTGTGGAATACTGCAGACTGGACCGAGAGCTGATTCGTAGAAACTATCTTCTACTTTTTAAATTATCTTCATTGATTCTGATTCTCTTGAAATGTGGTTTATTTTGAAGCAAACTTTATTGGGGAGTATATGCTATTTCTGGAAAGGAACCTTTTAAATAGTAAAAATAATGTGATGATATAAATACATTAATAGGAACAACCATCATATCTCCATTTTAGGAATCCAGTGTTTTATGATTATTGTGGCTATTATTATTACTACTACTTTAGAGGAATGCATAATATTATTAAGCCACTGAATTCAAAAGACAGCACGTGGTTTGCCTTGCCCCTATATGCTTGGGGCAAGTTTACACTAGCAAAACATGGTCTAGATAAAGTGGATTTGGGCACTAAATAGCAGTGTTCCATAGCTAGCCCTCTTCTTATCTTGGGATTCCACTGCAAAGAAGACCAAAGTCAAAAATTAATTGGAAAAAATACGGCAAAGGCAACTGACAGTTTGCCTTCATGTTCATTTGTGACTCTACCTCACCAAAGGTAAGTTTCGAACTTACCTTTTTTAATGCTGTTGCCCTTCCACCTCAGACATATCCATAATCGTGTCTATATTCAGCTTTTGCATCCTTTAGGAAAAATTAGATGTACCAAATAAATAGACAAATCAAAGTACTGTATGGGGCGCCTGAGTGGCTCAGTGGGTTAAAGCCTCTGCCTTGGACTCAGGTCATGGTCCCAGGGTCCAGGGATCGAGCCCCGCATCGGGCTCTCTGCTCTGCAGGGAGCCTGCTTCCCTCCCTCTGTCTCTGCCGGTCTCTCCACCTACTTGTGATCTCTCTCTGTCAAATAAATAAATAAAATCTTTAAAAAAATAAAAATAAAGAAACAAAAGTACTAAATCAACTGCTGAATTTAGTGAACCAGAAGAGATCCTACAGACCATCAAGTCTAAAACCCTCATTTCAGCCATGAGGAAACCAGGACGCAGAAATTATTAATGAGTTTACCCAATGTCACCGAGCTGGCTAATAGCAAAATCAAAATCAAATCTAGCACTTTACCTGGTTCCATTCCATTTTGGAAAGTCACCAGGAAGAGATAGCTGTGTGACAATAAGACTAGAGGGTTACAATAAGACTAGAGGGTTACTTCAAAGACGGTCTTTGATTTATAATCCAGATCCAGTTAGAATTTAGAGAAAGATGTATTGGCATAGAAAAGTAGTTGTAAAGTTTTACACTTCTTTTCTGCTTAATCCTCACCATTCTCTCACAGAGACGGGTGAATGACAAGACTCAGTTTCCTTCCTTGGATTGCAAATGATTTATAAGCTGTCTGACAAAGAGAGTATCAATAATAAACTAAGAATTGTCCTATCTATTTAAAAAATCAATTAGTCAATTCAAAATATATTCTAAAAAAGAAAGAACTTTTGTGAGACTAAAACTTTGAATAGCGATTACTTTCTGCTTTAGCCACAGCTGCATTTGACCCTAACAGTGTTATCCCAGGACAGACCAGGCATGTGAGAGACCAAAGGAACAAATTATTTTCCTAATTACAGAGAAAATGGAAAGCAGAGCTGAAACTAAGTCATTTATCTTCGAACCCAGAAGCTGGTGGGGGGAAAATACAAAAGAAAAAAAAAAAGATTGCCCCAGTTCATGAAACCTGGCTGCAGGTAGATCCTGAAGATAAAGCAGGAGCTTAAGAAAAGCCTGGCTGCAGAATCATGAGGAGGACCTGTGTGTAAGATATGCAGGAGGAAGGAGTATTGAGCACAGCCTTCGCTGAAAATGAGAGTTAAAAAGTTTTGAATTATAAGGAGATATCTTTTTTTAAATTATTTTTAAATTAATTTATTTTTTTGACAGACTGAGATCACAAGTAGGCAGAGAGAGAGGAGGAAGCAGGCTCCCCGCTGAGCAGAGAGGCTGATGTGGGGCTCGATCCCAGGACCCTGCGATCATGACCTGAGCCCAAGGCAGAGGCTTTAACCCCCTGAGCCACCCAGGCGCCCCATAAGGAGATATCTTAAAGTATTTTTAAGATATTTTTTGCCATGCAAGGAAGTAGGAAAAACACAAATACAGGAAAACGAAAGACTTTGTTAGGTTCACACATGACTAATTTTAAGGGCAATCATCTAATTATTTAAATTTCAAATTAATTATACTTGACTTCTGAAAGAAGTAAGAATGGTGAAGTTCTGGTTGTTAACAGGTTAACACCTATGAGATTAGTGTATCTGTTTGGGACCTTATATGCCTGTGGTTATACTAAGTAACATTACTGTTGGTAAACCCAGATTGATTCAGGTTTTTATCTGGCAACCATGCATATCATACAATTTTAGTTTTATTATTTTTACTTACGCAACTGTAATGAAACCTGGGGAAAATATGGAAGCTATTTCAGGAATGAAGCAGGCATTTTATGAAGATTTTTGAAGGAGGGGAAAAAAAGAAGAATGTATTTCTAATCCATGCGTTTCAAAGCTGCCACTATGGTATTCTGAATTGTCTTATAATTAATTCTCTCTGTTTCATATGATTCTGAGACTAGTCATTTGGAGAAAATATGTAGAACTCGTTGTCTGGCCTTTCTGAATCTATTTTTCACAGTTGCAAAGTACTGGTCAAACAAATTAAATTACTGCAGCAGTATGTAACTAATTTTATGTAAATTAAGGTGTTAATGTTCTGAATCACATTCCTGAAAATGGTCTGTTTTCTCTTGCAGCTTTTCTTCATTAATGATGCTATGAATAGTCAAATCGAAAAATTAATTCCTATAAGACTAAGTGGATAAATTGTCACCCTTTGACCCCTCAAAGAATTAGATCTAAATATAGTTTTATGGTCAGCTCAGTCTACACTTGTCAGTAGCCCAACCAAGTAAATCAACATTTTAAACTTAATGCAACTAGGGGTGAGATTATGTGAAATAAATTCCATTTAGTTTATATAGAGGGAGATCTTTTACAGCTAATGGTCAAATTGTGTGATGCAGAATTAGTGTCAAGATTGGACCTTTATGGGCAGTCTTTCTGCTCCTCGTAAAAGGTACCATCATACTCCCACATCTCTTCTCTGTTTAAACTTCACAATCTCCACTTCAAAAATGATCCATATGAAGTCATAGCATATCAGTTAAATAAAATATTTAGAATTGGAAATACCTAAGAGAAATTGAAGTCAGAAGAGTAAGTTCAACATCTATTGAAATACTTGCCAAAGCATATAACGAAAATCAAGAGGTTTTCTAATTACTTGGCAAACTCACATAATCCATTGATTGAATTAAAACAGTTTAGTAGAGGCAAACAGCTAAATTATTTATCTGTTGGGATTTTTATCTAGGATAATAAATGTTTGTCTGCTTCCTGAAGTGAAGTGCATATAGATAACAATGCAGCACAGAGTTCCAGAAAGGTAACTGCTTCATAAGTATTGTTTCTATGATAAATGGCAGCTCGAGTTTCACAAGAAATGGCTTTTCGAAGTTAAGTCACCATAATTGGAACCAAACTACTACCTTCCCAGATGCCAAAAGATGCTTCTGAATTAAAAAAAAAAAAAAATCTAATATATTTTTATGTCTCTTTGCAAAGTGTTTCCTAACAACCCTTTTGTCATTCTTTTTCGATCTTCCAACAGATAAATGATCTATATGGATAACCCAAGCCTACCAATCATGCATTCAGGTAGAATGAAAACTGGGCTCTTATTTTCCATTCTCATTTTGATCCTTAAGTCCATTCCTAAACTTACGAATTTAATAAATGGATAACAAACAGCATACTACCAATTTTAAAGAAGCCTCTCAAAAACAAAACACAGGCCTTCCTTAACAACCAGTTAATACATTGAGTCCCAAATTGCGATCCTACTCAGGCATCAATAGCTAAAGTGCTTACTGCCATTAACAAACATTCCATGTTACAGGAGTGGCCAGATCAAAGGTAGCTGAAGAACTACAATGAATTGAGAGATAACTGAAGGGAGAAACAGGGATGTCTGCAAACCCAGCTGATTGGGTGATTTTGCATTTAGGACAGTCCGAAGAGCCAGACCCAGGCTCTCTCCTCAGCCCAGGATAAACCCAACTTGAGAAAAGAAGCAAGTGGAACCACTAGCCCAGTTTTTGAGGTATCCATGGAATAATGCCCTTGAGAGGAGAAAGCATGAGAGTTGTCAGAATTAAAAAGGGAACAATGTAGAATCAAGGTTGTATTATTTTTTAGCTAAGTAACTCATGCCTATTTAATAACCTGTGAGCATCAGCCTCTGTTATCCCAAACACTCACTTAAAAATTTAAAAATAATTAAAGTCCTTCAAATGAAATAAATCACAGTGAACTGTCCAACTTCCTATTGCTTTATTACAAGATTCCTGGAATTTTTTCAAAGCCAGCTGCATCGGGCTTGGAGGGACATCAGAGGAACTCACCCAATAGAGCTACACAGAAAGGCAGTCAGTTCCCAGCTCACAAACCAGGCCTGGCTTCTGACTGTAAATCTCTAAGCACTTTTCATACATTAAGTATAATACCCTGTGAGACAAGTCAGTTGAAGACTTTTTAAAAATATATATATTTTATTCTTTTAAATCAATAGTGCCTTTCCAGCACTCAGTATTAATATACCTTATGCTTCCATAACACCTTTTTAAAAATAATATTTTCAAAATACATTAATTCATCCTTTGACCCATGGGAAGTAGTTACAGTTATATATCTTTATACACCTCACATTGCCTGGCTTAATGGCTTGATTAGAAGCCTCGTTTTCTGGTGAAAGACACTGGACACAAAATCAAAAGTGGCCACATCAAGTCCTAGCACCAAGCCATACTGGTATAACTTTGGGAAAATCATTTTACCTCCATGAGGCTACTTACCCATCTTAGAGCTCTGAGAAATTAAATGAAAAATAAATTTGAAAGTAATTTTAATTATTAGTGAATTAGTAAAATTAATTCATTTATCTGTCCAAAACCTATTAGAGTACTAATGTGTGCCAGCCATGTGCTGGGTGCTGGGGCTGCATCATAAACAAGTGTTGATCCCTCCTTCTAAGGAACTCATGGTCTAGCTGAGCACACAAGTAATAATAGGCATGATGATGGTTATGGAAAGAAAGGCCAGAGTACGTAAGCCCAGTCCATGGGGTCAGGGAACAAGCTCAACAAAGGTGAAAATCAGCTATGGTAGCTACTCAAATGTAGGTGAATAAATAAATGATAAGCCTAGGTCAAGAGAAAAACATATTTTGTTTTTAATCCAAGCAGAAACATATTGAAAGAATTGAGAACCCCAAAATTTAAATTTGTTGCCTGATATTTTTGTCCGATAGGTTGTGGCTTCTGCAAATTTGGTAACCTGGTGGGTGGAGATAAAGAAGGAGGCATCTGTTTGTAATGTAGCTCATGGGTGCTGTCTACTTTCCAAGTAGATAGTTAACCACATTACATTGGAGCATTGTTGTAATATTCAGAGTCAGTGCCCTTGAACTGTTCTTGTAATAAGAAAAACTCTCTTCTAACAATGTCTATTTAGTACTTCATTTAAATTAAGCACTCTGTTTTTTTACAGTATATCATATGGGTTTATTTTTATTTTTTTATTTTTTTAATTTAAATTCAATTAGCCAACACATAAGCACTCTGCTTTAAATGGAGGCCCAGTTCATCCTGAAAACTTCATTGCAATGTACTTTGTTGTAGCAAAGTCAAACTATATTAACTGAACAAAAAAATTGTAGCAACTTGTGCAAGTGCTGAGATGGAAGAGAAAAGAGGAAATCAAGGATCATTGAGTCCCCCTTTGTTCCGGACATGGTGTGGGTATGTTTTCACATGTATTACTTGCCATAATCCTGTTTAAAATGTGAGTTTCTTAGCCAGGTAATCAAAGTTAACATCAACAGTGATTAAGTCTTGTCGGTAGTATATACCCTTGAAATGATGGGATGAGGTTGGCTCTTTACCACTGTCGTCCTCTTTCTAAAAACAAAACAAAACAAAACAAACAAAACCCTCCCACAGTTCTAAGAAGGCCAGCGTATAAATTTCAGTAGAGGGGCATCCTACGAAATATCTGACCAGTATACCTCAAGGTCATAACAAACAAGAAATGTCTGAGAAACTGTCACAGTCAAAAGGAACCTAAGGAAACATGAGGACTAGAGTAGTGGGGTGTCCTGGATGTGATCCTGGGACACACTGGCTTCAGACTAGGAAATCTGAGTAAAGAGTGGACTCTAGTTAATAATAACATACCGGTATTGGTTCATTAATTGTGACAATATACTGTACAAACATAAGATGTTAATAATAGGGGAAATTAGGTTTAGATTATAAGAGAACTCCATACTGCCTTTGTAATTTCCCTATAAGTAAAAAATTGTTCTAAAATATAATTTTTTTTCTAGAAACTGTAGGTTTTATTAATCTTGTTTTACAAATGAGGACAATTTAAGTAATTTCTCTAACATTACATGGATAATATGCCATTAATTTGAACCCACATCTGCCTAAATCCAAATCCCACACTCTGACCGAAGTACCATGCCACCTCTCCAAGGAATCCAGTTTTGGATCAAGGAAGCATCATTTGCAACACCTTATACCATGTTTTATTATTTTCAGATTTTTAGCACTGGGAACTATAGAAAAACATTAGAAAAAGAATTCCTGTAACTAGTTAGCCAAATGTCATGCATCTCTAAGAGCTTACTGGCCATTTCCTTAAAAGAAAGCCTATATCTGTGATAATAAATATGTGTTTTAAGCAGGTATTTAAACATAAGTGCACACACCTACACGTCCTACAGAGAATATGCACACACACATGTGCACAAGAGAATAAATAGCTAGCTAAATGCATGATTTTTTTAAGTTAGTGTTAATTCCTGGAAAGTATTTTTTTCCCCCAATTCACATAGCAAACCAGAGAGAGTCACCTATTTGCCAGGTTTTGCTTACTTTATATTGTTGGTATAGTCAAATAATATACAAGCTCCTTATTCTCTCATTGTTTAAGCAAGATATATTCAAAATCAATACAAATTCACTGTACCCGTACACCACCCATTCATTCTTCCGTTTCCAAATGAACCTAAATACCATGCAATGTTCTCAAATTTAAACATCATCATAGGAGATTCAGGTGATGTTACAGATCTGGGATTGTGTTATGGGAGGACCTAGCAGACCATAAGAGGCATCTCAGCAAAGGAGAGAGCATGAAGAAGAGCCCAGAAACACGAGTGGGGAGTCTGTAAAGGAATCAGCAACTAGGTGGTAGATTATTTAAATGTTGAAAAGTCTTAAAACTCTTAGAAAGCAAAGGGCATTGCAGACAGTTTTATAACCTGAGTATTTTTGCTTCTTCAGGGCAGATAATATATCTTGTATTTTAAACTGATGTGTATCCACTTATTTAATAATTCTAAATCTTAGAGCATGTTTACCTTCTTCATGAAGTTGTCTGCTAACTTGGAAAAACCGGTTGTGACAAAATATATTGGTACTATCCATGAAATTGAGTTTAGTCCAAAGGTGGTTAAGAGTTCATGCCCATGCTTGAATAAGTCTAGGGAATTGATAATCGTATCAACATTTTATTTTTTAATTGTGATGATGAATAATGAATTGTCAACCCTGCAAACTTTATAGTAGCTAAAGGACCATCCATATTGCTGGATGCAAAGTTAAACCAACTTTTACAGATGAGAGATGCCTTTAGAATGGCTATGATGAAATGTATTCCACCAGATGAATTTCTGTGATACGATTGCAAAATGAACCTCTCTCTCTCTCTCTCTCTTTTTAAACAGGCAAGGGAAGGGGCATTCAGTCTGAGATTTACACCTGATTTGTGTTATAGTAATCTTTGAAATTAAGAAGTGTATCCTTGCATTTCATTAAATTCTGGCTAATGAGATAACTGTCTTCCCAAGGAGGGAATGATAAAGTACTAAGGCCATAAAGCATAAATTAATACTGCAAGGTTAAACACTGGAACTAACTCATGTTTCAACAAAAGCCCCTACCAGCAGTTAAATTAACTGACATAAATACCATAAAATCTGTCTTTATTTTAGTTTCAGATGATGCTTCTTTTTACACCCCTGCTTTCAGTTTGTATAACTCATTTTTGCACATTATTGCATGCACCATTTGCCATTTAAAGAATCAGCTACAACGGGGAAAAGATTTAAGGAATCAAATACTCTGAGAGGAAAAAGAAACTCGTGGGTCTGGGGGATATCATATTGAAGATTGTTAGTGCCATTAAAAAAATACTACAATAGACAACAGTAGTTCAAAGAAACAGTTAATTATGAGACGACCGGCCCAAAGAAATCTACTTTTTAAGCTTTTTGATAGACATTTTGAAAAAAAAATGCTGAAGAAAACCTGTGGTGATAATAGGTTTGATATATATTCTGGCAAAAATTATATCACATTAATGAGGTGGCTTAAAGGGCTCATGCATTTTGTAGGAGGCATTTCAATGTATTAGTATAATTAGCAGTGATGAGAAAACTGTTTGGAACTGAATTACCTCTCACGAGTTCATTTGAGCTATATGAAATTACACCATGCAAGAAGGAAAATTATGGAGCCATCCAGAGAGAGTTCATGCCTGATTTGATCATAGCCACTAATTGGATGATCATTTTCGTAAAGCTTTTCAAATGGTTGACAGTTTCTGCCTCTCATTTTTTTTTTTTTTTTTTAATGGACAAGCTCTTTATTTCTTGTACCAAGCAACCAAACATAGGTTTGTTAGAGATTTGGGTGTTTCACAGGGACCTTACAGGTGTAATTGTCACAATCTGAGCAACCTTTGTCCTTTAATTAGCTGCTTTTGGGGAACCCCTAATGAGAGTTGCTGTTCTTATTAACAATCTTAGAGAATACCTGATGAGTGAAGCTCTCCAAGCCTGATGTATATCAGCAGCCACCATATGACAGCAATTTAATGAAGTTAGAATCTGACCCGATTGGGATGGATAGGGAAGCATTTGGGTTATACTATTGCTTTTGATTCTTCTGTGTGTGTGTGTGTGTGTGTGTGTGTGTGTGTTACTATGAAGTGGGTGCTCTGGTAAAGGACACCAGAAAAGTGAAAGGTAGGGGGTAGAGAAAAGAAGCTTTATTTATGGATCTGCCTTACGAATTCTATTTACAAGATAGCCAATAGCCAATTATCAGAGGGTAATTAAAATCATGGAATTACTTTCTTTGTATGAAGTATTTCATATGAACTGCCTAAACAGCAAAGTCTTAGCAGTTGAGAGATAACTAAATATCATACTTGTTCTCTGCTTTTTTACTTATCTTCTCATACTTCCTTCTTGAAACATCATTTTCATTTTAGCCACACAAGATTTCCAAACAAGATTCAGTCATGTGGTGTTCTGTTTTTTTAATGGTGCTTTTTCCAAATAACCTATGTGACCTAGCAAATCAGAAAATAAAGTCATTATGAAAAATGCCACTTGATTTGTTGCTGAAAAGAAAGATACATTAGGTTACGGATTTTTTAATTTGATTGATAAGTTCTAGTATTATCAGGAAGAGTCGGCTGAGATACAAAGAAGCATTGGTTTTTTGTGTACCTATATGTGTGTGCCTGTGTATACATATGTATGCACGTGTTCAGATTCTAGAGTGTTGTTTTTCTCCTGGCCAATTACTGCAACTACTGTCTTTATTTGGAAGGATCACCCTATCTGTAGCTAATAGATGCCACAGGACACTTGCTCATAAACACTACTTTTGGCAATGTTTGCTATAGATATATCATCCACAAATCAGAAGGTAAAATATTAATAATCTCAAAGTTTTAATGAGTCTTCTGCTCCCTGCCATCCAGGCCTTTCTGTGCTTCTGATTTCTGAAAGTATACAAAGAAGTTGCTAAATTTGGCGACTCGGAAAGTTGAAACCAAACACCCTTTTAGTAGGAGCAGAATTTTTTATATGTGTTTGCCACACTGAGGGAGCATAATTTTAAGGCATTTGAAATTGAAATTTCAAGAAATCAGAACTTAGAGATACTGTTATTTTTAGGTAAGTTAGTTGAATTATTTCAGAAAGCAAACAGGTTCTTTAGTAATAAGTAAACCCCTTTTAACTTTTTTTTTCAGTGCTAGAAGGGGTCATAGAGATTGGTGAACAAATTGTTGGATTTACATACAAGACATATTTATAACATGTACAGCCTTTTCCCCCCACTGACATGTATTGTTTAAGATACCAATGTATAAAATAACCAACAAATTTCTGAATGAAAAATTTAAAGGACATTTAAAAAATTAGTAGGGTGGCTCAGTGGATTAAAGCCTCTGCCTTCAGCTCAGGTGGTGATCCCAGGGTACTGGGATCGAGCCCCACATTGGGCTCTCTGCTCAGCGGGGAGCTTGCTTGCTCCTCTCTCTCTGCCTGCCTCTCTGCTTACTTGTGATCTCTGTCTGTCAAATAAATAAATAAAATCTTTTTAAAAATTAGTTTTTGGTGGTTTTTTTTTTTTTTTGAGCCCTGGGTGTTATACACAAATAATGAAAGCATGGGACACTACATCAACTAAAAAAAATTTTTTTTGAAATTAGTATTCTAATGGCTCTCCCTGAAGTCTTTTTGTTGGCTTTCTGGAAATTCTTCTATCCTTTTCTGGAAATTCTTCTGTACCAATTCCCCATGGAAATCTAATCTACACTTTTGTTTATTTTCACATCAATTAATTGCTTTTTTAAACTGGAATTTGGTTACCCCTGAGTTACCTATGTTAGTTCCTCTCCTTTTTACATTGCTTTTTTCACAAGAAAATTGAAGTCAGTTTTCTGAGTCCTTGCCCTCATATTTGATTGATAGTTCACCTGAATATGGAATTCGAGGTATAAAATCATTTTCCTTCAGAATCTGGAATGCAATGCTGAATTATCTTCTGTAATTTAGTGTTGCTCATGAGAAGTCTGGTGCTAGTTTGATTCTTATTCCTTTATGAGTTACTGCTTTTCCCCCAAGAGTATGAAGAGACACTTTGTTTTCTTAGGTTCATGTATTTGAGCATGTTCTTTCTATATACCAGCATACATAAAAGGAGAACCTGGTTGGGTAAAATCCTTGACATATAACATTTCCCACTCAAATCTATAGCTTTACTTTGCAGAGTAGATATCAGACACTGGTCAGATTTTTATATTTTGGTAGAAAATTTATTTATTCTGCCTATAGACTTGCAGGGATTTTAAAAAAATCTCTGTGTTCAATAAATATATTTATTAATTATTATTTTCATTATATTATTTTATTAATATATTATAGAGAAATATATTTACTACTTAAATATATTTAAATGTGGATATTACTACATCGATTATTTCTAGGACATGAGTTGTTTATATATGACTATAAAAGTAATGTATTTAAATACTTAACTACGGGAAATTTTCTTCAGTATTATCTTTGATTATTGTTGTTACTCTCATTGTTTTGTTTCCTCTTCTGGAACACCTGAGCACTGAACTCCCCTTTGCCTATCTCTCACTTGCATTCTTTTCTTCCTTACTACTTTCATCTCTGTTCTTTTCTTCTGCAATTTGGGAAAGAATCTCAGGGTTTTCTTTTTTCTTTTTCCCCCCACATTGCTGAATTGGGTTTCCACAGCAATATTCTAGTTTGCTCTTTATTAACTGCAGAACAGACTTAAATTTTTCTATTGCATGTTTTTTTCCTACTTATTTTTTTTGCTTTGTATATCCGATTCTTTTCTCCTTATGATGTTCTGTTTCTGTTTATAGGGAATAAATATTCTTTAATCATATTGAGAATGTCAGAATATTTAAGTATTTTCCTTGGTTTCCTAAAAGCTAATATTTTCAGTACTCAATGATTTCTCCTCTTCACTGTTCTTTCACAATCCCTAAACTGGATTTTTTTCTTCAGATCAGTTGGAAACAATCTCAGCTTCCTACTGCCCAACATAAAAATGTACAAGGATCTGCAGCCCTTCTTTCTACATCACTACTATTAATTTTTTGAAATATCCATTGCATTCTATAAGGTACAACTCTGCACCTGTACTCCAGACCCCATTTCCTGTCAACACCTCAGAGACTTGCATAACGGATTATGCTCCTTCTTTCTACTATATCCCAGCAAATCTACCTAGAGCTAACATCTCTCACGTGTTGATGCTTCTATTCTGTCATCTTCCCAGACTTTTTTACAAGCATTGTCTATTTTCCTAGTCTGCATTTCCTCTGCTACCACTGGGTCCTTAGGCTGTCTCAGGCAGGCTACTGCCTCATATATCCACCAAAGTCACGCTCATCCAAGAGAGTAACAATCTCTGTGCTTCTGCTTTCAACAGCTGTTTTTCACACCGCATCTTACTTGACTTCTCAGCAAATTTTGAAATATATTGGCTACTCTTTTTTCGAAACACTTTTTACCTATGCCAGAGAATTATGCACCTGTCTTCTTCATCTTTTTATCTATTTAGGTCTTTGCTATTTATATTATTGATTTCTGTAAGCTTTATATACTAAGGGTATTAGCATTTTGTCTGTGACAGAAGGCATTTTAGGAAAGAGATATAGCAGGTCACTTAAGTCAATATAATATGGGCACTTACATAACAAATTCAAAAGGAAGATCCTGAAGGACAGTTTTCAAGAAAATAACATTTCTTTCCATTTCAAAAGTATATAGTTCTCTGAACTTCGTGGTCCTACAAATTAAATCAAATGAATTATATGCACACACATTAATTTTTAGTATTTCCTCTTGGGAAGATACACCACTATTTGGCTATTTATCATTTTATCATACTAATTATACTAGAAAACGTCCTTAACCATGTGCCTTTTTTTAGAGAAAGAAGATGAAGAAAATATTTGGGAAATGTAACCAATTAATGGGAAATACTAATAAGTTTCCATATAGTTGTAATGGTACTGTCATTCAGTTGTAGGGACAGAAGACAATACTGGAATCAAGTCAAGGTTTTTGGGAAGATGAATAAAGGAGATTAATATTGGGTAGCCAATCAGCTGTCTCTGCTCTAAGAGTGATACATGAAACTGCCTAACAATTAGCACCGGTTTCCTGTTTGTGAAGTACAAAAAGTTTGCATTTGGGCCCTCAGACTCCATGCAACTCTGCTAAACCAACAAATTTTTTTGTGGCTCACTACTTTAGATAAGTCTTTATTTTCATTTAATAAGGATCAAAGCCTTCATACGTTCTTCCTGCATTCTCTGAGATAAGCATAAACAACCTAAGAGACCACAGGATTATAGAATAATTTTATTGATTCTTTTTTCCTTTCATAGTCTCTTAGCTAAAACAAATACTTACAAACTCATCCATAAAAATTAGTAACATCATTATAACTCACATGAAAGGGAACTATCTGTAAAGCACCATCCTACATATCATCTTCTCTTTCATGTTCATCTTGGGAAATCAATGTTGGAATCTCCATTTTAAGGATAAGACCTTCAGAGATAGTGACATGCCAAAGGTGATACACCCTGTAAGGGGCAGATCCAAGACTTGAACAAGGTCTGCTGACTCTAAAGGTCGTGATCTTTGCATTAAAATATACAGACCCAACTGGCAGGAAGTTAAAAAGGTAAAAATGTTATTAGAGAAATTAATGGTTACCTATTCTGTATCTGTTCTCTTTTTTGGTAACAGATCCCTCATTATTTTCAGAACAGCGATGCACACAACCCAAAGACTACCCTTCCCCTTGTCCCTTGCCAGTGGGAAGCAAGGGATGTATTTATAGAAACGCCAGGAAGCCTCCTGGGTGGAAGATATACTTCTTCAGGCCCATTATTCCTTTTGCTTGCTGCCTGAAATTCTCCAGTAGCCAGCCGTCCTGATCCATAGGGTAGACTTCAGTGTATAAACCTGTGCTAACAGTGACGGATAAAAATAGCGTCTTCGCACCTCTGGCCTACCTATCTCTTGATTTATTTTATGCAGAGAATAAATCCTTTGGTTTCAGCCTTAATTATTTGGAGGTTTCTATTATAGGTAACTGAAAAAAGCACAAATTCATACAGATATATAGTACTTTATTAAATCAGAAAAAAAAATTCATGGATTATAAGTGAGCAGCACCTAAAATCATCTACAAAATATTACCTAAGGCTAAGTGTGTTTTAGAAGCAGAAAGCAGCCTTTTTTGAGTCACAAATTAATAGAATGATGGAACTGAAAGTTTATTAGGAAAAGAAGTGGATGCTTTGTGGTAATTATCCAGCATAGGGAGAGTATATATACAGCAGTTATGCTGCTGGCAGAAAGCTGGTAGGTAGATTGACAGAAGAGTTATTTCAGAGCCAGGCTGCTGTGAATGTAGAAATAGCCTCAATCAGTTCATGCTCCTGAGGACAAATGACGATTCCGTATTATGCTTGAACTATGATGAAATCAGTGAAGGCATCGTAGTAAGGAGCAAAACCATGGGGATGCTATTAAGAGTTTAGCAATTCTAGTTTGTGTGGGAATATGGATTCCACTTACCCAAAATAATAGCATATAGGGAAAGAAGAAAGAAGTTGCTGTCATTGTTTTGAATTGCTCCCAAGCTATTCCATTGTGTCATGAATTTCAAGTCAAATTTCATGTTTTTTGTATTCATTTTATTAGTGTGATGTATGTGGAGTGCCACAATATTACTCTAATGAAATAATATGATATTATGAGTTGTCTTCCACAGATCTAAAGTAATGCTTGTAAAACACGGGGTGGAAATACACACCAAAGTGAGAGGTAGAGAGAGAGCAAGAGTGAGAGGGAGGGAAGAAGAGAGGGAGAAAGATTGCTTCCCTTCTGTTACTTTCCTGGGTAATAGTGCAGTTGAGTACCAGTGCTCCTTTGCTCATAGGCTATCAATATTGTGTTCAATTTTAATATGTAGTGAATCCACTCAGAAATTCATCCTTTCAATGCAGCACTGTACTGGTATTACTGTTTACCCACTGGACACCTGAATCTTAGTTTGGTGGTCAGGCAAAATCCATAGAATCCAGGTATTGATCTAGAAAGACACCCAGGAGGGTTTTTCAGTTGATGGTTTTAGAAAGAAAACCAAAGAATTATCTGAAAATGACTGACTCTGAATCTACCCCGTGGAATAAGAACGACATACTTATTTCTAGACAATTAACTTCCTTATACTTACGTAGAACAAATTACAAATGGCATAAAAGGGAATTCTCTTGGGAATTTCTACTTCCTCTTCATCAAGGACCTGGTAGAACCATTTCGCCTTTGGAAATGTTTCTGTATTGGTTCGGTGGGATTCTTTTTTGAGGTTCAACTGACAATAGGTTTGGTTGTCCCTGCATTACATGCATGTGATACAATGAATGAAATCTAAGGTCTTGAAATATGGTTAGGAATTGGAGAGACTGAAGATAAAGAAAAGGTATTCCAAGTACTGTGAACGTCTTAAGCAAATTCACATAGCTATAAGTGAGAGCGGTGTGATTATTGCATAGGGTGCTAACTACCCAGCCTGGAATACATGCTCCTTTTATGTGACTGTGGTAGCAAAGTTTGGGCAGGTGGGGCAAGAGTCTTAGACAGACCTTGTATTCCAAGAACCTTTCCAGGTGTTAGAGAAAAGGGCCTCATGACCCCAAAAATGGTATCTTTTAAATGCTATCTCACTTGTGCAGAGGTTGGAATGAAATGAAGAACACGGTTTAAAGGGAAGTTTCAGCCAAGAGGATTTAGCTGTAATTCAAATATAATTAAGAAGAACTCAAACTCTGTGAGCAAAATGGGAGAGCCCCAAATGTACAAAGGAAGAATTGATTCCACTTAGTCACTTCACCCAATGAGAAAAGGGTATGAAATGACAAAAGTCATAGAAACTAAAAGTGGCCCTTTAGTAAGGTTATTTGGTTTATTTATTATTTTTACTCTAAGAAAGGGAGAGATAAGTTATAGTGTAGTGTAGAATCTGTATATATTTCAAACCCATAACATATGTGAATTGTACAGGGTTTGTTTTGCTTTGTCACATTGGCTAGAAAGAGAAGCATCTGTTAGATAAGACACTAATTTTTCCATCTGAAGATTTATATATATTGTGGGACTATGGGGATTTTTTAAAATATTGTGAACAACTGCAGAAGTTCGTGGTGGGTCTATATGGAAACATGAAGTCAAGCTGAGACCAAAGTCTTTATCTTCTACACCACTCGTGATACACACAGAAATATTTTCATTTGAATGACATAATTAGTGCAGAGTAGAAATTAGGTAGTAATTAGAATTTATAACATTATCAGTGATCTCAGAGCACTGATTGCTAAATGAGAAAACAATCTTCTTTTATTTTCTATTTCTCCTAGAAGGATAAACCAGGTAGGTGAGACAGTTTGCTGACCTCTGCTTCACCAAGTCATCCCCCAAGCCCTTCACTCCTAATGGCTAAACAATAGCGAGAGAACTTCACGGTGATTAATTTGATCTGTCTTCCCATCACTTGCAAAAATATACTTTATCTATCACACGTTGATGCTCTTTGATGTTATACAAGAGGAATTTGTGCTGGTAAATGGTATTACACATTCATTTCTAAACATAGTGTCTGGGAAAAGCTGTCGAGTTAATCAAAAATAGGAAAGACTTTTACATTCCGGACTGAGTTATATGGAAGGAAATTGCTTAGTGTTGGAAGTGATTGGCGATTAAGGATTACTATCCCTTATCCTTGGTTCATTTTTCTCCTGGATTTATCCTTCTCTGATGTGTTATGTATTTTAATTGTTGACTGACTTGGTATCTTACCACTAGAATGAAAGCTCCATGAGGACAGGGAATTGGGGGGCATCGTGGATATTTGTCTCAAAGAATCTAGTCACATCCTGGATGTGGAGTCCCACAGGCCTAATTTGTGTGCAGTTGCTAAGTTATAACCCTCTACTGAGCAGTGTAAGGCTTTAATAACCATGATTTTGAGGGGAACATTATTATGTGTCTGCATATTTAGGTCGATTATTTAATTATTCTATTTTGTAATCTAAATGAAATAACTCTGGAAAAAATGAAGATCTGGGCTTTTCCACTTTGCTATTGTGAATTGATAATGTCTTTATAAATTGGTTTTAAAATTATTCTTACATGATATCCCATGTAAACGTTCTCATGTGACTTTATATAGTCTTGAGAGCACTTACAAAATCAATTTTTAAAAACTATAATAAGCAGCATCCAATAGAAGTGTGTTTAATCTGACTTAAAATATAGGTGGATTCTCCAGTTTTCCTCTTGATTTCATAAGTATTTGCAAGTTACTTCTCCAAACTAAGATATCCCAGGGAATTCATTGATACCCAGGTTTCATATCCACCATTGATCCATATGGAGTAAGATGTCAGGTGAGCATCATGGAATATAATAGAATAAAGTGGTAAACAGGATAGAAATTATAGCACTTGAAAGCAAATAAAATAACGTTTTGTTTCTAAGAGCTAGTAAATATGTACAAGAATAGAAGCATGCCTACGACAAATGTCTGGTTCTTTGTCTAAGTGTTACTTATTGAATCAGGTAGGTAAATAATGATAATTATTTAAGAGTTTCTTCCAATTATTTAAGAGTTTCTTCCAGAGTCTCCTTTCCCACAGGACCAATTTAGATAGAGCTGCATGGTGTTGTATCTTGTTTCATTTTGTTTTACTTCCAAAACACTCCTCCTCTTTGAATTTTCTCTACTCTTATTTTTATTGCCCTACAGGACAATTAGTCATGCCCCTGAGAAGCCTAGTTCAGAGTGTAATGTGTTATACCAGTAGGGTTTTTTTTTTCCCTTTCTGCTAATATTAATGAGAAAAATCTATCCTAGTTTTCTCTCAGATCATTGCACTTTTATATCTTTGACTAAAAGGTCATCATCTTTTTCTTTCTTCTAAGAAAAAAATGAAAATACATTTAAAGTCGTTTTACAACTTCAACCTAGTTAAAAGATACATTAGTTCTACGCAGGATTATTTATCCTGATGGAGACTTACAGAGGAAAAAATGAACAAGATACTGTAAACATTATTATATTTGTTTGGGGGATGTGATTTAGAACTTGTATTTAAATATGGATGTCTGATTTTTTTTGAACACTCAGAACCACCCAAATAAAGAAATGAACCTACACTGTACATAATTTAGCAGACAGGAAAGAGGTTAGCTTTGCATTTGCTTGTCAACTCCCTTCCGCGTGCTGTGGATAGCATTACCTTTCTGGCTGACGCTAAGCAACAAGTTAAGATAAAATGCCCTCTTTTAAGTGTACTGAATTACTTGGTCCTAGTTGGAGTAACAGTAAAGAACAAAATGATTACAAATCTGTTTCAAGGTGGGCGTTCAGTTGGAGTACTGAACAGTCTCACTGTCTATTTGAAAGGGGAAGGCGGATGGTACATTTTAGTGTTAACTTTTACTTCTCTTTTTTTATATGTAATTTTGAATTTCTTTACGCAAGTTAATTAGCAGTTTGTTTTTCTTATTGGACAGGTGTTTATGTAGTCTGATTTTTAAAAATTCAGTCATTTGTGTTTTATTATTGATCAATGAAAGCTTGTTAATTTTAATAAAATTTCATGAACTCAAGGTCTGTTATAAGCTATAGATACAAATCAGTACCTTTTCCCCCATTCCACTCAGTGAGATTATTCCATATATTTGTGAAACAGGTTCTTTTTTTTTTTTTTTTTAAGATTTCCTTTATTTATTTGAGACACACAGAGAGAGAGGAAACAGTAGGCTCCCCACAGAGCAGGGAGCCCAACAAAGCAGGGCTCTAGCCCAGGACCCTGGGATCATGACCTGAGCCAATGCAGACCCTTACCCGACTGAGCCACCCCAGCACCCCAAAGTTAGATTCTTTTATTACATTCTACATTTTGTTCTGGGATCTTCTGATGTCTTCAACATTTTTTTAAAAAATCACATACTTTGAACTATAAAGTTTACTTTTTGTACCACGAAGTTCTGTGAGCTTCAACAAATGCATAGTTATGTGTCCATCATTACAATATTGTACAAAATAATTTCACCACCCTAAAAAAAAAAAATCTGTGCTTTACCTATTCAATATTCCCCCTTCCCTAAACCTTGTACAACTACTGATTAGGTTACTCCCTTTACAGTTTTGTCTTCTCGAGAATGTCATATAAATAGAGCCCAATAGTATTTAGATTTTCAGACTGGCTTCCTTCACATAGCATTTAAGATTCGTAACTGTTTTTGTGGAGCATGATAGTTCATACCTTTTTATCACCGAATAGTATCCCACTGTATGGATGTGCCACACTTTGTTTACCCAACCTATCTATTAAAAAGCCATCTCCGTTGCTTCCAGTTTGGAGCACTTATGAATAAAGCTGCTATAAACTTGTATATGCAGGTTTTCATGTGAATATAAGTTTGCACATCAATTGAGTAATACCTAGGAGTGCGATTGTTGAGTCATTAATAAGACTATATTTAGCTTCATCGTAAACAGCTGAATGGCCTTCCGAAGAGGCTGTGCCATGTTGCATGTTCACTACCGATTAGTTAGTTTCTCTTGCTCCACCTCTTTACCAGCAATGGGTGTTGTCACATTGTTGTTTCTTTCTGTTGCATCCTGTTGGATTTTAACCATTTCAATAGATGTGTAGCGGCATCACTTTGCCTTAATTAGCATTTCTTTAATGACCAGTGATGCTGAGCATCTCTTCATATGCCTATTTGCCATTTGTATGGGTTTTTTTTTTCAGCTTTATTAAGGTATAATTGACAAAGCTGTACGATATGTAAAGTATACAACATGATGAAAGGATCCTCCCCTATTGAGTTAATTAATATATAGCCATCCCCTCACATATTTATCTCTTTTTGTGAGAGCATTTAAGTGTAGCAGATGAGCTATACCAAACAGTGTTATCAATTATAGTCACCATGTTATACATCAGTTCTTCAGATCTCATTCATTGTATAATTGAAAGTCTGTACCCTTTAAGCACCAGTCCCTGTTCCTACTTACCCCACCCCCAGCCCCTGGCAACCACATTTTTACTCTCTGTTTCTATGAGTTTAACTTTTTCTTAGATACCATGTATAAGTGATACCATGTGATATTTGTCTTTGTCATATTTCACTTAGCATAATGCCTTCCAGGTTCACGTATTTTGACACAAATCATAGGATTCTCTTCTTGTTTAAGTTGAATGATATTCCACTGCATACACATACCACATTCTCTATATCCATTCAGCCATCCATGGACCCTTAGTTGTTCCCATACTTTGCCTGTTGTGAATAATGCTGCAATGAACATGGGAGTGCAGATATCTCTTCTAGATAATGGTTTGTTTCCTTTGGATATATATCTTAAAGTGGGATTTCTGGATGGATCATATGGATCATATTATAATTTTTTTGAGGAACCTTTATTTTCTATAGTTGCTATATCAGTTTACATTCAGATCAACGGTGTACAAGGGTTGGGGCACCTGGATTGGGTGGCTCAATCAGTTAAGTGTCTGACTCTTGGTTTTGACTCAGATCATGATCTCATGGGTCCTGGAATCTAGCCCATCATTGGGGATGGGGGAGGGGTGCGGAGGTCCACACTCAGCAGGGAGTCTGCTTGAAGATTCTCTCCCACTGTCCCTCCTGCAACTCACACACACCCACGTACTCTCTCTCTCTCTCTAAAATAAATAAATCTTTTTAAAAAAAGTGTACAAGGCTTTCCTTTTCTCCAAATCCTCATGAGTAATTAACTCTTGCCTTGTTTGGTAATAGATCTGAGGTGATATCTCTGTGTAGTTTTGATTTGCATTTTCCTGATGATTAGTGACGTTGAGCATATTTTCATGTACCTGTTAGCTATTTGTTTTCTTTGGAGAAATGTCTATTCAGGTCCTTTACCCATTTTTAAATTAAGTCATTTGGGTTTTTTGTTTGGTGGGGGTTTTGTTTTTGTTTTTTGTTTTTTCTGTTGAGTTGAATGAGTTTCTTATACATTTTGCATATTAATCCTTTTTTTGTTACTATTTTTTATTATGTTATGTTAGTCACCATACAGTATGTCATTAGTTTTGATACAGTGTTCCAAGATTCATTGTTTACATATAACACCCAGTGCTTCATGCAGTACATACCCTCCTTAATACCCATCCCTCAGTTTGTTTCTCAGAGTCCACAGTCTCTCATGGCTCATCTTCCCTTCTGATTCCCCCCTCCTTCATTTTTCCCTTCCTTTTCCTAATGTCTTCCATGCTATTACTTATGCTCCACAAGTAAGTGAAACCATATGATAACTGACTTTCTCTGCTTCACTTATTTCACTCAGCATAATCGCCTCCAGTCCCCTCCATGTTGATGCAAAAGTTGGGTATTCATCCTTTCTGATGGCTGAGTAATATTCCATTGTATATATGGACCGCATCTTCTTTACCTATTCATCTCTTGAAGGGCATCATTCTTTTGCATGACACTGTCCAGTTTTTCCAATACCATTTATCAAAGAGACTATGCTTTTCCCATCATATATTCTTGGTTCTTTTCTCTTAGATTAATTGACCATACTTGCATGGGTTTATTCTGGGTTCTTGATTCTGTCCCACTGATCTAGTGTTCTGTTTCATTACTACATGTTTGTAATATAGTTTGAAATGCTTCCAGCTTTATTCTTCTTTCTCAGGATTGCTTTGGCAAGGATTGCCTGGTTGGCTCAGTTAGTTATGTGGGAGACTCTTGATTAGAGTTCAGGTCATGATCTCAGAGTAATGGGATAGAGCCCCGCATTGTCCACACTCAGCATGGAGTCTGCTTGAGATTCTCTCTCTCCCCTGCTCACTCTGCCCCTCCCTGAACTCACACTTGTAGTCTCTCTCTCTCTTTCTAAATAAATAAACAAAACTTAAAATGAAGGCGATTGCTTTGGCTAATTGTGATCTTTTGTGGTTCCTTCCACACAAATTTTAAGTCTGTTTTTTGCATTTCTGTGAAAAATGCCATTAGAATTTTGATAGGCATTACATTGAATCAGTAGATCACTTTGGATAGTACAGTCATTTAAAAAAATATTAATTCTTCCAATCCATGAACACAGAATATATTTCCATTTATTGTGTCTTCAGTTTCATTCATCAGTATCTTATATTTTTCAGTGTACAAATCTTTCACCTCCTTGTTAAATTTATTCCTAAGTATTTTATTCTTTTTGGTGCAATTATAAGTGGGATATTAAAAAATTTCTGCTTCTGATAGGTCTTTGCTGGTGTATGGAAATGCAACTGATTTTTGTTTATCGATTTTGTACCGTACAACTTTATGGAATTCATTTGTTAGTTTTAACAAGGTATTTTGCGGAGTCTTGAGGGTTTTCTATATATAATATATCATCTGCAAGTAGAGGCAGTTTTACTTCATCTTTTCTGATTTGGATGTCTTTGATTTCTTTTTCTTACCTAATTGCTCTGGCTAGGACTTATAGTACTATGTTATTTTTTCAAAATTTAAAACTCTTCTTTGTCAACTTGCAAAATTAATTCCAGTGTGACACTGGGGAGGCATGGGGGAAGCATTAAATGTATATATTAATTTGGGATACATTGACATCTATACAACATTCTGTCTCATTGTGGATTTATTCAACTTTGTTATATTCTTTTTTTTTTTTTAAGATTTTATTTATTTATTTGACAGAGGGAAAGATCACAAGTAGCGGAGAGGCAGGCAGAGAGAGGGAGGAGGAGCTGAGCAGAGAGCCCGATGCGGGCCTCGATCCCAGGACCTTGGGATCATGACCTGAGCCGAAGGCAGAGGCTTTAACCCACTGAGCCACCCAGGTGCCCCTCAACTTTGTTATATTCTTTATTGAAAATTTGAAGTCTTATTCATACAGTTTCTCACATTATTAACTTTATTCTACGTTCTGTTTTTTGTTCTATTATGAATGGGATTTTTTTCTTATTACATCTTAATTGGTTATTTATGATATGTAGAAAATCTATTATTTCTGTTCATCAGGAGGGAGACAAACCATAAGAGACTCTTAATCTCACAAAACAAACTGAGGGTTTTTGGGGGTGGGGGGGAGGATAGGGTGGCTGAGTTATGAACATTGGGGAGGGTATATGCTGTGGTGAGTACTACGAATTGTGTAAGACTGATGATTCACAGACCTGCACCCCTGAAGCAAGTAATACATTGTATGTTAATAAAAAAAATTATACCATTTACTGAACTCTCTTACTATTTCAAATAGTTCCCCAGCTCATTCACTTGTTTTGTAGGAAGTGATAGTATTGTGCGTTATATTTTGGTGATGATGATGATACTGATGATGATGATGATGATACTGCTGATGACAGTGATGATTATGATGAGGGAAAATCTCTGATTCTTCACCATACTGGTGAAGCACAGGTGGTAAGCACAGTATTTATGAACATACACTTGAGAATCAGGAAAATGTGAGTCTCTGCAATAGTTATACTTTTTCCTCCTTTTTTCTTGGATTTATGAAGCTAATATATATTTGCTTAAAGATCTATTTATTATTTATTTGAGAGAGAGAGGCAGGGGAGGGATAGATGGAGAGGGAGAGAGAGTCCCAAGCAGAGAGCACAAGGCAGGATCTGATCTCACAACCCTGAGATCAGGACCTGAGCCAAAACCAAGAGCTTGTTGTCTAACCAACTGCTTCACTTCTAAAATATTTTTGTAAGTATTGTTCATAGGTATTCTTGTCTCGATTTCGTCATTAATGGTAATGCCTCTAGAGCGGCACCTCCAAAGCTGATATTTCATCAATCATTGGTCCTACAGTGTATCTATCCAGAAAAGTTGCACAGATAAATAGAGTTATAAACAATGCAAACCACATTCTGCACTCTAAGGTTCACAGTGAATTTTGGCATTTTATTACATTACTGTAAGGTAGTCTCTAATCTAGTGTTTCTAGATCTTTTATGACCTAAAAATTCTTTCATGGAACTGTTATTAGTATCCCGTAAGTAGCGAGTTGTTTTGAAAAATGTTGTTGTAATTTAAATTTCTGAATCCATATTCACATGAGAGTGGCTGGTCTAGAATATTTTTTCAGACTTCGTTATCAGGGTTAAATTGGTTTTTTAAAAAAAATAAATCAACACTATTTTTTTTCCCTTTGTTTCACTTTGTCTATTGTAGGGAATATTTTATTTGGCATAGGAATATCTGTTCCTTGACAGTTTAAATGAACTCCCTTGTGAAACTGGACTTGGAGTTAATATTTTCTCAACATATGTTCATTCTCTTCCGTGATGACTGGCAACTTCACAAGACTTTTTCCATTAATCAGTTTGAATACTGTTTGCTTTCTTTAAATAGTTCATTTCATCATGATTTTCAACTGTATGTGCAGCAGGTTTTGAGACTAACTCATACATATTATTTCAAAGAATAACATTTATTTTTTTAATTTCAGCAACAGCTATATTTTTTTATTTCTAATCTTTATTTATATGTTTTCCCCCCTACTTGTTTATGTTATGTGAAGAATTATTTCCCAAAGTAGATTCCATGGAATATTAATAAGTCAGATGTTAAAAAAAAATAGGGAAAAGATCTATGGTCAGAAAAGGGGTGAAATGGAGAATTGAGCAAGTTAGAAAAGGTTTTAACTACCAGGTTTCTTTAACATGTTGATTTACATTGTAAATCTAGATGTAGCTTTTGCAAAACTTATTGGACAAGCAACTCTTTATTTTTTCAAAGTACCATTCAAAAAACATTGTTCTAGAAGTTTGTTAAATTAAATTATATCATTCAGGAGAATCACCTCTCAATGAAAGTATTTTTATTGTTTTCTAATGTATTACATTTGTTTTTTATCTTTACATAGTTCTAAAAAATGTTAATACATTTATTTTGCACATAATGATTCATCACACACATTATGTGTATCACCCTCTATCATTAAATACTGACTCTCTTTCCCATTACTTCCTGTCTTGAATTTCCCTTTTTTGATATTACAATCAGTGCTTCCTTTTTGTTGGTTTCTTTAATCATTTTGTTTCAAGGAAACTTCTTACAGGACATACACAGTTGAATTTTTTGAGATAGCTTTTAACCTATTTATTTTACTGCAGTAACTATATTTATCTTGTTTTTGTCATAACTTTTTCTGATGTTATAAAAATGCTTCTTTTATTTTTTATCATGCACCATATGAATTGTTTTCATTTTATTTTATCCTCCAAATCTTTTTTTAATTAATTATTTTTATTAACATATAATGTATTATTTGACCCTGGGGGTACAGGTCTGTGAATCATCAGGCTTACACATTTCACAGCACTCACCATAGCACATACCCTCCCCAATGGCCATAACCCAGCCGCCCTCTTCTTAGCCCCCTCCCCCCAGCAACCCTCAGTTTGTTTTGTGAGTTTAAGAGTCCTTTATGGTTGTCTCCCTCCCAATCTCAACTTGTTTCATTTTTTTCCTTCCCTACCCCACAAACCCCCAACCCTGCCTCTAAAATTCCTCATATCAGGGAGATCATATTGTAAGGACCTATTTTATGTTTATATTTTGTCAAGAGGCTTTCATTGAGGTTAAACAAAACCTTGTTTAGCCCTTGAACTGTCCTCGCTCCCCTTCCCCCAGGGGATTCACTTAAAGGCGGGTCCCGGAAACCAGCTCCCGGTAACAATGCCCAGATACAAAGGTGGGTCAGGCCAGGTGGAGACATCCGATCAGTAGGGGGGTTGCATACTGTCTCCCTAGCTACCAAGGAGTATGGGCCCCCGCCCTTTGGGTACCCTTTTGGCGCCAATCCTAATCAAGGTGTAATAGGCTGATTCAAATGTCTACTAAGGTAAATTATAATTCAATTGGTCACCTAACATCACTGTGGAGTTTCCTGGGTGTGTTACAATCTCATTGGCCACCTGTGCGTGGCCAGGCCCGACCGCATGGTCTTTGCCCTTAAAAGCTAGACTGTGAAACAGACAAGGGTCGCCCTCTCTTGTAAGAGGTGCGGCCCCGAACGTTCGGTTAGATTCTTGATGCTTGGCGCGAAATAAAGCTTTGCTTGACCTTCGCTTTGTATCAGTCTCGCTCCTTTAATCACGGACCCGTTATTGGGGCATAACAATATGATAATTGTCTTTCTCTGATTGACTTACTTCGCTCAGCATAATATCCTCCAAATCTTTTTATTTTCTAAGCCACACTTTAAGATATTTTGTTCGAATTGTTAATTTAAAGAATTGGGCAATATGTTAGCTCTCTCTCTTGACCACTAAAGACATTAACAATATTGATATAATCTGGTTTTTCCTCCCACCTTCTCATCCTGTGGTGATTTTTGGCATTATCCAGGATTTATTTTATGTGGTTCCTTATTATCTACTTTCTTCATACTTCTTCTCTTTAAATAATCAGGACTTCCGTTCTGTTTTATAATCATCTTATGAGATATTTAGCCTAAATTCTATTGTTTCACCATTTTAATACTCATTGACAGTTTTTTTTTCTCTTTTGAACAGTGCAGTTTTCCCATTACTGAGTTTTGCACCTTGAAATATCCCTCAGTCATTTGAAATGTCTCTTGGTTTAGTGTTTGAAGAAGAGTACAGGAGTCATTTACTTACCAAGTACTTTATGTCTGAGGATATTTCTGTTAGCATCACACAAAAATGCCAAAGTCTAGGTTACTTTACTCTCACTGGTATCTTCTCTAACATCTTTAAATTATGTTTAATTATTTTCTTAAACATAGACAACTAACTGTATGGATCCTTGGAGTATTAAGGGTCATATCTTTACTTCTTCTGTGTAAGTAGTTCTTCTGAAAGTTGTCTTAAATTTTTCTAACTCAAGCTTCAAGAAGCATTCTTAATTCTATGAAATTTGGCAAATATGTCCATGACTTTTACTAATAATATTCATACTTTATAGATTTCAATCAGGATGATAGTTAACTTTTGCTTTTTAAGATGAAGACTCCTAATGTTCTTTACATTCATATCCATCATTTATTTTAAACTTTTTTCCTGATATAATTATTTTTTCTTGATTCACCTTAAACTCACACCAGCTTCAAGGTGATAAAAATGTGTGGCTACGGGACGCCTGGGTGGCTCAGTTGGTTAAGCGGCTGCCTTCGGCTCAGGTCATGATCCCAGCGTCCTGGGATCGAGTCCCACATCGGGCTCCTTGCTCCGCAGGGAGCCTGCTTCTCACTCTGCCACTCTGTCTGCCTGTGCTCTCTCTCTCTCTGACAAATAAATAAATAAAATCTTTAAAAAAAAAAAAATGTGTGGCTATAACAAAAGTTTTTATTTTTGTCTTTAATGAGTTTCTTATATAGAGAGGCAAAGTATTTTGGCCCTTTGGCCATAGATAACATTGAGATATGTACATTTGGGAATTGTTCATGATGGCTCATTAGGAAGACTCCTTTATTTTATACATATTGCTTGAGTTTATAAGCTCAAAGCCTATCCATCTGCCCTTTTTCTGTCAATTTGTAAGGTTCATAGGATTCATTTCATTCATAAATATATCATCATCCACTTAAATCTCCTGCAGCATATTCTCGTTGGTCTGACTCTTCAGTATTAAAAACTAATGTCAGTCAAAAATAGTAAATGAAAGTACACACTTATTCCAAAGGAACTTTCTGAGAGATACAAGGAGAAAAAATATAAGTGATGTTCTGTATATTGGAAAGTCTTATACAATTTTGGATTCTTGAAGGGAAAATTCACATGAATAAGCCTCTAAAAGTTGAAACATGCTGGCTGTTTTGTTATCTTAATAAAAAGTTTTATGTTAGAATTCTCCTTAGAGTCATTAAACTGGAAGATTAGGGAATTAGCACATTTTTTCTTAAGCAAAATCTACTCATGACTCTACTTTTTACACATTTCTGGAAAGTTTTTCTTGTCTTGTAAATTTAGCAACCTAACCAATTTAATTCTGTCTCCTTTTAACTCAGTTGTTTAAAGATGCTATTTCATCTACACTTGCAACAATTACATGTAGATACAAAAAATATTTTGCTATCAAAATTGGTTGTCACTTGAAAGTATTTCTTATTGCTAAATTTTAAGGATTTCAAGATTGCATTTTTATTATAGTTTTTATTTTGAAGAACTATCAATAATGTCCAGAAGATTAAACCAGATCTACAGATATCATCTAATAGACCATAATATGTTATCTTAAAATTCTTTAGTTACTTAATAAGCTAGACTATAATGGCTTCAGAGACAACATTAAAGACACATGGATGTACTTTTAAGTTCCCTTTGTGGATTACAATTACCTTGATGGGTATGTGTGTGACATCAGTGTGGTCTGTCTAGTGCATAGCAGTGGAAATTTGTAGCAAAAGAAAACAAAAGCCCTGGGACTATTCTATGCTCCTTTAAAGGCCATAAACTATGGGCTTTGAAGGATACCTTCAATAAAATTGGGTGAATTATTACTTCAATCATTATAGTATTGCTTGGTAATTCAGGAAAAAGAATGCCAATGTCCAAACAGACTTTGATCTAAACCATTTGTCTTAGCTAAGCACCCTTTATAAGAAAACTTTCTCAGTGAACAACATTGTAAGAGTTTATCTTGTCCTAAAAAATCTATGCTTTATTATTTGAATTCAACACAACTTTCTAAATTTACCCAGCTTTTGATTAGAAACTTGAATAAGAGTGGTCGAAACTCCCAGTGATAAAAGAATAGATTGTTTCATAACTACCTTACCACATGGAGAAGATAATGGTGGATATACAACTTATACTACCCATAAGGCATAGTTCAGATAGAGTAAAGGCCTAATGTGAAAAATAAAATTATAGAGCTAGAAATCATAGAAACATATTTTTGTAACATGAGAGATGGGAAGAAAACCCTCATACCTTGCTGGTGGGAATATAAAGATTCACCACACACAAACATGCAAAAGAAAGAAAGAACAAAATACTAACTATGTGAGATGATGAATATATTAATTAGCTTGATTATAGTGTCATTTCAAAACATTAAGTATTATACTGTGATGAGCATTTCATAATATATATATTGTTGAGTCACCTTGCTATACATCTAATATAATATTGTATATCAACTATATTTCAATTAAAAAACATTAAGTTATACACCTGAAATATAAATAATTTTTAGTTGTCAATTATATCTCAGTAAAGCTGAAACAACAACAACAAAAAAAAGAATTCATCTTCCCAGTTCTCCTTGGGACTCCCACCACCTGATATCTCTTTCACTATGCTCTTACTTCTCTTCCTACCTATTAATGGGAGACATTTCCAAATGTTTTGCCCTTAGTCATGTTCTCTTGCTCTTGATGTCTACATTCAGGTAAATAACTTCAGACATTACCTCAGTGTAACTGATTTCCTGCAATGTAGACCTGAATTTCCAAAATATCACCTTGTGGATGTTCCAGAACCAGCAGCATCTCAAACCGAACATGCCTCAAATTGAATTATCTTCCTTTAAAGACATCCTCTTCCTATTGTATTTTTCATCTCAATAAGACTGTTCTGTCCACTTCTTCTAGCAGCCTTCGCTAAGACATTCCTAGGACGCTCAATAGCCAACAAGTCATTTTTATTACATGTCCTCAGTCCTCAGAGACTTCTAGTATCCCTCCCCTCCTTTTTATTCCCCCTGCTACTCCCCTAACTTAGATCTCAGATCTGCATTTCCTCTCAAATGAATTGTTCCTATCCCCTCCTAACTTGACCAACAGATTCTAATTCTACTTGGGTATATCTTTGAGCAAAAGAACAAAGTATCTCCCTAGAGAAAAAGTATGATGGTAAAAGCAGAAGTTAGAATAGGAAAATCCCTGAAGAGAAGAACAAAATTAGGCAAAAGACCTATGAGTCCCTTTTTCAGGGAGATTAATTTTTACGAGTGCTTTTCTGTTCAAATATTGGCAAGTTTTTGCTTTATTTTTATGGGCATGTCATTCTCTCGCACCTATTCCTAACATGTAGCAAGTCTATTTTGAATGCTCTGCTTCAAAATAGTCTAACTCCTCACTATCTTGATTAACTTTGTCATATTAGAATAAGAGTTTCCTAAAGGAATTTTACTGGCTTTAGTTTCTTACCTGTCATTCAAATCTTAAAAATTTCATTCTTCAAAGAACAGATACTATTTTTCACCTATTAGATTGGCAAAAATATTTTTAAAATACTAATATAATGCAAGTATGGGGGAAAGAGCTCCATCTCCACAGGACTGTAAAAAAGAGCAGCTTACCAGAGATGAATATGGTAAATACAGCAATGCATTTTAAATATGCATACCATTTGACCCCAGGATTCCACTTTAGAACTGTGTCCTACAGAATTGCTTGCATAGGAAAGCAAGAATGTTCTTTGCAGCCTTCTTCATAGGAAAAATTTGAAAACCCACTCAATTGGCCATCAATGGAGAATATTTATATTATGGCATGTCCATATTATGTAATATTATTTACATTTTACATTTTTTAAATGATGGAAAAGATCTACATACACTGGTATAAAACTATTCCCATGAAAAATAAATTTATAAAATAATTTCATTTTTTGTGAAACAAAAAACAAAAATGTATACAAATTGAGTGTACCTGTGTTAGGTGTATGTAGTAGAAATATTGCATGATTGTGTGTGTGTGTATTGCTTAAAATTTTTTCAAAGGGATATGTATTACCAACTCTACCTCTCACAATGTTTCCAGCTTATTCTTGCTCCCCTTTCTCTGAATTCCTATGGCATGTTCCAAGCCTGTCACATGTATCTTGTCTATACGAACAACTGTAAGCTTGTTGAGCTAAACTGAGTTTTATGTATATCTTACATTTCCTACATTGCTTATATAGGTACTAAAAAATACTTGCTGAGTTGGGTTAAATACTTAACCTTTGAGACATTAGAAATATGTGTTTTTAACATATGCTCCAAAATACATAAGTTTATGCTTGACTCAGTTTAGAAATGATGGCTTGGTTAGAACCTTTGGATGGATTTCATAATCCACTAACTTACAAAAAATTAATTGCTAAGGAAGAGAACTAATTACCAATCCGTCAAAAATTGGACATGTATTTGGTATTCTGCAAGACAGTATAAATCTTTCTACTCATTGAGTAATAATCTGATTCTGTTCAAGAGCCTAATAATTAAGAACAAGAAGAAAGTGCATCTTGTGGACCTATAGGGGAGGGGAAAGAGTCCATATTCTGATAAAGTAATGCCAAGGGAAATGCTACCGGGAATGATAATTAATAAGTCAACAAAACTCAAAGGTTTATTTCTACCCGAGGAAATAGAGTATTGGGCAATATATGTTTTCTTGGAGGAAAATATGGCAGTAGAATTCTCCAGTATTACTAATGCTTCTGTCTCATTACATTAAGTTCCAGAAGCTTCCCAGAACAAACATAGCAAGTAACATTTATAAAAAAGAATGTTAGTATTGTAAGCATTGTCACAACTTAACATTTTAATAAATATTTTATAATTACCTAAATGTGTATTTCTCATTACATACCTACAAATAAGTAAGTGTTGTACATTTATATTATATAATATATAATATATAAATATATAATATATAAATATATAATATTATTATATATTGATATATAATAATATTTAATATATTAATATATAATATTAACATATATTTAATATTAATATATTAATATAATATATTATATTATTATATAATATATAATATATATTAATTAATATATAATATATAATATTAAATATTAATTAATATTTAAATATATTATATATATTATACATATATATTATATGATATGTATAATACTCATTTACCCATTTTCAAATAAGAATTGGAGAGGTTAACTAGTTGTTCAAAGTGACTCAGCTGTAGGCTTCAGTACTACCACCCTGGATTAGTATAATTCTGAGTCTTTTCCAGCTTCCCTCTTATTCCACTGTCTGATACAACATATTAGTGAAATCTCTGAAGAGAAGAAAATTAAGTGCCAAGGTATTTCAAATAAGAAGTCCCATCACTCAGATTTTTACAATCAAACGAATACAGCATGTGAAAGTTCATGTAGGAACCTTGCTGTTAACTGTGACTCAGCGTCATCAGCAATTGTGACCAGTATACAATATGGACAGCTGTCATTCAGCTGCTTCTGCAGACCATGGGTGCTTCAGATAGCCTCTGGAAAGTCGTTAATTGCTTTTCTCTAGTTTATGCTTTGATTTCATGTCCTCTACTTTTACAGCAAATCTAGGCAAAAATCAGCAATGTGACACTGCTTCACCTTTTTATAAGACTGTCATTGATAACTTGGAGGGGTGGCTCTCAGCTAAGACGACTACTTGGGTTTGAATCCTAACTCTGCCACTTACTGTATGGCTATGGGTGAATTGCTTCATCTCTCCGAACCAGTTTATTTAGCTATAAAGTGAGGATCACGATACTACTGATCTCATAGGAGTAACTGAGGTCATGTGCATATGGTGTTTATTTCAGCAGGTGGCTCATAGTAACGTCTCAGTATTAGCCATTTTTATTGAGAACACTATAGATCAAATCACTCATGTTTTATTAAAATTTGTTTTAGAAATTATTGTCAGGAAACAGTCGTGGCTCTCCCTTATATGCCAACCTCCAAAGAACTGCATCATGACTCTTCCATCCTCGCAGAGAAAGCTAAGTCACCCAGGGTAGTGATTCTCAAATGGGAGGCAATATTTGGAGACATTTTTGGCTGTCAGCAGGAGGAGAGGGAGGGAGCTACCACAGGCATCTAGTGGTTAGAAGCATCCAGCAATTCGTAGGACAGCCCTCTACATCATAATATTGTTCAGTCCAGAATGTCAAAATGAGGTTGAAAAAATGGCTGACCTGGGGTAGCTCTTTCCTTGCCAGGGCTACAGAGAAACTCACAGCCAAACTCCCACTCTCCCATCATTCTACTATTTCTTACATTGTTCAGGTATCTTATTTTTATATTATAATCTTCTCATTCTTTTGCCATAAAAAAGCTTCAGTTATTTTTGGGAAGAACCGAGTTACGTATAAACTCAATAAATTTAATTTAAAATGTCTAAGTGAATCCTTCAACTCCGTGTGCCATCTTTCCTGATGAGTATGTCAGTCAATGTCCATTCAGTTATTCTTATACTTTTGGAACTCGCTGTTAAATTTTAAGTAACACCCAGAACGGTGTCATGAACAGATAAATGATGTTTACGATGATTATGATAATGACCTTTCAGCATCTGAAATATTAAAAGGAGTCACAAAACAGAATGCTGGCGATCAATCAATACATGTACAAGCATTCATTGAGCTCCTGTAATGAACTCTACTGTGTGCTAGATGCTATAAGGGAAGTGAAGTATACCTTGTACTACTTTTATATCCCTTGAGGAGGGCCCATTCAAGTTCAGAAGAGAAAAAGAGTGATACTTTACAACATGAAATACACATAAAACTATGTGTCCCTAAGTGCAGGGTTGTGCAAAACAGTTAAGTTAGTGGATCTCTTGTGGTAATTAGGTACAATCATTTTAAAAAATTATTGTGAGGGGTTTTTTGCAATTAAGTAATGTAATCATATGATGGAGTCATTGAAAATATAGGTAGACCCCCCCTTTTTTTTACCCATTACATTACCCCAAATTAGATAATTTTTATTTCTAAAAATAGTTTGCACAAATTAAGATAGTGCTTTTACTTCCTGAATATAATGTAGGGCCCTTTGACTTGTGGTCTCAGTTTAATCTAAGAACTGTTGTGGGGCTGATGCTATATTTGATAAATCCCTAATACATCTAGAGTTCACCTGTTTATTCTTAAGATGGTTTAATTTTCAGATTTTCAGTATCTGTGGCATCCATATAGAATGTATAAATTTGAGAGGCAAGAGAACTCTTTCTTGATTTATCACATTAAATCAATGATAGTCTTCTGGCCAGAAATGGAATTGTTTATTCATGACAAACTAGTTTATGCAAACCAACAAACCTTGTCAAGAAAAGAGCAGGTATTGTCCAGGAAGATTGCATACAAAACGCGAAGATGCAAACTAGTTCCCTGGACTTTTTCTTTGGAGGCAGGAAAGGAATATCTTGCTCTGAGATAGTTCAGAATGTAGCTGTGTGTTATGTGGGGGGCACAGCATTCTTTACCTTCAGGGTGGCAATTACCTTCACAATTGCATGCACATGGAGAAGAAAATATACTCCAAATTACATTGTGAACTCTGGAGATTAGTGCATCATTTCATGGACAGTTGAACCTGTGTCCCATATAAATGTTTCCATAGCAAAAACAAAGAACATCATTATACTGTCTTCTGGATTTCCAAAGAGTTTGCATTAGGGTTTTGCCACCTGACTTCCATTACAGAGAATGGGAGTCAGGGGGCTGAGACCGCAAGCCAGGCTTTGAAAGTTTAGGGGGATGTGTCTGGACTTAAACATTCGTCTTTGTGCTCTTTGGTGGCAATTGAGTATAAGATGCATTGCCTCCTCCATGCCTTTTGGGAATGGAATTATGCCCAAATTGTACCTGTGTAGTCAAGTATATATGGCATAACATATGTACGCATAGAGCACTTTAAGCCTGCAAAAGGAGTTTAAAATGCTTTATAGTTTGAAATCAACCTCTGAGGTATTGACCCTATGGGAAAATTTGTATAATGACTTCCTGTGTTATTGAAATTGTGAATTAAGGCAGTGTTTCCCATTCTGAGAGCTGTATTGTCAGGGTGAAGAAAATCTCTGAACTTGGAGCTATTTGATTGAGGTGAGAGGGTTTCTCCCAGTTCTTAGCCACCGCCGCTCCCCCTTTGCCTCACTTTTACTTCCACTCACTGGGTCATGCCCCTCGTTTACATAACACAGAGTTGGGCTTAAGTTCCTGGTTTCGGTTCCATTGTGCTCAAAATGCTTGTAATTAAAGCATCTGGAGTTTTGGTTATTGTGTGCTATTTCCCCCCAATCCTTCCTCCTACTTTACTCTCTTCTCTTAACTGAGTTCAGTCTATTTTCTTTGCACAGAAATTTAAATATGATTCTGATACATAAAAGCATATAAAATGTTCAATAACAGTGGTGAGAGTCTTTGACTTGTTCCTGACTTGACTTGTTCCTGACCATAGAGGAGAAGCTCTCAGTTTTTCCCCACTGTGGATGATGATAGCTGTTAGTTTTTCATATATGGCCTTTATATGCTGAGGTATCTTCCCTCTAAACCTACTTTGTTAAGGGTTTTTATCATGAATGGATGTTGTACTCTGTCAAATGCTTTTTCTGTATCTATTGAGGGGATCGTATGATATATACCACATTTATTAATGTGCTATATATCACGTTGATCAATTTGCAAATATTGAGCCACCTCTGCAAGCCAGGAATAAATCCCACTTGATCATAGTGAATGATTTTTTAAAATTTATTGTTGGATTTGGTTTGCTGATATTTTAATGGAGAGTTTTTGCATTCATGTTAGTCGGGGATATTGGCCTGCAATTCTCTTTTTTAGTAGTGTCTTTGTCTGGTTTTGATACCAGGGTAATGCTGGTCTCATAGAATGAATTTGGAGGTTTTCCTTCCTTTTCTATTTTTTGGAATAGATTGAGAAGAATAGTTATTAACTCTTCTTTAAATGTTTGCTGGAATTCACCTGTGAAGACATCTGACTCTGGACTTTTGTTTGGGGGGAGCTTTTGATTATTGATTCAATTTCTTTGCTGGTTACTGGTCTGTTCAAATTCTGTTTCTTGCTGTTTCAGTTTTGGTCATTTATATGTTTGTAGGCATTTATTCATCTCTTCCAGGTTATCCAATTTGTTGGCATATAGTTTTTCATAATATTCTCTTATAATTGTATTTCTGTGGTGTTGGTTGTTATTTCTTCTCTCTCATTTATTTTATTTATTTGGATCCTTTCTCTTTTCTTTTTGATGTCTGGCTAGAAGTTTATCAATTCTATGGATTTTATTTTTTTAAAGAACCAGCTCCTGGTTTCTTTGATCTGTTCTATTGTTTTATTTTTGTTTTGGGGGTTTTTTTAGTTTCTATATCACTTATTTCTGCCCTAATCTTTATTATTTCCTTCTGCTGGCTTTTGGCTTCATTTTTTTGTGTGTTTTTTTCCTACATCCCTTTAGATGTAAGTTTAGGTTACTTATTTGAAATTTTTTTCTTGCGTCTTTGGCCTATATTGCTATATACTTCCCTTTTAGAACCACTTTTGCTGCATATCAAATCCTAGAGGAGAACTTAAGCAGTAACCTCTTTGACACCAGCTGTAGACACTTCTTTTTAGATATGTCTCCTGATTCAAGGAAAATAAAAGCAAAAATAAACTTTTGGGCCTTCATTAAAATAAAAGGGCTCTGCACAGTGAAGAAGACAAACAATCAACAAAACTAAAAGGCAGCCTATGGGGTAGAAGGAGATATTTGCAAATGGCATATCTGATACAGGGTTAGTATCCAAAATATATAGAGAACTTATAAAAAATAAATAATCCAATTAAAAATGGGCAGAAGGCATGAATAGACATCTTTCAAAAGAAGACATATAGATGGGCAACAGACATGTGAAAAGATGCTCAACATCAGGGAAATGCCAACCAAAAGTACAATGAGATATTACCTCATACCTGTCAGAATGGCTAAAATCTACAACATAAGAAACAACAGGTGTTGGCAAGGATATGGAGAAAGGGGAACCCACTTGCGCTGTTAGTGGAAATACAAACTGGTACAGCCACTCTGGAAAACACTGTGGATGTTCCTCAAAATTAAAAATAGAATCACCTTATAATCTAGCAATTACACTACTAAGTATTTATCCCAAGAATACCAAAATCCTAATTCAAAGAGATACAAGTGCCCCCATGCTTACAGTAACATTATTTACAATAGCCAAATTATGGAACAACCCACATGTCCATCAACTGATGACTGGATAAAAAAGATGTGGCATATGTATACAATGGAATATTACTGAGCCATAAAAAAGAATGAAGTCTTTCCATTTGCATGACATGGATGGATCTAGAGAGTATTATAATAAGCAAAATAGGTTAGTCAGAGAAAGACAAATACCATCTGATTTCACTGTGGAATTTAAGAAACAAAGCAAATGACCAAAGGGAAGAAAAGAGAGAAAGAGAAGGGAACCAAGAAAGAGATTCTTAAGTACAGAGAACAAACTGATGTTTGTCAGAGGGGAGGTGGGTGGGGGATGGGTGAATAGGTGAAGGGGATTAAGGAGTATATGTGTTGTGATGAGCACCAGGTATTGTATGGAAGTGTTAAATCACTATATTGTACACCTGAAATTAATACTACACTATATGTTAACTAACTAGAATTGAAATAAAAACTTCAAAAAATATAAAAAAATGGATAAAATGTTCAGTAATACCTATAAATTCTGACCAGTTTCCTAGAGAATACCCAGTTATAAAACAACAATTAGAAAAGTGAAATAAAGAGATGAAGAGCCAAAAGCAGAAGTGCACACAAGGGCTAAGCCATGATGCCCAGGTGTAAAAATCTCCACTGACTAGGATCCCCCCAGCCCTCCATCAAGCTTACTTCCCCATTAACCCCTGGTTATTGGGTGGGTGCTCAGACAAAGTCACGGTTCCTGACCCTGTTGGATACTTATCATTGAAATTATCTCCATCATATCACTAAGGACTTATCTCTTTTAGTCCAGTTTCACTGCTTGGAATTTGAAATGGGATATTAGGATCCAGTCTTAGTAAGATATGACAATACTCTTGGATTTCACTAAAGGATCTGAAGAGAGGGTCCCTTAGTCTGGGAATTGCATTATTTGAAATGTTCAAACAGATGTCTGAATGACAGAATACTGACAAATAATATAAAATGTCAGGGTCATGAAGAATTCTATGGAACCAGCTACCCTTCTGGCAGGTGATCAACAGAACAACCCTAAAGCCTCATCCAGCTTTGGACAACCATCAAAGTGGAATGTGTCCCTTTAGGATTTGCTGTGTTATGTATCAGTCTACAGTATTGTTTCTCAAAACATTGTCCAGGACCTCTGAAAGTCTTGCTTAAGGCTGGAGGTGCCTGGGTTGGTCTCTTAGCAGTAAGACTTATAGTACAGTAATGCCTGTATTTATGGTACAGTGAGAAATAATCATTTCTATTATATACTTATTTTTAAAGTCAACATTCCTGGGGTGCCTGGGTGGCTCAGTTGTTAAGCATCTGCTTTCAGCTCAGGTCATGATCCCAGGGTCCTGAGATCAAGCCCCGCACGGGGCTCCCCATTCAGCGGGAAGCCTGCTTCTCCCTCTCCCACTCCCCCTGCCTGTGTTCCCTCTCTCGCTGTGTCTCTCTCTACCAAATAAATAAATAAAATCTTAAAAAAAAAAGTCGACATGCCCTTTTCAAATTAGAATTGTTTTTCAGCAGCAGTAAATAGAGCACAGAATTAGGAGGCCCATAATGCTCAAGATAAATCTGTTTGAAAACTATTTCTCTGTTTTAAGTAATGGAATCACGATTTTTTAAAAAATTTTTAAAAAAATTTATTTGACAGAGATCACAAGTAGGCAGAGAGGCAGGCAGAGAGAGAGAGAGAGAAGAGGAAGCAGGCTCCCTGCTGAGCAAAGAACCCGACGCGGGGCTCGATCCCAGGACCCTGGGACCATGACCTGAGCCAAAGGCAGAGGCTTTAACCCACTAAGCCACCCACGCGCCCCTGGAATCACAATTTAGATGTGCATTCAAATACACAGAGAAACTGGGCTTTATCACTTTGTATTTTTCAGAGATAATTAATTTTCCTCATGACCACCCTCCCCCCAACATAAGGAAAAAGCAAATTTAGTAGAATATAAAAACCATAGTCCTATGCAATAATTTAAGCTATTTTAAGGTAAAATACCCTGGTGGTAAGTCCTCCTCAAAGATGTCTAGGCCCTAATCCCTGGAAACTGCAAGTATATTATATTATATGATAAAAGGATCATTCCAGACAAAATTAAGGTTACAGATCTTAAAATAGGGACATTAAATTCTAATATCCAAATGACTCAACTCAAAGGTAAAATGATACTGGCCTTTAAAAGGAGGTCCTTGTAAGTAAGTAAAAAGAGACAGACACAACAATCTGTCAGAAATATATGATGAAGAAAGGGCAGGAGATCTAAAACATGAGACAGACCCAACCCACCATTGAAGCTTTGGAGATGGAGGAAAGGCCCAAGAGCCATGGAATGTTTGCAGCATCTAGAATACTGGAATAACTCTCAGCTTATAACCAGAAAGGAAATGGATACCTCGGTCCTACAAATGCAAAGCACCGAATTCTGCTTGTAACTTGAATGAGCAAGAAAACAGATGTTCCCCTAGAGCCTCCAAAAAGGAACACAGCTCTGACAACCTTGGTTCAAGTCCAGTGAGCTTTGTGCTAGGCTTTTCGCTTCAGAACCACGAGATAACACATTTGTGTTATTTTAAGTTGCTAAATATATTAACATGTTATGGAAACAATAAAAAAAATAATAATTCATTCTGTGTCCTTTTTACCTCTCCCTCTCTGTAAACCCTCCTAAAATGGTGCTTGGGTGTATGGATTTTTCTGAATTCAGGACAGTGGAGTGAGGGGCATAAGAGACTTCTTTCAGATCAAAGGTGCCAACTGTTCCAACTTGTGATCTCTCAGCTAGTTCCTATAGTCAGCCTTGTGCTTCCCAGTCTCACGGGGCTTCCAGAGACCTCCAGAGACCCAGAAATCCCTCTCATCCTGGACCTGTATAGAAATCCCGTAGGTCAGGAAATGAACCTATCTCCTTGTTGGTCGAAAAGGTAAGAATTTACTGAGGGAGAGAAAAAAATACAGAGAATCCATGAATAAATAAATAATCTAGCTGCATAAGCTTTTGAACTACACCAATCCCCAAATATCTGAATATAAGCAAAACGTGTAGGAAATGAGGAGACTTTATAACCCAAAACTAATATAACACTGTATGTTAACTATACTGGAATTAAAATTTTAACTATTAACTAATTAATTAAAAAAATGAAAAAATGAAAAAGCAACCTACCAAATGGGAAAAAATATTTGTAAATCATATATCCAATGAGAGGTTAATGTCCATCATCTATAAAGAACTCATACAACTCAATAACCAATAAGCAAGCAATCTGATTTAAAAAAATGGCAGAGGATCATCTTCCCAGAAGACAAACAGATAGCAAAACAGGCACATGAAAAGATACTCAACATCACTAATCATCAGGAGAAGGAAAATCAAAACCACAGTGTAATACCACCTTACCCCTGTCAGAATGGCTAGTATCAAAAAGACAAGAAATAATAAGTGTTGGTGGGATGTGGAGGAAAGGGCACCCTCATGAACTGCTGGTAGGAATGTAAATTGGTGCAGCCATTGTAGAAAACAGTATAGAGTTTCCTTAAAAAATGAAAAGTAGAACCCCCATCTGATCCAGTAAGTCCACTACTGGGTATTTATCTGAGGAAAATAAAAACTCTAATTTGGAAAGAAATATGCACCTCTATGTTCATTGCAGCATTATTTACAATAGCCAAGATACAGAAACAACTTAAGTGTCCAGTAATGGATAAATGGATAAAGAAGATGTGCTATGTATATACAACAGAATACTACTCATACATAAAGGGGAATAAAATCTTGCCATTTGTGACAACAATGGATAGATCTTGAGGGTCTTGTGATAAGTGAAATAAGTCAGAGAAAGATAAATATCATATGATCTCACTTACATATGGAACTTAAAAAGCCAAACAAGTAAACAAAACAAAACTCAAGGACAGGGAGAACAGAGTGTTGGTTGTGAGCAAAGATGGGGCTGAGATAGGAGAAATGGGTGAAAGGGGTCAGGAGGTACAAACTTCCACTTATGAAATGAATAGGCCATGAAGATGTGGTATGCATCATGGTGACTACAGTCAATGGTGTTGTAGTGTATATTTGCTGGAAGAGTAGGTCTTAGAAGTTCTCCTTACAAGAAAAAAAAATTTTGTAACTATTTATGGTGATGGATGATGACTAGATTATTGTGATGATCATTTTGCTGTATATACAAATGTCGAATCATTACATTGCACACCTGAAACTAATACAATGTTGTATGTCAATTATACCTCAATTTTTAAAAATGTGTAACATAATACCTCCTTCATCAGATTGTTGTGATGAGGAAATGAATAATGTAAGTTAAGCATCTGGCACCCATGTTCGTCTTCCCTAACAAAATTCTTTTATACCTAGTAGTTCATATTTGTATCTACCTCCTTTCTTTCAGGCTTTGAATAGAAAAGGCCTTATTCTCAGATGCTTTTGCATTGGAGTTTAGTTTATCTCTAAAAAATTTTATGAATCCCGTATTCTACTCTGCCAGATGACTGATATACTTACTTGCATATATACCTCCTAGAGAGTTATTTATGAGAAAATATTTAAAATATATCATTTTAACCTGACTAAATTTACTAGGTACTTCTGTTAAATGCAAGAAGGATGGATTTTGTGAGTATTATTTTTACTTGATTTTTTATTATTATTAGCTTTTCAATCATTGGAAATATCTGATATTTTCTGTTGTAAATGAAAACTACAGACACAATCTCCTTAGATTTTTGTATTAAAAACAAATTTTAAAATTACTGTGTAATGAAGTTACATTCATAAGTTTTTTTCAAAATATACCTGCACAAATAAAATATCAGTGATGCTTGGGAAAAATTTTAGTGATATTTTCACAGGATATGAGTGAAGTTCCACAAGTAAGAGGAGGGAAACCCAATTATCTCATCAGCAGTCTAATAAAATTAAGTAATCTTATAAAAAAGGTCTACTTTAAGTAAAAGAAGAATATAGGGCAACAGGGTTGGGGTCTTCTTTTCTTGTAATGTTTTTATGAATAGAACATGCTTCAATGGCAGCTAAAATTTAAATTTACTTAAAATGTTATAAATCATTTCCAATTAGTCACCAATAATAAACATAAATCTCTTTTGTAGTTCAAAGACGCACACTGGTAGGAGCTTTGATAAAAATTGAAGTAAGTCCATCAGATTTTCTTAGCTTTGCTTTTGGAAATAGTTTTGATCTATTTTTGTCTTGTGTTTCTCAGTTAATACAGATGAAAAATTTACATATTTCTATCTAAGCTGATGTTACATTTTTTGGTCATAACCTTTTAGTTATCTTTCATAAGATAATCTAATAACAGAATTTCATAAAACTATCAGTGACTAACCATGAAAATAGGACTTGACCAAATAAGGTAACACAAGTAATTTGTATCAGCACTGAACTTACTCACTTTTCCATTTGTTTTTATATTTGTTGAAATCTTTGTTGATGTGTAGTTGTTATGCATACTTGTTAGAACTGGAGAGAAGTAAGTAGACCAGGAGGAAGTGATGGCATTGATGAGTGTGAATTCCAACCATGAAAATTCAGTGGTATAGAGAGAACTTTTGAAATATAATCCTAAAGCTAGTCTGCTCTAATCTCCAGCCTTGCAGCAAAATGACACTTAATCATCCCAAACTAGTATCTTTCATAATCATAGGAAGAGATTCTACATATTTCAATACCATAAAATGTTCTTGATACAGAAGTTTCCTCTTCAGTCTCTTTCTGAAGTGATGGGTCTCTTCTCCCTGTTGTTCTGCCTGCACCAGAAATGCAGAACTCCACTCCACTCCTAAAATCATATCCCTTCAATTTTTTGAGGACAAAATCACAGCAACATTCCTAAATTTTACATTGCTGCAGAGAGAACCCTCTTTTACTCTGAAACTACTTCCTATAGGTGTATTATAAAATAACCATATGATTAGTTTTAAAGAAAGATTAAGATCTACATAGCCTATGTTAGCATGAATTGGATATGTTTAATCATATGATGGACTCCCTTATGAATGAGGCAAATTTTTAACCAGAGTTGAATTAAAGATGCATAGGGCATCCGTGTTATGTTAGTCAGCAAAACAGCCAGTAACGTGCTCAAAGTTATTTTTTATGATCTATCAAATTGGATCACCAATCCATTAAATTTACACTTCTAGCATGTAGCAAATCTGTAATTAAGCTAAACTAATTAACATTTTATCCTCATGTGAAGAAAGCATTTACGCTTTTTGTATGGCATTATATTTATAAGATTTTCTATAGACCATCTGCGTGGTCCTCTTCTAAAGCACAATCTATCTTGTAGCATATTCCTTAGCAAAAAAAAAAAAAAAAAAAATCTGTTGTCGGTACAGGAAATTTATTCACCACTAAAAAAGCATTTTCTAATTTAGAAACAAAAAAGAGGTACAGTGTATTGTCAATTAACTCTTACCACCTAGAGAAAGATTGATTTTGTTTGCAAACCATATGTTTGATATCTAAATCATGTTCAGAGTCTTTCATTCATGATTGCAGATTGATACAGTCCTCCTCAAAAAATGTATTTATCTTTTCCAGCACTCATCAAACACTAAATACCTAACTAGGTTGCAAGAAGAATCTTTAATTCCATCATTTTACTCTGGTAATTGCTTTTCCTTCCTTATGTTTAACCAGAGTAAATGAACTATAATTTTAAATTTCTCTTGACACTCGCTATCAGATGCTGTATAAAACATGAACAAGGTGAGGAATGATGAAAAAGGTAACAGAAATGTCTCTCCTGCAAGAAAAAAGAAGGTATTGCTTATGTGGGTCAAAAAGGATTACTACAAAGATATCCAGATGCCTTAAATCACCTTAATCCCAAATCAGAATTCCAAACTCCAGCCCCTCTAGAGGCCACAAGTAAATTGAAGGACAAGTGTGCCATAGAAAAGAAGGGCCACCTCTGCATTCCCACTGCATCAGTACCTGTGGGTGGGGAGGGGGGAGGTCCAACCTCGTGTGCCTGTGTCCTCTACTTTTTAAAAAAAATTGAGTATCTTTTGTAAAATCTCCTTACTTTAAAATGTTGGTCACCTAATCTATTTGTTTTTGTTGTTATTACAATGCTGTCCAAACCAAGCAAAGCGTACGTGGGAAGGATTTGATCAGCTCTTGATCTCTCCCGTTAAATTCTCTTCCTCACATTTTGTTGCCAGGCAATATCCTCAGCTGCAGAAGAAGCTTGTGAAATAGACTTTCTAATATTAAGGATGAGTTTTTCTGCCTTACATATATTTAATTGGTATCATTGGCAAGATACTCAGGAGGGAGCTTGAAAACCTTAGTTCAGTTGCAATTTTGCTACTGTCTAGTTTTTAGTCTTATGGTGATAGCAACAATAACAGACAAACACTGAAGTACTTGCTGTTTTCAGTTCACAACATGATACTAAGTACTTTATTTGCATTCTCTTATCTAATCGTTTTCAAAATTGTATCAGGAACTGTAATTATAATAACTCCCACACTCTGTTATAAGAAAAAGCATTCTTAGCACCTAAGATAAATGCCAGACATCACATATTAATCATTATTAACTAATGGATTAATTGATTACTAATTAATCATATTTATTAAAACAGATCTATTTCCTGCAATCCTGGATTATTATGTCCAGTAGAGAAAATAGATTATAAACGATAAACAACTGTGTAATACAAATCGTGATAAATGTCACAAAATGCTTAGAATAAGTTGTCTAAGGGCACACAACTAATTCATGGCAAAGGTAGAATTTAGATTTCTGATTTAAAATTTGAATTTTTTGTAAAGAATGTGGATTAAGATTAGGAGTTTTTGTTGTTATAAACACTCTGGGAATAAGTTTACTAAGTAAGATCTTACTGTAAAATTCTTCTTAGGCCAGATATGCCTCATATTAAATATTAATAAAGGTTAGTCTATGCTTTTTTTTTTTATAAGATTTTATTTTTTTGACAGAGAGACATGGTGAGAGGGAACACAAGCAGCGGGAGTAGGAGAGGGAGAAGCAGGCTTCCCATAGAGCAGGGAGCCTGATGAGGGGCGTGATCCCAGGATTCTGGGATCATGACCTGAGCCAAAGGCAGACGCTAAACCAACTGAGCCACCCAGGCACCCCAGTCTATACTTTTAATGTCAAATCAACTCACTACTCTATTGATTATTAGCCAGGAGATATCCATATCAACAACTGTTGGTTATCTTTCATGCTCTGGAAGCATAAGTAATCCATTGTCTTCCTCCATCTTCTGAAATACAGATTAGTGGTATCATTGAGTTCAAGCTCCCAATTCTTTAAAAAGTAGACCTTTATATTTATATTAAAAATATCACAAGATCACTTGTCGTTTATTGTAAAGAATGGCCATTCACCTATGCCTCAGCACCCTGATTCTTTTGGTAATAGAAATAGCCAAAACATAGTATTATTATAAGAATTTACTGTGTGAGGAATGATACCTATAATACATGTATTGCTTAAGACTATTACTAAAATAGAGTTTTGATATGAAATGATCAAGTCCTATATAACATCAATTGCATAGGATGGATATATTTAATTATTTCATTTGGATACTGGGATTTGACTACAAATCATTACCGACACATCAAAATGTTCCAAAATGCATCTTTTTTGTCATTGCAAAATAGAATATCAAATATAGTATTTGTCAGTATCACCATATCTTGTCTAATAGGAAAAACACTTGATACAGAGGCTCAGAGTAAATTCCATGTAACAATAGCTATCAAATTCTAGCAAAATTAAGTGTGGTCTATCTTTATAGTGGAACAAAAGATTTTCCTTTTAATTTGGCATGTAGCATGCTCCTGAGATGTGATGTTGTAACAGCATTTCCAAATGGCCTATATTTGTCATAGACTAGTGAGAAAAATCCAGATAATAACATTTTATGTTGATGGCTGTATATCGGTTCCAGAGAACTTACACACAAGAAAACAGTTATCAGGTGAAAAGGAGAACATCTGGCTCTTTACAGGGCCTCAGAGGAAGTGACCTAATATGATGGAAGCCATTATAATCACAAAGTCCTAATGTACTTTAGAAGAAATGGCATACTAACCTATGAACTACTATAGCTAATTAAAAATCTACAGGGAAAACCATTAAACTCATGGTAGATAAATACTCATTATTAACATTTTATGTTCTGTGTTTTCTCAGGGTACACTGGTGAAATCATTTATTCTTCACTTAAATCCCTCCTTATGAAAATATGAATGTGTTAATTACAAACACTGGTCCCTAGATAACATAGTTCTGTTTTGGTGGAATTAAATTATTCACCCACTAGTTATCTGAAGGCTTTTTTTAAATAGAAGTATAGTTGACTCACAATATTACATTAGTTTCAGCTGTATAACACAGTGATTCAACAACTCAATACATTATGCTGTGCTCACAAGTATAGCTACCATTTGTCACCATAAAACACTGTTATAATACCATTGTGTATATTCCCTATATTGTACCTTTTATCCCTGTGACTTATTCATTCCATAACTGCAAACCTGTACCTCCCACTCCCTGTCACTCATTTTCTCTCCCCCCCCCCCGACACTCTTCTCCTCTGGTAACCATCTGTTCTCTGTATTTATGGGTCTGTTTCTGCTTTTGTTTATTTATTTGTTCATTAGTTTTGTGTTTTAGATTACACATGTAAGTGAAATCATGTGCTATTGTCTTTCTCTGATTTATTTCACTCAGGGTAATATCCTCTAGGTTCATCCATATTGTCACAAATGGCAAAATCCCCTTCTTTTTTATGGCTGTGTAATATTACAGTATATGGAATTCTATAGAATGAATTATATGAAATTATGTAATATAAAACTCATATATATTATATATATATTTTTTTCATGTCTTCATTATCCATTCATGTATCGATACTTGGGTTGCTTCCATATCTTGGCTATTGTAAATAATGCTGCAATAAACATAGAGGTGCATATATCCTTTCAAATTATATTTTTGTTTTCTTTGGGTACATATGTACTAGTAGAATTACTGGATCGTATGGTATTTCTGTTTTCAATTTTTTGAGGAACCTCCATACTGTTTTCCATAGTGGCTGCACCAGCTTGCATTGCCAACAGTGCGCAAGGGTTCCTTTTTCTCCACATCCTTGTGAACACTTGTTATTTCATATCCTCTTAATACTAGCCATTCTGACTAGTGTGAGGTGATATCTCATTGCAGTTTTGATTCACATTTCCCTGATGATGAGTGGTGTTGATCATCTTTTCATGTGTTAGTTAGCCATCTGTATTTCTTTGGAAAAATATGTATGCAGGTCCTCTATTTTTTAATTGGATTGTTTGACTTTATTGTTATGGTTGAGTTGTATAAGTTTTTTATATATTTTGGGTATTAATCCTTTTTTGGATCTATCATTTGTGAGTATCTTCTCCCATTCAGTAGTTATCTGCAGATTTTATCATTTTTTTCTAAATTTCTTTTCTTTTCTTTTCTTTTTTTAATTTAAATTGTAGTCTTCCAAATTGTTTCTTGTGGTTGACTTCAAGTTTCACAAGCATTAGTGTCTAAAAATATGTATGGTATGATCTCAATCTTTTTGTACTGGTTGAGCCCTGATTGTGACCCAGTGTATGATCCATTCTGGAGAATGTTCCATGTGCACTTGAAAAGAATGTGTATTTTGCTGCTTTAGGAGGAAAGCTCTAAATACATGTGTTAAGTCCATCTGGTCCAGTGTGTCAATCAAAGCCCTTGTTCTCTTGTTGATTTTCTGCTTAAATGATCTGTCCATTGCTGTGAGTGTGTCATTAAAGTCTACTACTATTATTGTATTATTACCATTGAGTTTCTTTAAGTTTGTTATTAATTGATTTATATATTTGGCTGCTCCCACATTAGGGGCATATGTATTTATAATTATTAGATCTTCTTGTTGGATAGATCCCTTTATTATGATTTGGTGTCCTTATTACAGTCTTTGCTTAAAAATCTAGTTTGTCTGATATAAGGATGGCTACTCCAACTTTCTTTTGATGTCCGTTAACATGAGGGGTTCTCCATCCCCTCACTTTCATTCTGGAGGTGTCTTTGGGTCTAAAATGAGTCTCTTGTAAGCATAATATCAGTTGGTCTTTTTTCTTTTTTTTTAATCCATTCTGACACCCTATGTCTTTTGATTGGAGCATTTAGTCCATTTACATTCAGAGTAATTATTGAAAGATATGAATTTAGTGCTATTGTATTACCTGTGAAGTCATTGTTCCTGGAGATTGTCTCTGTTCTTTTCTAATCCTTGTTACTTGTGGACTCTTTCCACTCAAAGAGTCCCCTTTAATATTTCTTGCAGGGCTGGTTTAGTGTTCACAAATTCCTTTAGTTTATGTTTGTCTTGGAAACTCTTTATCTTTCCTTCTATTCTGAATGACAGCTTTGCTGGATAAAGTATTCTTGGCTGCATGTTTTTCCCATTAGCACATTGACTATATCATGCCAGTCCTTTCTGGGCTGCCAGATTTCTGTGGACAGGTCTGCTGTCAGCCTTATGTGTCTACCTTGTAGGTTAAGGACAACTTGTCCCAAGCTGCTTTCAGGATTTTCTCTTTATCTTTGTAATTTGCAAGTTTCAGTATAATATGCCATGGTGTTGACCTATTTCTGTTTATTTTGAGGAGAGTTCTTTGTGCCTCTTGAACTGGAATGCCTGTTTCTTTCCCCAGATTAGGGAAATTCTCAGCTATAATTTGTTCAAATAAATGTTCTGTCCCTTTTCCCCATTCTTCTGGGATTCTTATGATATGGATATTACTTCACTTTCTGTAATTGCTGAGTTTTCTAAGTCTACCTTCATAATGTAATAGTTTTCTTTCCCTCTTCTTTTCAGCTCCCTTATTTTCCATAATTTTATCTTCTGTTTCACTGATTCGCTCTTCTGCTTCATTCATCCTCATTTTTTTTAACAATTTTTTTTTAAGATTTTATTTAGTTATTTGACAGACAGAGATTACAAGTAGGCAGAGAGGCAGGCAGAGAGAGGAGGAAGCAGACTCCCCATGGAGCAGAGAGCCTGATGTGGGGCTTGATTCCAGGACCCTGGGATCATGACCTGAGCCGAAGGCAGAAGCTTTAAACCGCTGAGCCACCCAGGCGCCCTTATCCTTATTTTTATGACCTCCACTTGGGACTACATCTCAGTTATAGCATTTTGATTTTGGCCAGACTACATTTTAGTTCTTTTATCTCTACAGTAAAGGATTTCCTAGTGTCTTCTATCCTCTGTTCAAGACCAGCTAGCATCTTCATGATCATTGTTTTAAATTCTAGTTCAGACATTTTTATCCATATTGATTAAATCCCTGGCTGTGAGTACTACCTCCTAGTCTCTCTTTTGGGGTGAATTTCTCCATCATATCATTTTGTCCAGAAAAGAAAAGAAGAAAGAAAAAGGAAAAGCAATAATAACAACATTAACAGCAACAACACAAAACAACAAAAAACTAGATCTTGATGGTGTTTGGGTTTGCCTGTTTAAAGAAACTAGAGTCCAGAATAAGAAAGGAAGGAAGGAAAGAGGAAGGAAAGAAAGAAAGAAGAAAGACTCTCTCTCTCTCTCTTTCTATACACACACACACACACACACACACACATGCATATGAAATAAAAAACAAGGAAAGGAAACAAAAAATTATATATATATATAATAAAGTATACATAAAAATAAAAATTAAAAAATAAAAAGGAATTGAAAAAATAATAAAATAGAAAATAACTGAAAATTATAATAAAAAATTAAAGTATAAAAGTACAAATGATGCTAGATACTATTTTCCCCTAAAGCTCAAGCTTGACAGCCCTCTATGATCCGTAAACTTGGTGGGAACGAGTTGTTTGTGCTGGTCTTCTGGAGGAGGGGCCTGTTGTGCTGATTCTCAGGTGGACTTGCCTTGTGGAAATGTGCCTCCAGTGCGTGGGGAGGCAGGGCTCACTTTAAGTGGCTCTGGACTCCACTAGGTGGTGCTGTTTTGTTCCCTGAAGTCTTTCAGCACTCATGGGGGGATGAATATGGCGGCACCCCACTCTCTAGCCCCAGAGCTGAAAATTCGTGCCTCCTACTATTCAGTGAGCACTCACAGAAGAGCAACCAATCACTCTTATCTCCCCAGTTTCTGTCAGAACTCTGTGTTCACCCTGCCTGTATGTGAGCTTTTTTATTTTAGGCATGAGACTGAGTTTCAAAACTCCAAATTTTAGGGACTTCCATGGCCAGACCCACACTATTCCTCCTGGGGAGGGTCTCATCACACTTCTGCCTTTTGCAGGACCCGTCCCAAAAAAGAGGTCACCTGACCTCACAGTGCTTTGTAGTTTATGGCAACAAAGAGCAGAAAGCTGGCACGTAGACTCTCTGTTCTCAGAGAGCTTCCATGCTCCTATGCCTGGAAACAGTGTAACACTTAGGTACCAACCATTCTTCTTGTGACCCAGGGGATCCTCAGATCACAGTGTCACACCTGGGATTCTGCCCCACTTGCCACCCAAGCACTTTTAAGCCAGGCAAGTCCCCCAAAGCAGCAGACTTCTTCAGGTTCCAGTTTTGAACTCCACTTCTTTTTTTTTTTTTTTTTTAAGATTTTATTTATTTATTTATTTGACAGAGCTATCACAAGTAGGCAGAGAGGCAGGCAGAGAGAGAGGGGGAAGCAGGCTCCCTGCTGAGCAGAGAGCCCTATGTGGGGCTCGATCCCAGGACTCTGGGATCATGACCTGAGCTGAAGGCAGAGGCTTAACCCACTGAGCCACCCAGGTGCCCCTGAACTCCACTTCTTATAATGCTTTTCAGCAGCCTCCTTACAGGCTCCCTCCCTGCCGCCATATCCTCATCTACATCACATAGGATCCAAGTGGCCACACCTCTACCTTCCCAAAGGTGGGTGCTTTTCTGCTTGTAGACTTGCAGTGTTTGTTTTCTCAGACCTCCCATTGATTTCTCAGGTGTTCAGAAAGACTGGATAACCATCTAGTTGTATTTGAGGGATGAGGCAAACTTAGGGTCCTCCTACTGCTCTGCCTCGTAACTCCTTCCCTCTATCTGCAGATTTTAAATAACATCGTACATATTATATTCCAGCATGTTATAGCTGATAAACACCTAAGAATTCATTTAGTGCATCTTGAAAAAACTATAGCCCAAAGACTAATGCATTTCTCAACACTCTCCATATTGTTTTGATTATGGCCAGAAAGTGTCTATTTAGTTCCATATTTGTCGTTCTAATAATGTTCTAATTTGTCGTTCTAATTTGTTGTTCTAATAATGTTCTAATAATGTTCTTCAACCAAGGACCATCAGTCCTTGGTTGGGTCTTTATGAATCTCTAGATTCCCTCCAGCAAAGGGAATCTAGGAGGAACATTAGGAGGCTTCAGAGGATATTGGCAATCATAGTTCACATTGAGGGTAACAGATAAGTATTGAAGCCTTCAGCAGAAAAACAAGGGGAACACTGACTTATTTTCCTCTGTAATAATATATAAGCTATATTTTGGTATTGTAGAGGTGTCTTTTCTTGCTTTCTGTGCTAAATGGAGGCCAAGGACCAACCATCCTCTAAAGATAGAATAAATGTTGAACTTAGAACTACTTCTGATAATTGTCATGTTACATGTAGGAAGTAAATTTCTAATGAGTCACTAAATGTAAAACAAATCTGAAATTCTTAGAGTATTTTATGAAACAAGATTGCCTCTTATCTGTTGCAGACATTATATAGGCCCTTCACAATGTGGGCTATTGCACTCATTCTTTGGATCTTCACTCCCTGCCCCCTTTCTCACATACTCTACAGTGTAGCTGGGATCATTCATTTTATAAATAAACTTGACTGGGTTAAGGGATGTCCAGATGGCTGGTAAAGCATTATTTCTGGGTGTGTCTGTGAGACTATTCCTGGAAGAGATTAGCATCTGAATCAGTAGACTGAAGATAGCCAGTATGAATGGGCATCATCCAATCTAGTGAGGGCTCAAATAGAACAAAAAGGTGAAGAAAGAACTAATTTGCTCTCTCTGCTTGAAGCTGGGGCATCTATCTTCTCTTGCCTTCAAACACCCAAATTCCTGGTTCTCAGGGATTCACACTCAGATTCACATCACTGGCTTCCCTGGTTCTCAGATTTTCAGGTTCGGACTACAACTATACCACCAGCTTTCCTGGGCCCTCAGCTTGCTGATGGTAGGTTGTAGGATTTCTCAGCCTCTATAATAATGTAAACCAATCTTTTATAATAAATTTCTTTATATATGTATTTTTATGTATATATCCTATTTGTTCTTTTTCTCTGGGAACTCTGAGCAATAGAGTAGATATGTAAGTTTTCCAGTTATGCATAATTTTTTATGCTTCTGAGTATTTGCACAAACTTTTGCCTAGTTGCTCACTTTTCCCATGAAATTTCCACTTATCTTTTGAGACATAATTCAAATATGACCAGCTTTCTGAGACCCTCTCTCTGACTCCACTTGCTTTTCCTTTTGTGCACATTATTCTTTTCTAAATTAGGTCTATTAGAATGTACATAACATATTATGATACTATCATTATATATATTATATGATCATTTATATTATTACATATCATATATCATAAACTAGTAAAGTATAATAAACATTATAGTAAATATAAATAATGTCTTTTGTTAGGTGCTTATTTCTTTACCTTGATGTGATATACTTGAGTGTAGAGTCCATTTTTTATTCTATTTTTAATTTTTTAAATTTAAATTTAATTAAGTTAATGTATAGTGCATTATTAGTTTCAGGGGTAGAATTCAGTGATTCATCAGTTGCATATAACACCCAGTGCTCATTATATCAAGTGCCCTCCTTAATGCCCATCACCCAATTATCCCAGCCCCCTTCCCACTCCCCTCCAGCAACCCTGTTTTTTTCCTAGTTTTAAGAGCCTCTTATGGTTTGCCTCCCTCTCTATTTTTATCTTATTTTATTTTTCCTTCCCTTCCCCTATGTTCATCTGTTTTGTTTCTTAAATTCCACACATGAGTGTAATCATATGGTATTTGTCTTTATCTGACTGACTTACTTCACTTAGCATAATACCCTGTAGTTCCATCCACATCATTGCAAATGGCAAGATCCCATTCTTTTTGATGGCTGAGTAATAGCCCATCATGTATATATCACACCTTCTTTATCCACTCATCTGTGGATAGACATCTGAGCTCTTTCCATATTTTGGCTATTGTGGACATTGCTGCTATAAACATTGTGATACATGTGCCTCTTTGAATCACAATGCTTGCATCCTTTGGATAAATACCTAATCTGCAATTGCTGGATCATAAGGTAGTTCTATTTTTAACTTTTTGAGGAACCTCCATACTGCTTTACAGAGAGGCTGCACCAGTTTGCATTTCCACCAACAGTATAAGAGGGTTCTCCTTTCTCCGCATCCTTGCCAAAATCTGTCGTTTCCTGACTTGTTAATTTTAGCCATTCTGGTAAGTGTGAGGTAGTATCTTGTTGTGGTTTTGATTTGTATTTCCCTAATGCTGAGTAATGTTGAGCATTTTTTCATGTGTCTGTTAGCCATTTGTATATCTTCTTTGGAGAAATTTCTGTTCATGTCTTTTGCCCATTTCTTGACTGTATTTTTTGTTTTTTGGGTGTTGAGTTTGATAAATTCTTTATAGATTTTGGATATTAGTCCTTTATCTGATATATCACTTGCAAATTCTTCTCCCATCCTGTAGGTTCCCTTTTAGTTTTATTGATTGTTTCCTTTATTGTGCAAAACCTTTTTATCTTGGTGAAGTTCCAATAGTTCATTTTTGCTTTTGTTTCCCTTGCCTTTGAAAATGCTTTCATTTTTTTATTCTTTATTTTCAAACTCCTGGCTTCTAGCACAGTATCTAGCAGATGGTAGGAGCTAAATACCTATAAGCTGTTGTTTATGTTATTATTAGATGCTTAATAACAATTTAGGGATGAAATGATAAATGATAAATAATAACTAAAAATAATATTTTGTATTTGCATAAGGCTTTATTTGCATAAAGTTAATAGTAAAATATTTTATTTTTCCACAATACTTCAAATACTTCACCTTTTTAATATTCAAACAATCCTGTGTGGTAAACAAGACAAATATTATATTCATTTTACAGATGGAAGGACAAAAGAAGGAATTATAGGTACTGACTAGATAGCACTAAGATGTTTTCTAGCTTGGAAAGTCTATAAAGGGATAACAGGTGTGTTAAACATAGCAAGTTATATACTTACTTATCTCTTCTCTCTCTTGAAATTTCATTAAAATTACAATAAAATGTTCTTTAAATGTGAATTTAAAATTAAAAATGGAGAAATTATGATAGTAGAGGTGGTAAAATATTGAAGACTAGTTAGTGGTAACTGCTGTACCTGGCTTGGAAGACTAAATTTACAAGTCAGGGAGGGGGAAAGGAGGGAAACAAAAAATAAGTCAATTCCCTCTCTAGACCTTTGGAAGGTTGGGGAATTTGAGGCTCTGAGTACCTCTTAAGGTAGTGCATGGTGAGGCTTAAATCATAAAAACCTAAATAGAAGATTGTAGAGACTAGGTTGGTCCCCCAGATTCTCTTGCAAAAAATCTGTTGACTCCAGCAGAAGACTAGAGATTCTAGAACTAGAATTCATCTGGAGTTGATGATAGTAGGCATATCTCAGGGCTGAGTGGGGTGTCATTCATAAAATAGGGAAATAGGGAAACTCTACATCCTAAAAGAGGAGACTGTGAATGTAGTAGAACAAGTAAACTGGAAGCAGAGAAAAATGTGATCAGAGAAAACAGCATACTTGAACTAATAATTCTGGAGTGAAAGGAAACACTGGTAATGCTAAGATCGAGGCATGCCAGGAAGTAGGCTGCTGAGGTGAAGTAGAGACGGAGGTCCTTGGAGTAGTGGATGTCATGGGTCTGAAGACAGTGTATTAGATCACCTTTCACTCAGATAATAAGTCACTCCGAATAATCATGAGATTTTAATGCCCAGGTTGCAAGCAACAACCTGGTAAGTTAACTGATTTAGTTAACACTGGTAATGTTAGCAAAAGGAGGAATGTAACATAAAGATATATGGAAGAGTTTATAGCTCTACAGGAAAACTGAAGATATTTTCTTCTGGAAGAATGGAAACCAGAATGGCTCTAAGATTCTCGGAACTGATAGTCTTTTTTGGAAGAAAAGTCCACTTTAGAAGTAACTAACCCCCACATTTCATCCTTCCTCAACACTCAAAATTACCAGGAAAAAGGAATCAAACTAGCCTACTTCCAATCATGTGCATCTTGGCTAGTAAAGGGTAGGGAACCATAATTGACATTAAGAATGCAGATAAGGAGAAGGTGTAGTTGCCCAAAGTGAATGAGGGTACTATTACCCGAGAAAGAGGGACTCACTACTGGGCAGACAGGAGTAGCAAATATCCAGTACAGGTGCCTACTGTTGGAGTGTATGAATTTCATTTTAACTTTGTATAATAAATACTTCTCTGCGTAAAAACTCAACATATCCCAGTGAATCAACACTTTAGCCTTCTTCTGTTCTTTAACTTTAATTGATGAAAATAACCTTAAAATTATGAATTCTGAAAATGCAAGCCTTAGTCTAGAAAAGAAACTTCCCAGAATATGAAAAATAATAAGAATGCAACTTCATGAATTTAGTAGCTAAAAAAGTTTTTAGAATCTTTTAAGACACCCTTTCTGATGCTTCATTTGATTTGTAGTACGTAAGAAAAAGAATATATATTTCCTAAAAAGTTAATAGTAAAAAAACCTCAATAACAAAACAGGTTCCAGAGTCCATATTTCTTCATGAACTCTCAATTTATACACACTTTATGCTGTCAAAACCAATACAGTCAGCTATGCTTAAGTTATGGCTCTGGGAAAGCCTGGTAAGATTGAGCATTTAACAAAATCTGTGACAGTATCAGGATGAAGCCCATCCATTTGTCTTGCTGCCCCACACCAACTAATTTAAATGTTTGTTCATATAAACGAAACTGGTAGCAGGAACGAATCATTTTGATTGGTTTATTTGCTTACACAAAAAGCAAAACTGCCAGGTAAATGAGAGCTAGAAGTGAACAGAACAAAACCTCAACGATCTCTTTCATTTTTGAATTTTCATTCATACTTTCTCTAATAGTTCTGTGGTTCTTTACTTTCCTACTTGTCACCTAACATTTACTGAATAAATGTTGTTGAAGCACTACGGTATCCTAGGTGCTAGGTTAATAAATAAGATAATGACGAAAGAAAAGCAATAATGGGTATGTTCAAACATGCTTATGGTAACCTAGAGATACAGCCTCTGAATCCCAGGTTACCCTCCCTAAGCTAATTTAGTTTCTTCTGTTAAGTTTCTTGAATATGTCCTTATATTGACTATTTGCTTTGGCTTTTTTTCTTTCTTATTATTTTTGTCAGTCTTATTAAGTATAATTTGCATGCCATAAACAGTGTCAATTTTAAGTATCAGGTTTTTTTTTTAAAGATTTTATTTACTTATTTGACAGACAGAGATCACAAGTAGGCACACAGATCACAAGAGGCAGACAGAGAGAGAGGAAAGGAAGCAGGCTCTCTGCTGGGCAGAGAGCCCGATGCGGGGCTTGATCCCAGGACCCTGGGATCATGACCTGAGCCGAAGGCAGAGGCTTTAACCCACTGAACCACCCAGGCGCCCCTTAAGTATCAGTTTTAATTCAATGAGTTTTGACAATATATATATTCATGTGATTACTACTGCAATCACAATATAGAACATTACCATCATGCCAAAAAGCTTTCCTGTCCATCCCTGAAGCCCCTAGCAAACACTGATCTGCTCTCTGTGGGCTATTTATTTTTTTTTATTTAGTATAATACTTTTGAGAATCATCCATGTTATTATGTATAACAATAGTTTATTCTTTTTGTGGTGGATGGCCTTCCGTTTTATGAATATACCATGAGTTGTTTGTACATGTATGACTTGATGGACATTTGGGTTGTTTCCAGTTTGGGGCTATTATAAATAAAGTTGGTATGAACATTCAAACACAAGTATTTATACACAAATAAATGTCATTTCTTTTCAGTTATCACCTAAGAATGGAATTGCTGGGTCATGTGGTAAGAATATGTTTAACTTTATGAGAAACTGTCAAACTGTTTTTGAAAGCATCTGTGCTATTATGGTGTATTCCCACCAACAATGTATGAGAATTCCAATTGTTCCATATTTTTACACTTACAGTTTTACAGATTTAGCTCTTCCGGTTAAATTTATGATCTACTTCAGGTTCATCTATGAATATACTTTGAAGTAATGGTTGAGATACTCTCTCTCCCCCCCCAGTACATGGATACCCAGTTGTTCCAATACCATCTGTTGTTAAGATAATAATTTTCCTATTAAATGGTCTTGGCCCCCAGCTTGAAAAATCAATTTATGGACTTCTATTCTGTTCCACTGATCTATATTTCTATGTTTATGCCAGTCTACCTGTCTGTAATGCTGGGTCTTGATATTAGATCTTGAAGATCTTGAAATCAGGCAGTATAAATCTTGTACTTTGTTCTACTTTTTCAAAATTATTTTTAGCCAATCTAAGTTCTTTCATTATATAGGAAAATTTTAGAATCAACTTTAAAGAAAAAAAAAGAATCAGCTTTTAACATCTACAGAAAGTCTGCTGGGATTTGATTGGAATCAAGCTAAATTTATTGATCAAGTTGAGGGGAACTGACTTCTTAATAGTGTGATATCTTCTAGTTTATTTGTTTTGGTCTTTTTATTGTGTAGTTTTCAGTGTATGTGGCTTGCATTTATTTTGTTAAATTTATCCCTAAATATTTAATATTTGTAATATTAAGATACTACTTTAAATAGCATAGTTCCTTTCCTTTTGACTTTCAATTGTCTGTTGCTTATAGAGAAAAAATGATTTTATATCATGTGACCTTGTATCAACATGACCCTGTTAACTTCAGACTTCTGTAGATTCTTTATGACTTCTATATATATGACCATATGATCTGTAAATAAAGGCCATTTTGTTCTTTGTCTTTCCAGTCTGTAAGCACTTTTTTTTTTTTTAACTTCCTTATAGCACTGCTAGGAATTCCAGTAAAATGAATAAAATTGGTGAGGAAAGACATCTTTGCTTTGTTCCCTATTTTAGGAATAAGGAATTTAGTATTTTACCATTAAGTATAAAGGTAGCTAGAGATTATTTTTTTTCACAGATGCCTTTAACTAGATTGAGAATATTCCCTGTGCTTCCTAATAGGCTTCAGAGTCTTTATCAAAAATGGATTTTGGATCTTATTAAATGCATCTTTTCCATCTGTGGAGATGATCATATGGGTTCCTTTTTTTCATCTATTAATATGGTGAATTACATTGATTCATTTTTGAACATTAAGCAAACTGCATTCCTAGGATAAACTCCACTTGGGCATTATTAATCATCCTTTTATATATTTCTGGATTTGATTTGCTAATATTTTTTAACTGTTTTTTTCATCTATATTCATGCTGAATTCTGATCTCTGGTTTTCTTATAACATCTTTGTCAGGGTAATGCTAGTCCTATAGTGTTGAAAGTTTTTCTTTTCCTTTTTCTGTTTTTTGGAGAAGTTTCTGTACAATTTCTTCTTTAAATGTTAGTTAGAATCTGCCAATGAAGTTACTTGAGTCTGGAGTTTTCTTTGTGGGGAAATTTTGACTACAAACCAATTTTTTAAATAGATCCCAGATTGTTCAGGTAACTAAGCTCTTCTTAAGTGAGCTTTGGTAGCTTATATCTTTCAAGGATTTGCTCATTTCACATACATTGTTCAATTTGTTGACATAAAGTTATTCATAATATACTCATTATACTTGAAGGGTTCATAATGACACCCCTTTTTTTCTCATTCTTGATCTTGACAAGTTGTGTCTTTTTTCTTTTATCTTGATCAATCCACTAGAGATTTATCAATTCTATTGATCTTTTCAAAGAAACAAGTTTGTTTCAATGATCTCTATTATTTTTGTTTTCTGTTTAATTGATTTTAGCTTTTATATTATTTCCTTCTTCCTACTTACTTTGTATTTAATTCAGTGCTCTTTTTTTCTAGTTTTTTATAGTACTAACTCATTGACTTAAGACCTTCCTTTTTTACTGAATTATAATTCACATATACTATTCTATTAATTTCATTTTTTCACATAGTGATTGAACATTTGTACACATTGCAAATTGATTACCACATGAGTCTAGTTACCATCTCTCACTATACATAGTTAACACAATATTATTTACTATAGTTTTTACTGTGCAATATCATTCCCCATGTTGTACATTACACCCTCATGACTTACTTATTTTATAACTAGAAGTTTGTATCTCTTAATTACCCTCATCCATTCCAAACACATAGACACTACATTCTTCTCTGGAAATACCTCTCTGTTCTCGTTATCTGTGATTCTGAGTTTTTGTTTTGTTTGTTTGCTTGTTTTATTTTTGAGATTCTACTTATAACTGAGATCATACAGTGCTTGTCTTTCTCTGACTTCTTTCTCTTAGCATAATATCTACAAGGTCTGTTGATGTTGTCATAAATGGCAAGATTCCTTCTTTTTTATGTCTGAGTAGTTTTCCATTGTGTGTGTGTATATATATATATATATATATACACACACACATACACACACACACATTGTGTGTATACATATATGTATACACATTGTGTGTATGTGTATATATATACACATACATACCACATCTTCCTTATCCATTCATCTCTGGATGGACATTTAGGTTGTTTCCATATCTTAGCTATTGTGAATAATGCTGCAGTGAACATAAAGGTGCATATATCTTCTTGAATTAGGGTTCTCATTTTCTTTCAATAGATAGCCAGGAGAAGAATTGTTGGATCATATGGTAGTTCTGTTTTTAATTTTTGGAGAAACCTCCATACTATTTTCCACAGTGGCTACACCAATATACATTCCCACCAATAATGTGTGAGGTTCCCCTTTTCTCTACATCCTCACCAACACTTGTATTGTCTTTTTTATAATAGCCATTGTAACACATGTGATGTGGTATCTTACTGTGGTTTTGATTTGCATTTTCCTGATGATTAGTGATGCAGAACATCTTTTCATGTGTCTGTTAGCCATCTGTATGGCTTCTGCAAAAATGTCCATTCAGATTCTCTGTCCTTTTTTCAGTCAGATTGTTTGTTGTTATTGTTATTCTCAAATAAATAAAATTCATTTATTTATTCGACAGAGAGAGACACAGTGAGAGAGGGAACACAAGCAGGGGGAGTGGGAAAGGGAGAAGCAGGCTTCCTGCTGAGCAGGGAGCCCAATGCAGGGTTCAATCCCAGGACCCTGGGATCATGACCTGAGCCAAAGGCAGACACTTAAGGACTGAGCCACCTAGGTACCCTGTTTGGAGTTTGTTGTTGTTGTTGTTGAGTTATATGAGTTCTCTGTGTATATTATATATTAACCTCTTATCAAATGTATGATTTGCAAATATCTCCTCCCATTCCATAGGTTGCCTTTTGGTTTTTTTGGTGGTTTCCTTCACTGTGTAAGCTGTTTTGTTTGATGCCGTATCATGTGTTCATTTTTGCTTTTGTTGTCCTTACCTTTGGAGTCAGATCAAAAAATAATAATCATTAATAAAATAAACTCTAAAAATTTGCTAAAACCAATGTTGAGGAACTTACCACCCATTTCCTCCTAAAAGTTTTATGGTTTCAGGTCTTACATTCAAGTCTTTAATCCATTGTGAGTTCATTTTTGTGTGTGTCGGAAGAAAGTGGTCCAGTTTTACTCTTTTGCATGTAGCTGTCCAGTTATCCCTGCACCGTTTGAAGAGATTGTCCTTTCTCCATTGTCTGTTCTTGCCTCCTTTGTAGCAAATTAATTGACCATATATGTATCAGTTTATTTCTGGACTCTCTTCTACTTCTTGATTTATCTGTCTGTTTTTATGCCAGCAAGATACAGTCCTTCTTTTTTAGTATAAGCATTTACTGCTTTGATTTTTCTTATGAACACTGACTTAACTATATCCCACAAATTTTCATATGCTGTGATTCATTTTCATTAAGTTCAAAATATATTCTCATTCTCCTAGTGATTTTGATTAGAGTGATAGCTATGGAAGTGGTGAGAAATGATAAGATTCAAGATATATTTTAAAGATATGTATGTAAATTGAGATGAATTGATAAGGAATGAGAAGATGAAAGACAAGTTTGACCTTCTTCACAATTTTGTTACGGCTGGCAAAATGGGATAGTATTTCACATGATTTTGGCAGCATATATTGAGATTACTTTCAGTTTGAAGGTTGCACATTTGGGAGAATATGCATGGTCTAAGACCCTCAGAAAACATGTAAAAATTGCACCTTGGTACACTGAATAATGTATGTAAACTACTATAGCTAAGAATGAGAATATTTTGATAGCTTGATGGCTCTGACAAGTGGTAATATATAGACTTAGCCCTTGTGATGTATGCTGTCACTGAACTGCTTGAACTAGCTCAAATCCCTTCACAGCAATATTTCATGTGATTGGATTTGAGTGCTGAACAAAGTTTTCACCATATATATACCTTGTCCCCAACTTACCTTTGCAGTATCTTCCCCATTCTGTCCTCAATGCAAAAGTCCATTACGCTCCTTACTATTCCCTGTTAATGGTGATTTCTACTTTTTTTTGATGATCACCCTGCCTCCAAAGCTCTTCCCCTTCTGTTCCACAGGAAAAATACTTTTCACTCTTTTTGTTCTAGAGAATTTTCTCACAAGTCATTTGATCTGAAAAGCATAGCTAAAATCTACCCCTTATACTCACTTCTCATCCTAGGTAGATTTTGTCACTTCCAGCCCTCTCCCCTGCCCCATATAATGGGTATCATTTGTTGGTACTATGTATCACTCCTCCAGCACCATCATCTCCCTAATTGTGCAGACTCATATCTATAACACTACTTAGCATATAGTATAAAGTTCTGTACTAATAACAATGGTCAGCACTAAGTCTTTTACAATGTACCAAACACAATGCAATGCATTACCTAATTCATTCCCCACAACAAATCCAAATGTAGATCATCATTTTCTCACATGAGAAAACAGAACCTTAGAGTGGTTGAGCGGTTGTGCCAATGTTACTGCTGATATAGGCAGGGCCAGGATTCAGGTCTGAAGCAGTAAGCATAATGCCTCTTCAGATGATTGGGAAATTGAGCCAGGAGTGCTCTAGAGTATGTCAAGGCAATAACAGTGTCTCCCAACATTAAGAGAGGTGGATGCCCTTGCACAATGAAGGATGAAGCTTTCTCTTCTATCATGTCACAAATATACCCAAGTATAGCAAAAGTCACTTTTTCTGGGGACTTACATGAAACATACCAAAATTGATCATGAGTCCATCCATTTAAATCTTTATACAATGGCAGCACATATCACAGCAGTTTCTGGTGAAATGCTCACCAATTTAGATTATGAGGAGATGCATATAGTCACTTGAAATAAGTCTTGAGAGATTTATGCATAACATTGTGAATAGGATTATCAAGTTCTGATCAGTAACTTGAGAGAGATAATCTCATTGAAGGGAGTAGAGCCACATTTAAGCATGAAAATATATTGGGTTGGTTCTCCTCCCTGCCTCCTGGAAATGGATCTTCCAATGGAAGAGTGCAGGTAGCATCCAGGTCAGGATACACTGCCACAAAATCTGTTATTTGACTAAAATTTGAGCTACAATTAAACCTTCCTCAAAAATCAAGCATATGAAACCTAGCTCAAGTTTATTCAAGAAGAATAAATGAAGATAATTAAGGTAAATTGTCAAATTATAATAAATTGTCTAAATACAAATATCTCATCAAGCTTTAGCTGCTCTTCCGAAGCCAAGATGAACAAAGGCCTAGAGAAACAATGAACACTACAGAACTTTATTGAAGTCAGGGAGTGGCAACAGGTCTTTGTTTCATTAAAGCCATAGAAAATTATATTTCTCCAAAAACTAAAATGGAAAGAAGATCCAAGTTTAATCATACAGCCTATAGTATAAGAAAAAAATGACTAATTGAAGAGAGTATCCTGAAATAGGATTTGATTGTCCCCCTTCAGCCTAAAAGTACTTCCTTGAGGCATTCTTCTTTCACTCCCCTGACTTAGGTTAAATCTACTGCCAAATGTTCTATCTGTACTTTCCCTCAGTAGCACTTAATTGTATTCATATTGATGTATTATTTGTATGATTGTTGATGACCACTCCCCCACTAGACTATAGGTTTAGCAGGAACAGATATCATGTCTCTCTCAATCACCATGAATCTCTAGTTTTACACACAGACCCAAGTGGACAGGTGCTTAAAAATTACTTGATGAGTAAATGAATGACTGTTCTCATGAAAATCTTAGAAGGTGTAGAAAGAAAACATTAGTATGATTAGCTTTTAAAACTAACATAGAGGTGCCTGGCTGGCTCAGTCGGTAAAGCACTTGACTCGATCTCATGGTTGAAAGTTTGAACCCCACGTTGGGTGTAGAGGTTACTTAAAACTTATATGGAAACTGTCACTAAAATTAAGAGAGAAAATAAAATTTCTACATCTAGAATCTAGGTCCACCTGGAGCCAACACCACTGAGTCTACTTCCAGTTTCTAATTAGAATTGCTATTTATATCTGTAATGAGGAAGGGAGGAGGTTCCAGTAAGAGCTCTCCAGCCTTCCTCAAAAATGTTACCATGTTGAAAACCTGAAGAATCTCCCAGAATATTTACAATGTAATTTGGATTATTTGAACATAGAATTCTTCTAAGGTAAAAAAAAAAAATGCCTGAATCAAAAATTGCATGTTTATAAAAAACAAATTAGAAAAGTGAAGCTACACCTAGGTAGATATGTAAATGAGTTCAATTGCCTATGTTATTTGATAGGCTAAACATGCTAGGCACAAATGTCGTAGCTAATAACGCTCTGGGCAAGCTATGAATTTATGGTATCACATACGTTGCAATTATTGATTTATGTAAGTATTACAACTTCTTTACTAGTGTAACAGATTTTAGCTTGAAAGGACCATAAACTGAGAGGCTCACTACAGTTTAAAGTTGGCAGCTGGCAAAGAGATGAATTTCAAGCTAGAAGAGAGAGTAGGCAGGAGGTTCCTGCTGTTTCCTAAGGAGAGTGTCCCTGGGTGATACATCTGCTGTTGAAACATCAAAACACATTTCATTGTGGAATCCTCCACACATGCTTAATCCAGATTTCTTAGATCTTAAGTTTATTTGGAAAAATGGAAAGACATACATATTTCCTATTATTAAGGGGAAAAAATGCCAAACTCTTTTAGTAAATATTGACTTAATGTGGCTGGCGATGTTGATGTTCTAATCTCTAAAAATGTGAGTATGTTACCTTACATGGCAAAAGAGACTTTTCTTATGGGAGTAAGTTAAGGATCTTAAGTGGGAAGATCATCCCGAATGATCTCAGTGACTCTAAGGTAACCAAAGAGGTCCTTAAAAGAGGGACACAGGAAAATCAGTCAGAGATGCAGATGTAACACTGGAGGCAGAGGTAGGAAAAATGCCATTGCTGGAAAGAAGCCACTAGCCAAGGAGTGCAGGCAGGCAGCAGGCGCTGGAAAAGACAATGGAGGGTTGTTCCCCTAGAGGCTCCAGAAGGAACACAGCCCTGCCAGTACCTTGATTTTAGCTCTGTAGACACGTTTTCAGAATTCTGACCTGTAGAATAGGATCACTGATGTCGTCTTAAACCACTAATATGTGGTAATTTGTTACAGCAACTATATAAAATGAATACAATTTATATTTATGTTATTAACCTCTATTATCTCTAGCAATAATTCCTTTCTATAGGCTCATTTTCTTTACTGTGTATTTTATTTTTAATCTTACTTTGGTTGATTCAGTTTATCCAGGTGATTGGCTGATCTGGAAGGCAAGATATAGTGGTCAATAGTAAAGCCACAGCAGAGTGTTTACTGGGCATTTGCTATATTAATGTATAGTACTACATAGTCAATGCTATGCATTTTTATTTGTTGTATTTTTCACTATTTCAGTTGCTATGAGGGCAGAAAAAAAATATGCCAACTTCTTTACTTCTCCAAAGCTTATAATCTTGTTGGTAGAACTGCTAAACTCACACCCGTTATTTTATTAATATATTAATATATTAATCAATATATATAATATATAATTAATATAATATGATTAACACAGTACAAAAAACAGAGTGTTATAAAATATTCACTCTTTAAAGGTAAACAACTGTTCTCCTGGTTCATAAAACTATCTTTTTTTTTTTTAAAGATTCCATTTATTTATCTGACGGAGAGAGAAAGAGATCACAAGGAGGCAGAGAGGCAGGCAGAGAGAGAGGGGGAAGCAGGCTCCCTGCTGAGCAGAGAGCCCGATGCAGGACTCGAGCCCAAGACCCTGAGATCATGACCTGAGCTGAAGGCAGAGGCTTAACCCACTGAGCCACCCTGGAGCCCCCATAAAACTATCTTTAATTAATTATCATTTTTCAAAATATGAGTTGACATACAATGTTACTCTAGTTTCAGGTGTACATCACAGAGATTCAACAAGTTTATACAGGATGCTATGTTCACTGCAAGTGTAGCCACCATCTGCCACCATACAACGGTACTACAGCATTTTTGACTATACAACTTACACTGTACCTTTTATTCCCATGACTTATTCATTCCATAACTGGAAGCCTGTATCCCCTACTCCCTTAACCCATTTTTCCCATTCCCACACTTTCTCCGTTCTGGCAACCATCAGCTTGTTCTCTGTATTTATGGGTCTGATTTTGCTGTTTGTTTGTCATGAAACTATTTCTATCATGTAATTCTCCTAAATAGGCTTGAATTTATCTTTACATATTTCCACTCAACATTTAAAAAAAAGACTTCTAACAGAAATTCTCCATCCTAGAGATTATGTAAATATCTTCATTTGATCAATCACAAAGTAACATAATTTCTTGAAGATAATGTTTTAATTCTACAGGAATTCTTTAAGCATTTTCATCTAATTTTTTGAAATACAATGAATATAAAATGAAGCCATTGTGTCAGAAGACAATTATTTTTATTATAAGTACCCAAACCAAAAATGAAGTAAAATATTAGAGTATGTAGTAGTCAGGATTCTCCAGAGAAACAAAACCAATGGATGTGCACTTACATAGAAAGAATTTTCTTATAAGGAATTGATTCATGTTATTACAGAGGCTGGCAAATCCAAAATCTGCAGTCTGGGATAGCCGGCTAGAAACCCAGGAAAGCTGATGTGATGGTCCCATCTGAAGGCCAGCAGGCTGGAGACCGACTTACTTTCCTTCTTTTCGTGAGATCCCTTTTGATTGCCTTAGAGTCACTAGATAATTCAAGATAAACAATTCAAGATCATCTTTTCAAGTTTCCTAATCACATACGAAAATCTCTTTTGCTATGTAAGGTAACCCATTCACTTTTCAGTAGTGTAGATGAAGTCCGAAGGTGGTCTACTGGAATAGTGCCTCTTGCTCATGGAGGTCAGTCTTTTCGTTCTATTCAGAACTTCAGCTGATTGAATGAGCCTCACCCACGTTATGGAGAAAACCAATTTAAATGTTAATGTCATCCAAAAATACTCTCCCATTTGACACATAAAATTAACCATCACAAGCCTACCCCTTATCAATCTGGCACCCATACAGATTTTTTTAAACCATACTTAATCTCCTGATAAAGAGAATAATGAGGTCATAATTCTGTCTAAAATGGTACAACTATTCTATAATACAACTGAAAATACACTAACCTTTTCTCCAAAAAGGATGCAAAATTTTGAATTGATGTTTACTCTTCTCCTTGGTGTCTTTTAATTAATTAATTAATTTTTTTTAAGATTTTTTATTTATTTATTGACAGAGAGAGAGAGAGAGAGAGAGATCACAAGTAGGCAGAGAGACAGGCAGAGAGAGAGGGGAAGCAGGCTCCCTGCTGAGCAGAGAGCCTGATGCGGAACTTGATCCCAGAACCCTGAGATCATGACCTGAGCCGAAGGCAGAGGCTTAACCCACTGAGCCACCCAGGCGCCCCAGTGTCTTTTAATTTAAATACCATGATGTAAAGTTAATAATTCTTAAATTCTGTGATATAAAGAAATTATGTCTTATGTTACATGATAAAGGGATAAGAAAAGGAAGGAAACAAATATATTATACACACCCAAACACAAACATTCCTAACAAAATAGGGAGGAAATACTCATGACAATTACAGTCCTCATTTCTGTAATTAGTCATATGGTTATAGCTGGTGTTCGTAACTACCTTTCACTATCCATTCCATATTACCTTTGCCTTAAGCAAGAACTCAAATGGTATGTTTTTTCTTTCTACCTGTTGAGTGAGACAAATTTCTATTCCTGAAGGGTCTCTTTAGTTCTCCTGCCTGAACTGGGTTGTTATAGTTTTCTATTGACTTTCCATCACAGGGCATGGTAATACTAAGAAATGCCCTATGGGATCACCTATATACTAAATATATTATTCCATACCTCCATTGTGGAGTTCCAGTCCAATTTTCCATTGGTAGTCAGTCAATCATCAATCACTGGTGATCAGTCAACACCATAGCTCCCTGACTTGCCTGTAGATCCAGAGGTATGAGGGGTCCATAATAGATCGCCATCTTAACTTCCAGTTCAATGGAATCGCTGTTATGTCTTCTAGTGGAAACATTTCTTCCTTCATCTAAACCAACAAAGTATAAGCTTGCAAGTATACGAAGCAAAAACACTGCCAGTGGATCAGCAGGGATATTTATGAGTGCTGCCACTGTCCCTTGAATCCTGGCTATTGGTTGCCAGTTAAGAACACATACAGCCTTCTGGAGGACCTTACCTCTCCCCTGCAAGCTACTTCCAAGAACTGCACCTGGCAGTCTTCAAAAGGCACTTCCAGCACTCTATCAATCCAGGTGCTTCAGCATTGGGAAACATGGAAAAACAAGTGAATTCCACGACCATAGGCCCGTACATGTACTTCATTTGCTATGAAGTAAATTAGTTGATCAGAAGCAATCCTGTGTGGAATACTGTGGTGGTGGTGAAGGCATTTAGTAAATCCACAGGTGGCAGAAGAATTGCATGCTGGGAAGAAACGACTATAACCAGCATGTCTGTTCCAGTAAGAACAAAATTCTGCCTCTTCCAGGATGGAGGCAATCCGATGTAATCGGTCTGTCACAGGTAGCTAGCCCATCACCCTGGAGAGTGGTGCCGTATTGGGGGCTCCATGTTAGTCTGGAGCTGCAGGCAGATTGGGAGCGCAGCAGTAGCTCTAGTCAGGTCAGCCTAAGTGAGTGCAAGTCCGTGTCTAATATCCATCTGTGCCACTGTGGCCACTTTGTTCATGTGTCTACTGGGTGATGATAGGGGTGACTAGGGAAAGAGCCTGACTGCTATCCACATCTGTCATTCCATCCATTTCATTATTCAGAAGCTCACCCTTTGTTTGGCATTCACGTAGGACACATGTATCTTCAATTTTTTCCTCTCCAGTTCAGAGAAGTTTCTCCACATACCTCTTACCCAGGTTCTATGTCACCAGTTTTACAATCCTGTTCCTGTTAAGTCCCTGGTCATCCAGCCAAACCATTGGCCATAGCCTATGCATTAGTATATAGTTGCATATCTGGCTATTTCCCCCTCCAAACAAAGTGAATAACCAGGGGCACTGTTTGAAGTTCTTCCCACTGGGAGGATTGCCCTTCACCACTGTCCTTCAGGAATGTCCCAGGAAGTAGCTAGAGTGCTGCAGCTGTTTACTTTCATGTGCTACCTGCACATCTTGCAAAACCATCCAAAAACCAGGCCTGAGTCTCCTCTCTCTCTGACAGCTGTCATAGGGAACTCTCCATGAGGCCATCAGTGCATACCAGGAGAAAGAAAGTCATGTGGCCAAAGTGGGGACTGTAGACATTTAGGCCACATCATGTGAGTGACCTGGATCTTTAGTACCTGCTCAGGCCCAGTGTTCTATCTACCACTTCCATGTGACGATTGAGTGCTGCCCAAGTTTATGGCTTGGTGGATCAGATAGGTCATGATGGGCAGCTTAAGTTGCATGGTAACTTGGTGTCCATGGTTAAGTATTTTGTTTCTCAAAAGGAGAATAATTATCTGCAAAGGGTCTCAGAGCTTTGCTTCAAAATCCTAAGAGCCTGCACTTATAGAGGCTCCTCTCTTCTTATCTGCCACTGACCCTGTAGCACTATTGGATCTGCTAGACCATAAGACACAAGTGGAAGAACAGCCTAGACCTGAGACCTGGTGCAGAGGCTTCTCTTGCTCTTGACTCTACTCAACACAAACAGTTTTTCCTATCACGCAATAAGTGGTCCAGAGTAACACACCCTGATAAGGAATATGTTTCCTCCAAAGTCCAGACGGGCCCAGTAGGCATTGTGTCTCTTCTTTGTTTGTAGCAGGAGCCAAACGCAACAATTTATCCTTCACCTTAGAAGGGATATCTCAGCATAACCCACACCACTGGACCTCAAGAAATTTCACTCTAGAAATTCAGGTAGAGGGCCTCTGAGGTTTGTTTTTATTGTTTTCATCTTTATTGAAGCATATATGACAAAATTATAAGATATTTAAAGTACACATCATGGTAGACTCTGGAACCCAGAAGGCCCCTGAATTCTTGTTGGATTGATTTCTCACCCTCTGACACACAAATGTCTTACAAGTCTAGAGTAGTTGCTACTTCCGGCTCACTAGGTCTAATATGCATAATGTCATCAATAGAATGGACCGGTGTGATGTCTCACAGAAGGGAGAGGTGATCAAAAGGCCCATGGACTAAACTATGACATAGGGCTGGAAGGTAGGACAGTGAAGGGGTATTGCTGGCCTTGCCAGCTGAAAGCAAACAGCCTCTGGTGGTCTGTGCTAACAGGTATTGGGGGTAAAGCAATTGCCAGCTCAACAGCTGCCTACCAGGTGCCACAGGACATGTTACCTTGCTCAGGCAGTGCCATCACAGTTCCAACAGTGGCTGCAGTTACTCCCTCTGCACCGAGGCTTCCCAGTTCCCATTGTACCATCTGGCCTCTGGACAAGGATGACCACAGAGCTCTCTAAGGATACTGAATAAGGTTCTCTCCTCCCAAATTCTTTTCTCCCCGTAGTGGTAAAAGGTGTGTCTTCTGTTCTTCCCCAGAGTGGGTAAGTTGGTCTTAAGTGACAAATCCTTTCTAAGCTTCCAATCTCCCTAAGTTTTTTAAATTCTTTCCACTATGGTAAACCCAGGCAGATGGGCGTTTTCAGCTCCCTCACTCTGAGCCACCTCTGTTTCATCCAACCATCCAACCAAACCGCTAGAGCTCCTAGCTACAATTTTAAATACAGAATCTCTGCTTAGTGGTTCCATATCAATGAATTCAAGAGGAGCAGTACATGCTATGTTTAGGAATGTCTACAGTTTTGATGTGATCATAGCAATAATTGTAAAGAAGGAGGCGGAAGATGGGGACACAAGGTAGACTGAGTTCAGATATAAAGTCTTGGATGAGACTCGTGAAGCACATAAGGTTACTATACTAAAAATATCACCCACCAAATCTCAAAAAATCTTTAAGTCAACTTTGACCAAGTTTTCAACCTTTAATCAAGGCTTATGAAATTGAATTAATACATCATTTCATTTAAATAGTTTTCCATTAATTCTTCTCTTATACCAGCTTGGTTCTTCCCCTTCCAATCTTTGTTTTATCTCTCCTTTCTTTTTTCTTAACCTCCTTTTTCTTTTCTTTTCTTTTTTGAAATAAATATTTCTTAAAGCATTAAATTCTTCTGTATTTCTGAGACCTCATAGTTTTAGATAATACTTGTGAAATGCATTTTCATAAGGTGCTTTTTTGGGGAGTTGTTGCTAAAAATCATTTGACTCAAAGCTCTTTCTCATTGTGTGCACTTCAATCCTCAGAATATAAATCCATTTTGTAATTACTCTAATATTCTCATGTTGGAAACTTTGCCTGACACACCATTCCATATGTTTATGATTCTCTGAATGAAAAAGTGTTCCCTGACAACCATTCAGATTTTTCCCTTTAATTTCCATTTATGCCTTATTGTCTTATAATGTTCAACTGAAAATATATGTTGCAATATTGTGTGACATTATCAGTATTACTTAAGATTTTATATACCCATATATCAGCCAAACATCAGATAAATCTCGCTATTCTCCTTTCCATACATCTTCTTTCCTGGAAGAGCACAGGTAATAGATTCAATTTCTCCTTCATGACAAGTTGACTTTAAGCATTTCTTACAAACTGAAGACAAGAATCAATTTGCATTTTGGTTTGAATTATTTTTAAAATGTGAACTGGAAATGGAATTTGGTTTAACGTTTGTGCAATTAAAGTGATAGTTCTAACTGCAATGCTTTTTAGACAAAACTTATATCAGGGTTGATTTTAAGAATAGTGCAAAGCCAAGACACAAGACTAATTTGAAGGTCTTGCTAATAAATAACGTTGTTAGAAAAAAAGGGGGTATTCTGATGATTTGTAATCCTGCAATAATGGCTTCTAAATAGTTAAGATTAGTTTGAGAGATGAGCGCCTTTCCACCCTCTATGCCATATGCCAGCAGGGGACAAAAATCAATCTTGCAAGGGCTCTGATTACTTCTGCTCCAAGTTTCTTGTCAGCAGATTCAAAATGTGCAGAGCAATGAATCTTCCACAAGGTAGAGGTGCTGCCCATCAGCTGGAAATCTTTTTTCCCAACTTCTGGTAGAATATCTGCTTGTGATAAATTAGGAGGAGAGGGAAAAATAAAAGACTATTTGGTGCAACAATTTTAATCCTGTGTTATCAGTACAGAGAGAAAGTGACACCAGTGTCTGTGGCTTTGAAATGAAAAATGTACCCTTGGAGGGAAGAAGCTTGGAAGTTAAGGAACAAATAAAATAATGGTCTTTGTCAATCTTGAGATACCATACTGCTTAGCAAATGATCAAGGGAGAACCACATTAAGTGTCGATACCTAAATTAATAAATACTAATATCTCAAATAAGATTAAGATATCTATAATTGGATCCACACGAGAAGATACACGGGGAAAAAGTTGGAGTTCAATTATAATAAAAGACACAGGGATACGACCAATAAGAGGACAAGGACAATGTGGTTAACATGGTAATGGTTCCCCAAAATGTCCACATCTTAATGCCCACAAGTGGGAATTTGTTACTTTACATGGCAAAAGGGACTTAGTATATGTCATAAAGTTATACATGTTGAGCTGGGGAGAGTCTCCTGATTACCTGGGTGAGCCCAATGTAATCACAAGCGTCCTTAAAAAGGGAGACAGAAGAGGTCAGAATGTTGCAGAGTAAGAACTTGACTTGCCTTTGCAAGCTTTGGGGATAGAGGAAAGGGGCCACGAGCCAAGGAATGCAGGTGACCTCCAGAAGCTGAAAAGGGCAAGGAAGTGCATCCTACCAGGAGTCCGCAAAAACGAGTATAGCCTGCAGACACCTTGATTTTTAGTTCAGTGAGACCCACATGAGACTTCTGTAAAACCATACATACAAAACTATAAGATAAAAATGTGAGTTGTCTAAAGCCCTTAAATTTATAGTAATTTGTTAGATTGGTGATAGAAAACTAATAGAGATAAGCTATAAAAAGATAAAACCAGAAATAAATTTTAAGATGATATATAACAAATTGTTCCATGTATGCTTATCATTGCTCACAGAAAGATATTTTGGTACAAACTTTCTTTTTTGTTTCTGGTTGTCTTTCAGTAGTTCTCAACCACAAAATCATAAATGGTCTTTGAACTTAGACCTAGAAATTGCACTTCTGGGAATTTAATAAAACAATTAAAGGTGTATGGGATAATTATTTACAAGTGTGTTTATAGTAGACTAAAATTGAGACTAGACTAAATGTTCAACACTGGCGGTTATCTGAATAGATTTTGGCATAACCTCAAGCAAACATACTATGCAGTCATTAAAAATTAGTTAAATAAGGACTTGTCAAAATTAGAAAAACATTCTTAATATGTTGAGTTGAAACCAGGTACAAAATACTAGTATGGTGTGATAATATTGGTGTATAATATGGATGAGTTTTATACCAATTTTTGATATATCAGCAAATACACACATAAGTAGTGAGTGTGGATGTATGGAAGGTATTTTTATCCCATTCAGACTAAGGAAAACATGCAAAAAATGTAGCTTTAGATATAAAACTTTTCTTCTTATAAGTGTGTGTGTGTGTGTGTGTGTGTGTGTGTGCATGTGTGACATTTTACCTTTCGTCACTTCTAACTGGTAGGAGAAGTACAAAATGTACAATTGTCCATACATTTAAACTCTGTTCTACACAACATTGTAAAGTCCAATTCATTCTGAGAAGGGAAAGAGCTCTGTCTCTGCTAAAAACCCAAACAACTCAAGAGTAGAGTGAATTGTGTGATTTTTTTTTTTTTTTCTGGGCTCAGGGGTCTTGAACCCAATGTCAGCACCCTGAAAGGACTGTGGATGGATTGGAGTATAAAATGGTACAATCTTTTCAGAATACAATTTGACAAACTATATCAAAAGCCTTGAAAAATTACACCCTTTGAACAAGTAATGTCATTTCTAGGAATCTAAAGAAATAATAGGCAAAGGATATTACAAATAAGAATATTCATTGAAGTCTTATTTATGTAGAGGGAGACTGGGAAACAACCTTAATGCCCAATAAGAGGGAAACTGAGCAGTAATTTAAAATGATGTTTTCAAAGAATATTTAATTACATGAGAAAATGTGTTCAATATGTTCCTAAATGAATAAAAGCAGGCTGCAAAATTGAATATACAATATGATTCCAATTTAGAAAATACAAAGGAAAAATATGCCAAATGTTAAGAGCAGTTATCTCTGGGTAGTAGAACTAGGTTTTAGATTTTTTTTAAATTATGTGTGTATTTGTGTGTATATGTTGGAGTTTCCATTTGTTCAGCCTAGTGGAAGCATCACACAGTCTTTAAGACTACCTACCAGAATTAAGGGGAAGTCAGGGTGTTCCCTCTCCTGTTGGCCCACCTGTCTTGCTACTTCCTAAAATTTGGTTCTCTTTAACAACGATGACTTGAGAGTCTCTCACAGAATCTGTGGAAATAGTCTTTTTAGGAACCCTGGTGAAGAGCCACAGTCTTGTCCTAGGAAGTGCACCCTCTCCTTCCAGACTCCATCTGCCACTTGGCCGTGGCGAGGGCACCAGCTTAGTACTAATAACGTCACTGAATACGCTTTGCTGGGATTCACACAGGGTGGTTTGCCCTGTGCCTTGTGCTTGCTCCTAGGAACAGTTCTGCCACACAAGAAAGCACTGTTCGAAGATTCCAGCAAGTAAAACAGATACCCTTTATATTGTTCCTGGTCATAATCGGTCCCTGACTGGAGAAGTCACAATTTAAAATATACTCGCCCTAGGTTCTGGCACTCTCCTGTGGTCCATATGAATCACCATCTGTGGCATGAGCAGTGAGTATTCGAATGCAAACTGCCATAGTCAGTGTCAGCCCTTTTGAAAGGAATGTGAGATTAAGAGCCTTGAGAAAATATTTTCTCCCCATTTTGAGCACCTAAAAGGCAGAGGCTCTGTCATTCACATGTGCTCCTCATGGCATCTTGCACAAACCCTTGCACATAGTCAGTACTCAGTAAGTACTTTTAATTAATGGAAGGATAAATGATACTTTTAAAGAATTCTTTTCAAGACTGTAATGGCCGCTTTCGGTGTGTATACATATGTGCGTAGAGCTACGCCATCCCTTTTACTTAATGGCCATGCAAGACGAGGAAAAGTAATGATGTCTTCTTCCCTTTTCAAAGGTTTACTGGGCCACAGATAAAAGGGAAGAAATAATTCCACTTCATTCTAAGGAAACTACAGAGTCTTTCAGTTCAAGAGATCAAAGCCACATTAACTCTTCCAGTTACTGCCATTTGCCATTTACTATCATTTAGCGCTCTGGAAAAGGTAATCTACTAAATGGTACCCAAGTGGCCTGGCCATTTATTAAGTGAGCAATTTATTCTTTTCTTGCCACTAAGATCAAACCATTCACCATTCAGATTCTTCACATTCCTCAGAGATAACAAGGTGGAAAAATATCTTTGTCTTACACTTGGGGAAACTAAGGTTAGTCTTGAATCAAATGAGCAGAAGGCGGGGGAGTTTCCCCTGCTTACCCTGATTCCCTAGTACCCCTTGTCTTTCTAAATTTAGAGTTGAGTCATTGAAGTTTTTCAGGCTCTGAGAAAAGGCTGTAGCCTTCTCTTTGACCAAATCTATATAAAAGAAGAGCTGCTTTTTGGGCTTTAGTGATAGTGTCAGTCTGCAGGGTCTGAGGAAGAGGGCGTTGATAGAGATGGCTGACGAAAAGGACTAATTCAGTCAATAAAGTGATAGACAAGAAAGAGTATGCTATTGTCTCATGAGTCAAGGAGTTGAAAAGATTAGAAGATATTTATTTCCTGCCAGCAGTTATCAAAAGTAAAATTCAAGCTGAAATCATCCTGATGCTAAAAACCAGTCATTTTAGATTTAGCCATGCCTCACATTGTTCACATCAGAAAAGAGTGATTCCTCCCCCATCTCTCGGCCGACTGAGGCCAGGTGGCCTCAAACCAACATGTCTCCCACTGCAAACTGAAGAGCTTGCTGGTGTCCTCAGAGCCATGACAGTAACCAAGCTCCTGGACGGCTTTGCCATCCTGTCAGGGGCTCCCAGAGGCTGTCCTGCTTTGCCAAAACAGCAAGAACCACGATGTAAGGGCAAGCTTCATAATATGCACTGTCTATAGAATTATCATGGAAAACCTTCCAAGGTAAGTATTATCATCACTATCATACACATGAAAAAAAATAAATAAGGCACAAAGAACTAAATAATGTGCCCGACTCCACACAGTAAATGGTAGAGTTTGGTTTTTAACCCAGGTCTATAAAATCCAAAACATATCATTTTCTACACGAGATGGTTCTTCTGCGTTTGGCTAACACCACGCAGACTCTTCTGGTGAAAAGTTGAAGGAAAGTCCCAGGTTGTAGGTTCCATTTTAGCACACTTTTCAAAAGAGGTTAGAAAGCTTATCGCTGCAATTCCATGGGCTGGTGTTGCCCAGATGCAGACCAGAGTCCCCCAAAACTAACCAAATGTGTATATTCATTAATGTATTTCCAAAATATGATGCAGGCCACTACATGATGCACTAAAAGGGATATTTGCTGAGTACCAAAATACATTATTATTTTAGAAGATCAGAGAACTATGTTCCCAGTCCCAGAATTCCTAGTACACAATGTATACTCAATGAATACTGTGTTGAGTATATAATTTTTAAAGAAAATACACAAAAAAGCATCATGAAGATGTTTTACTGCCTGAGAGAACTTGGTTGTTGGTATTTATCAGAAAACTTTAGGGGCGCCTGGGTGGCTCAGTGGGTTAAAGCCTCTGCCTTCAGCTCCGGTCATGATCTCAGGGTCCTGGGATCGAGCCCCGCATCGGGCTCTCTGCTCAGCAGGGAGCCTGCTTCCTCCTCTCTCTCTCTGCCTGCCTCTCTGTCTGCTTGTGATCTCTCTCTCTGTGTCAAATAAATAAATAAAATCTTTAAAAAAAAAAAAAAGAAAAGAAAACTTTAGGGCCACCTGGGTGGCTCAGCGTAGCCAGTTGGTTTTAACCCTAAAATTGTCACTAACATGTTAAAATTGTTAACTAGAATTGAGCATGCCTAAGTGACTGATAACCTGTCTGATTCACTAGCTAGCCCCAATAGAATAAAGCGTATTCATTGTAGACCCAGGATAATTATATCTATTAGCTGGCCATGCACAGGCTTCCATAATATATGCAGATACATGCATGGGGCGCCTGTGTGGTGCAGTTAAACATCTGACTCTTGGTTTCAGCTCAGGTCATGATCTCAGGGTCATGAGACTGAGCCCCGAGTGGAACCTCATGTTGGGTTCCATGTCAGTGTGGAGTCTCTTTAGGATCCTCTTTCTCCCTCTCTCTCAGCCCCTTTCACTCATTCTCTCTCTCTCTCTCTTTAAAATGAATTTTAAAAAAATAAAAACTTTAAAAAAGTTTTAGAAATATGCAGACACATGTGTAAAATATCCTTTCAGAGAGATATATATGAAAATATTAATAACATTTGTCCCTGGGTGTTTCCACAGCCCAGTTGTAATTATTGGTTTTCTTTATTTCTCCATTTTATTTCTCTTCTTTATTTCTATATTTTAACAAGAACCTATGTGACTTTTGTAATAAAAATTTAAACATATAAACTTCCAGGAAAATATCCTTTCAGATATTCAGAAACACTTCTAATTAATAACAGCTAAAACTTACTGTGCATTTTTTATGCACCAGGCATTGTTCTGTGTATTTTATATGTGATAACTTATTTAATGTTTATAGCTCAGTGAGGTGGAAAGTATTATCCCCATTTTACAAATGACGAAACTGAGCCATAGAATGGCTGAACAACTTGAGCAAGATCAAACACACTAAGCAAGATGAGAAGCCAGAACTGAAAAGGGCACTCTCACCCCAGCATGGGCATTCTTAGCCACTCACCATTTCACCACACAATGAACAGATTTACAGTGATGCAGCAATTAGTACAGTACTCAGAGTACAACTGAAACAAAGAAAAATAATTACTAAAATGCCCATGAATAAACACACACACAAACACACACACCCCCAAAACAATGAAAATGGAAAAAGACATAAAAAATATTAGTGGTGACTGTTTTTCTATGGTATAATCAGAAACAGTTTCTTCTTCTATCTAGTTTCCTATGTTTTCCAATATCTATTTTTTTTAAAGATTTTATTTATTTATTTGACAGAGAGATCACAAGTAGTCAGAGAGAGAGGGGGAAGCAGGCTCCCTGCTGAGCAGAGAGCTCCATGTGGGGCTCTATCCCAGGACCCTGAGACCATGACCTGAGCCGAAGGCAGAGGCTTAACCCACTGAGCCACTCAGGCGCCCCCCCAATATCTATTTAACAATAGCATATCTTTTGTATTTTTTAATCCTTAAAAAAAAAAAACAGAATCCATAAACAAGAAATATATAATGGGACACCCTTGATTACACTCTGAAGAAAACATACATATTGAAGAGCTTCAAATTCAAACTGCAGAAGTCCAGCGTGCCCCCTAGAAAGTGGGCAGAAAGGCGTTGTGCTTCCAAGAGTTAAGTTCTTATAATTGGGGTCATCTCTCCTACCAACCTATATTGGTCTGCGTCTTAATGGCTACCACAAAGCTATGAATCTGATGGCCATGCACTGCTAAACTTGATTTGATTTGTGATTTGTCATTTTTTTCTGGCTGGCTTGACTTAAGAAGCAGGTGAGAAAGGGTTAAACTAACCTAGCAAACAAACAGTTGAGCATTCCTGGAGAAAATCATGTGTGCATTCTTGCTGGATTTCTTTCAAATTTATGATTACAGATCTCAATATGGCACTCAAAAATACAGGATGCTAGCTTGTTTGCCTATTAAATTCAACTTTCCTCTCTTCCAAGTATCTATTTCACACTTTCACTCTCCTCAAATTCTCAACTACTTTTCCTCTATTCTCTCACTCTTAGATGATGCTTTTGCTATATGTTTTATGGAAGAGATAAATGCAATCAGGATTACTGCATATTTCCATTACAAATTCTAGTAACCTCCCTGCACCTGGAATCACATAGTCTAGCTTCTCTTCTGCACAGAGATAATTAAGGTCTCCACTCTTGTCTGAGACCAACTGTTCCACTTGTACTCTGCGTCTAAGCTCCTTTCCTTTCACTTCCTATCCATTACTCTCCTCTTCCGCATCATTCATTTTTCCCTCTCTAACTGATCACTCCCACAGACATACAAATATTCCTTAATATCAACTTCCTTGTTACAAAAAGGAAAGCCCTTTCTGGAGCCCATTTGTTTCTCCAGAACTTGCTCCATTTCTCTGCTCCCCATTGCAACAAAAAAAAAAAATTTTTTTTTTTGGTCTGTATTCCCTAACTCCAGTTTTTAACTTCCCATTGTCTCCTGAAGGTACTAAATCTTTCCTGTCACTCCACTGAAGGACTCTGATTTTCAATGGTCAGCAGTAACCTTTTTCAAATACTACCTTATCGAGGATTTAGTGACGTCACAAATGGCTTATTTTCCTCCACCTCCACTGATCACTCCTTCCCAGTCTTCTTTGCTAGCATCCCCTGTTCTACCAAATTTGTCATGATAGAGTATCAAAATTCTATCTCTGGTTCTCTCTTCTCTAACTGTGATCTCTCAGATGATCCATCCAGTTCAAATACCATCTATATGCTAATAAAACTCAATTTATATCCCATGTCAAAACTTTTCCTTGAGCTCTATCTAATTCAACTACCTATTTGACACCTCACTCCATTCTCCAATAGATGCCTCAAACTTAACAAAGCCCAAACGGAACTATTGGGTTTTCCAAAAATGTAGTTCCTACTCTCCTGGGTCCTCTCTACAGCATCACTCAGCCATCAGCTCGGTTGCTCAGGCTGATAACCTGGAAGTCAGTCTTGACTTCTTGCTTACCCTCAGCACACTTATATTCGGTCTATCAGGAAGTCCTTTGTCCTACCTTCTAATATTCACCTAAAATTTGACCAGTTCTCAACATATTGATCATTACAACTGGTCCAAGCTACCGTACCTGGGTGCTGCGATGGCGTATGATTTTATCCAGCCTCCACAAAGCAGTGAGTGAGCTTTCAAAGCATAGTCATTTCATGTCACTCAAATCCTGCCCCTACACACATATACATACTCCATCACCACCTGCTTGCCTCTGCTTAAACCCTTCCCATGACTTTACATTACATTGAAGTAAAAAACAAAACCTATCACTATGACCTACAAGACTACATGATCCTCATGACCAGGTCCCTGCCTGCCTCTCTGATTTTCTTCTAAACTTCCCCCTTGGTTACTGCATGAGTACCATGCTGGTATTCTTTATATACCCTGAAATAAGGCTCGTGCCTGTCTTTCCTTTGCCTGGAAGGTGTTCTACTAAATCTTTAAAAGGCAGAGTCCTTATCATCATTATGTATTAACCTAGATGTCACCTCCTCAGAGGAGGAGCTAAAGCTGCTCATGTACCCACATGCGCGCGCGCGCACACACACACACACACACACACACACACACCACTTACCTTCTCCCACATGAACCTATTTTATCATCCTCATAGTATTTGCCAGGATTTGAAATTAATTTCTTTGTCTATGTTTATTGTCTTTCTCCCCTACCTAAGTTCCTTGAAGCTAGGAATGTTTTCCTTGGGCATTGCTGTGTTCCCAGGCCAAAGAATAGTCTAGTATCTAGATGTCACAAAATAAGAAATTTTGACTGATCACAGGGAAAAATACTGTGTCTACTTCAAAAGAAAATAAGTGGCCTATTTCAATAAGATAGTAAGTCTAAAAACTATGAGGATAGTATGTGGTTAACCAAGGGAAATCTGGAACAGAGATGACCAGAGAAGAAAAAGAGTGGTTATGGTCTTTGCAGATGATTAGTCTTGTTTGAATATGGTTGTAAACAGAAAATATACTTATTTCTTTAGCGATGTACTGAGCCTAATAAAACAAAGTGATACTAAACTTTGACTCTCATAGGAGACTGATGAGTAAAGAAATTCATGTGCTTGAACATGGAATTTTGAAGCATTCTGTAGGTAAAAAAGGATCATCAGAAACAGATTATAATGACACAAATATCGGAGTCACCTTTGGGATATAATGATCTGAAAGAACTTATCATTTTAAGACATATTTATAGGAATATTAGGTTAAAGTCTGTCTCCAGTTTACTGTTCATATAGCTTCAGAAATCTCCAACTCTCCCCCTTCCTAAAATATAAGTAATGTGGAAGGCCCATGAGAGTCTCCGAAAGGGAGAAAGTTAACTTCAGTATTTAAACTGCAAAGTAGTGATCAATTAGTTTATTAATAATCAGATAATTGAGCAGGGGGTTCCTGAATAAAATGAAAAGTAGAAATAACCAGCAGGACAATTTTAAGAACCATCTCTCAGCTTTATAAACTAATCCTCCTCTAATGGCCCTTTTTAATGTAATTTATAGTTTCATCATTACCCTTTTTGTATTAGTAATTATTTCTAAAATACCAAAGACCCATCTTTTTTTCAAGGTCCTTCCCTCAGTCTGATTTACGACCCAGCTCAAGTTGGACTCTGTCTTTCTGAGGTTTGACATTTCAAAATATTTATTGCTCTTTCACATTAATGCCTTTCTCATGAATCTGAAGGTGACCGTTATTTCTTTCATCGTGTTGTAATTAAATGGATCAACTATTGCTTTATTATTTCCACTATTTGTCTGCACAGCACATTAAAACTTTCAGATTAGAAAGTGATATTGAGTACTGTGTGAACTATAACAAACAAATATTTCTGAAAATATAGGGTCCCCTTGATGCATCGCTAAAGGAGCTGTTCCAAGCGAAAGCACAAAATCTTTAATATTTTATTGATCAGATCTAAACCTTCTGCCCAAAGTGGCAATTAAATTTCAATTAAACTGACTGAAAGCATCATATTAAATTTCAGCACTTTACGAGCTATCAGATAATGCTGCAGGACAAATCTTTAGTATGATCACACTCTTTTCAAATTATATTATCCTGTTCATTCACAATAAAAGTGACAGTTTTAGGTATACTTTCAATATTTCTTGAATATAAACCCTCTAATGAACACATTTTATTGCCTTTAAATCAATTATTATTGGATATTTTAATAAAGTGAATTGAGCACTTTGTTTTACACACTGCTTAGAAGTTATTATATTTTGCAGTCCGCACAGCAAAGAACTGAATCAGAGTGAGAGAGAAATAGCCAAATATCTGACAGTAGAGGAAAAACGGGATGAGCCATTTATAAAGAGGTGGGCTTCCTGTGTCACTCTAGAACATCTAATGATACATGCTAATTACCATCTGATTAATGGATTTTTTTCTTTGCGAAATTTAGGTGCAAGTTCTAAAAGTAGCTCTTAGCACAAGAGGAAGATGTTAGAAATCACAAAACCATAAGTGAATATAATCACATAGACCTTGTTTTGGAAATTAGGGACTAAAGTTTTTATTTCCTGGTTCCTGTCACCCTTGCCCTTTGAATTTGTGATTTATAACACTCTACTGGAGTTTTTCAGAACAGAGTTCCTGTTAAATGTTGACCAAGATTGTGCCCATTGGAATGATATAAATGGAATCCTGAGGCATTTTGTTCTTCACGTTGGCCACCCTTGTGAATAACACAGACCCCAGAGTTCAGCATATAGTATTGATGGCCAAGATGGCCAGAACGGACGCTTTGGCTCTGTGCTGCTCAGATCCCTTACCACATACTTGAGATAACACCTCGTATTCACTTTGTATGAAGCTCAATGTACTGGTCCCATTTCATGCATAGATGTACACTATTAACATGCACACTGGACAAACATAGCATAGAAGGGCACTGAGAGAGAGAAGACGAGGCAAGAGAGTGCCTTCGACTTTGAAAGAACCTAGCCACATATAAGGATTTTGCCCTGCTTTGTGAATGCAGAGATGCCTTTATTGGTGAAGTTGAAAGGATACTATAATAACCTCAGTATAATTCATTGGAGTGGATTAAATTAAAATTTAGATGAAAATCATGATTTCTTATTGAAATGATTCAATTAGATTATGGTCCCTGAATTTGAGTAATTGAGTCTCAAGGCGACAAGGGACTTTAACAAGTCATTAAAACTATCCCTCTGTGTGGAGCTGGATTAAGGAACCAACAGCACGTCTCTTCATGGACCTGGCATCAGTCTATAAGGAGGCAAGAATATTATTTCAAGAAATGTGGGGCCAGTTAATGCTGGCTTCCATATGCAGCCCAAGAGGTAAATTTCAAATTGCCCAACTCCTGCTGAATTTTTAAAATATTAAAAATTTTAATATTACATCACAATTTTAAAAATATTTCTTTAAAAATATTCCTTCCTAGCCCTGTTCTTTCTGTTGAGCGTGGTCCACAACAGCTGAACTGAGGCAGATACAGTCAGCTGTTTCCTCTTTACCTGGAATGAGTGGTACAGGATCTGCTTCCCAACAGCAGCAAGAAATTGCAGTTTAAAAAAATAAAATAAGTAATACAAGCCTTTTAAAAAGTAGGAAGTGCTTTGCCTAACTACTTTAGAATATCAACTGTACTTCAAGCAGTTAAAGTGAATTAAGACACTAGTCTCTATATAATTTTATTACGACAAAATCAGTTTCTCCCTCACTGAAATTTTGAAGGGACCCAAAGAAATGTGCTAAGCAGGACACCCCCCCCCATATCATTCTCATAGACCCCAAATATAGGAATGGGAATTAATAAAAACACATTCTAAGCTTAGATAATCCTAACTATCAGCAAATCGCCATACACATAACTGAGGCCTTAACTATAGCTCCAGGCCATTTATTTGGGCTCTGTTTTCAGTTAAGCGAGACAATTAACAACAGGCAATCCTGATAATGATCACTATCATATCTATCATATCATATCACTATCATATCATATCTTGGTGTTTCACACATTGACAATAGTGGTAAACATGGGTGGGAGAGGGGAGATGGCCTCTGTTTGGACAATTTCTTAAAAAACAAATTGGCATACCAGAAAATATATTTCCCCCCAAACAGCTGACTCTTTCCAAGCTGAAAACCTGGGAGTCTGCCCACAGGGACTCCCTCAGCTGAAACTAGGTGAATGGAAGGAAGCCAGGATCCCCTTCCTAGCCACTCTGCTATGTTCAGCCAGGCCTTACAGAATTCATTCCCTCTTCCGAGGTCTTCGGAGTGTTCAGGGTGAGCCACTGAGCTGAGAGAACACATGAGAAATTCTACTTATATTTATGTTTATCTAAAAATGAGAAAATTTAAAAAAATAGATAAAAAGAAAATTCATTATTACTGAAACAATATAGAGTTTGATATTGACAACCTCCTTCAGATACATGTCACGGCAGGAGAGTGGGTGGAGGGAAGTGACAATGCCATAAGGTCAGGGAAGGGCCCTGGTTGCATTCACTTGCTCCAGCCTATCCCAGTACGTATCATTTGCATCTACCCAGTTAGACAGACCTCAAGATCATGTTGTCTAGTTTTCACCAAACTAATCCTCACAGGATGGCCATGTGACTTGGAAAGATTCCTGCAGAAAAACTGGTCACGCAAACACGTGCAAGTAATTCTTCTTCCTAACTGAGTGCTTCCTCATTCATACTACAAATTAAAAGATAATGATGGCCTAAGTTGGTCTAATTTTTTAATTCACGTAAAAATTTGTTAAATTATCAGGACGAGTATTTGAAATACAGATCTATGTCCACAACTACTAATAATGACCTTCACCCTATTCATGTGACAAATATTTCCTGAGCACCTGTAGTGGGCCAAGCACTGTTCTAGGCCCAGGTGATGGCAGTGAACAAAAAGACAAATCTTGGGCACCTGGGTGGCTCAGTGGGTTAAGCCGCTGCCTTCGGCTCAGGTCATGATCTCAGGTCCTGGGATCGAGTCCCGCATCGGGCTCTCTGCTCAGCAGGGAGCCTGCTTCCCTCTCTCTCTGCCTGCCTCTCTGTCTACTGTGATCTCTCTCTGTCAAATAAATAAATAAAATCTTTAAAAAAAAAAAAAAGACAAATCTTTGCACTCATGGGAAGAGGGAGGAGGTGAATGATAACCTAAACAAATAAATTATATAGAGTATTCAAAAGTAATGTGAGAAAAATGAAACAGGGAAAAGAGATGGGGAATGCCAAGGAAGGGTTTATGATTTTAAATAAGATTATCAGGAGGGTCTTATTGAAATGATATGTGATAAAAATCTTGCAGTGATGACCAGTGGCACATATCAAAACTAAACACCCACTGCACGAAAACAAATGTCTACAGCTTTAAAGCAGAGGCATTGTGTGATTAAAAAATGAAATACCGTTTTTAAATTTTTCAAAATGTACCTCAAAATCAGGTCATTCCATGAAATCTTCAATTTTGTGTATGTTTTAAAAATAAACATAATGGTATAGTGGGAACAGTATATTATTTATAAAGAAAGAAAAATTCATATATTAGAAATAAGATCTCCAGAAAGCTTTACTGATGGGGTGGAGGATGAAAGAATTTGGAGACTACTCCTCTCAGCTACGATCAAAGTAATTTTTCTAAAATAAATGTTTGATTATCTCCTTGCTAATTTAAAGCCTTTTGATAGTTTCTGATTGTCCTACAGAATATATCCAGATTCTCGGCCCTTGTGACCCTACATGACCCGGTTGACCTCTCCTCCCTACTTCAACCTACATTTCAGTGAGACTGTACTCTCAGTTCCTAGGGTAGAACCATGGCCTTCATCCCCTATTCCCTCTACTGGTAATACTCTTTCAGGGACCACTCTCTCTCCCTGGGGCCCTCCCCACTCTCCACCTAGCCAACTGCTCTTTTTTTTTTTTTAACATTCTATTTATTTATCTGACAGAGAGAGAGGCAGCGAGAGAGGGAACACAAGTAGGAGGAGTGGGAGAGAGAGAGAAGCAGGCTCCCCGCAGAGCAGGGAGGCTGATGTGGGGCTCGATCCCAGGACCTTGGAATCCTGACCTGAGCCAAAGGCAGAGGCCCAACCCACTGAACCACCCAGGCACCCCCACCTAGCCAACTGCTTGTTCTTAGTCCATGATGGGAGTCACTTCCTCTAGGAGGCTTTCTCTGCGTCATCAAGCCCAGCTGAATTGCTCTCATAAATTGTCATCCCACCGTGTATTTATTCCAGCTCCCTTATGAGTAGTGGAGGGACATGGATTTAGTCTAGGTCACTATTGCCGTTTCAGAGCCTAACCCTGTGATGCCCATAATAGGTATTTCGCACGTATTTGTTAAATGAGTAAGTGAGTAAGCCAATGGATGTAGCTATAGCATATTTAAGTATTGCTACCAATTTCATAGCTTCTTTCCACCCTCATATAATTTAGAGTTCCATTGATTGTGCTGTCATGATTGTTTCTCTCCTTTAAAACAGAACATTTCACCCTGGATTTTAATTATTTTCACCTTGGGCAGTGATCACTGGTAGGATTTGACAAGCTCATAGTGCTTTAGATTGTGCCTGATATGTAGAGAATATTCCAAAAATATTTATCATATGAATTTCCCCGATAATGTAAGATACGGTCCTCAGTTAGGGCAAATATTACGTTCACTGATGATTAATTTTCACAAGGCACGATATCTTGTGAATAGGCTCTGTAATTTTTATTTTGCACTACAGTGAAGGATACCTCTCATTCAAATTCACGAACTTGAAATAATTACTTCTTTTATATTTTTAATTCATTTTACAGTCACTCTGTAAACATGATAGATGGGTGACTGTAAAGTAATATCAATGCGTCATATCTGTGTAGTATGTTTTATGCGTACCATGTGTGTCTGTATACATCCAGATGTGTGTTCCCCTGGTAACCAAAGGCTGTCCTTACCTCACTGACACCTGGCGGAGGAACTTAATCTATGGTTGCACAAGACCCCACCTTATTTATGATCTGCTCGTTAGGAAAATACATGAGAGTAAATGGGACTATAAGGAATCAGACCTTCCTCTGTAAGGAAGGCCGGTTACATCCCCCCTGCTGGGAATTATGTAGGTCTTAACTCCTCCCAGTTGTGACAATCCCCTAATTGCTCAAGCCTTGGAGCAGCAAAATGACACGACCAAAGAAAAATGTTACCAGCAGACATACCTGGACGGACTCTTGTAGTAGTCAGGCTACATTCTTTCCACAGAATACTCCTGTTTTGTTTTGTTTTTGTTTTTGTTTTTCTTCAGTTTTTCCTAAAAGCAACACCAATTTTTGATGGATAGTTTGAGGCAACTCCTAGCTTTGACCATAAAAAAAAAAAATTGAATCAATGAATGTAAACATAGAAAGAGATGCTGTTTGTTTATAAGGACATACTCTTGGCATTTAAGCAGACAGTCCGCAATCTGAGCTGTGTGTTGGGTTGATAAAGTACATGGAATTTGAGAGAGCATTTTTTTTCCATGATTCAGTATGTTTGGTTTACCCTTAGCTATAAAACACCTTTTCATACAAATCTGCCTTTCCTTCTCAGACATACATATGTAAGCAATCTTGACAAACTGATCAAGCCAAGCTGCTAATAAATTTATTTGATAGCTATCCGTTGCTTATCCTGAACCTCCTAAATATCTAAATTCCCAAAAGTAATAACAGACTAATTTTTATTGCATTTTAATGGAGTGATCTGGCAATTCTTTATGCCTGTGTTTTATTTTAACTACAGCGAGAGTCTTCGGAGAACCTTCGTGTAAGAGATAGAAGTAGATGCGGAAGGCAAGGCAGGATTAGGGATGGGAGGTAAGGAGGTTTACTGTGCTCAGAAAGTGCTCTGCATTTCATTGAGTCCTTACAATTCATTCTCAAGTACAGTAGCTCTGTTGTGTGAACAAATCTCTTTGCCTAGACCATAATAATTGAACTTTTACAGATTTCTCAAGTACATCAGAACTGCTGCTAAATCAGAAAGGGTGAACTGAAGCCCGCTCCACTCTACCACACTTACTCATCTCCAATGCTATGCTGGATTTATTTTTGACACTAAGAAAAGAACCATGAATTTTTGTCAACTGCAGCATGGGAATTTACATTTGTTCTATAAAATGCACTGAAAGGACCAGCCTGCTCTTTGAGAATGGGAAATGTAATCTATCCAACTCTCAATAAACTTGAGAATATATATCTGGTTAAACCCATCTAAAATGAGATGCAGTCCTGGCAATATGGTGGGCTCAGAAAGGCTGGCAATAAAAGTAGATATACAGTATCTGACATCAGATTGTTTCAAGCTTAATTTCAGTAAAGTAATAATGTCAGGAAAAGAAACGCTCTGTGATGCACAGATTGATACCATTAGATAGAAACTATGCGATGCCTTATGAACACAACCATTTTTGACTTGATATTATGAGTAAAGAATAGAGCAATATTCGATGTGCCAGCTTCAGATTTGCAGTTATGAAAGTTGACCAGAAGAGTGGTCAGGGAAAGGGACAAAATATGGCAAATATATTCTTCTGTAAGTAAAATCAAGGAGGATTATATTACCCTAAAATACGTTCTGTATAAATGCCCTACACAATTTGCCCTGGGTAGCAAGTAATTGCCCACAATCGATGAGAAGGAGCACTCAAACGCAGAATATTAAACAAAGAATGCATATGTATCATAGTCAAATGAAACAAAACACCTCAGTGGCACTTAAAGCCTCAACGGCAGAAATGCGTGAAATAATTGGTGAAAGGCGATGGATATCTTAAGAAACCCAAGCAATGAAAGCCCAGTTCCATTTATTTTTCTCTTAAATTGCTTTTTCCAGTCAATAAATAATCACATAATCACAGCCTACTTCCAGGACAACATACATGGTTGCCGCCCTTAGCAGTTTTCATCTGTGGGCTCACACCTCTATTCAGGATTCCAAGTGTCAGGTCTGCCTTTAGTTTTCATCGTAACAAATGTCAAGTGCATTCCATCTTCAAAAACAACGGTGTTTCTAGTTTTTCTTGTCCTGTAGGAAAGATTAGTCCCTACTCTCCTTTCTCTTTTGGAGAAGACATTATAGCAAGTTCAGGTACTGATCAAGTTTGTAAAAAAATGAAGTTGAGCACACCCATAGAGGCAAAAAAAGACATAGAAATATACATCCTATTCCCCCTCCCATAAACACACATTCACACACACATACATTTGCTACCCAAACATGGCAAGATGCCCTAACAAAGAGATTGCTTAGATATGCACTCCTGAAAACCAATAACAATAACCCTTAAAACAAATAAATAACCCATAAATATTTACCCATTGTAATTTTAGAAAATATTATGGCAAGCTTAAATCAATAACTAATGCCACAATTAAAAAATTATTTCAAAATCCATTTCATCAAATATTATGAATGTCCTCAATTATGCTGTGAAATGAATAAGAGGGAGAAATTAATTTTTTTCTTTCACCTCCAAAATAAGGAAAAGATTACTGACAAATCAATATTGTTGCTATTAATAGTTGCATCCGCAAGCCATTTTGGGGGAAACGTTCTGCTTCCCCTGTTTGTACACCACGAGTCTGTCCTCTGTCATTCCCTTTCTCTTTAATCTTGTTTGAGTGTACAGCTCACTCGTCCTTATTTTATTGACTCAATCACAGGCGTACTGTCACTTTTTATAAAATGGTCACTGCAGAATCACATCAAGCAAATTTTTGATTCTGCAGTCAGTAATTTAGTGCCTTTATGGAATTGCAATTTCAGGGCTCACTGCTTGTTTTTCTAAAATGTACTTTAGGAATTAGTTACTCCAGCCACAAATCAGTTGAATTTATGCACAGTTGTAATACAGTTTATGGCCTCATGGTACATTGCTTCAAAAACAGCAGATGTGAAATTATGATAAATATAATGAGTGTTTTTTTGCCTGATCTAGTGGAGTAGAGAAGGATCTGGAGCGTGTTTACCTATCCCATACAGTACATTTAATGTCTTAGTCAGGAGCCCTGACAATGGCTGATTAATGTCCTCATCTCCTTTATTAAAGATAAGAGTAGCACTGCAGTCAGGAGATAGAAAGCACACCATAAATCTTCGTAAAATGAGCAGTCAAATAATCACTCATCAGAAATAAAATCTACATACATTAACACTAACACTCAGCCTTTCGTGCACGTTCCCATAAAAAGCAAGAAGAGATGGCGGTCCCGAAGTTTTAATTTGAACTAGTTCTTTAAGTTGAGTATTACCAACCCTGTAACCTGGATGCAAAAGCTGGCATTTAAAAGCACATGTGAAAGGAGCAGATGCCTCATCATTACATTAAGAGCATGAAGCAGGCAACAATTAAGCGATTCACTGGAAAGACATAATGCTGATCTATGCTAGCAATTAATCACAGAATACATTAGACAATGATGGGTGACCTACAAATTTTTGACAAAATAATTTTTCATCATGTTGGCGATTTCTTAGCCTAATATGCCTGCAAGGCACAGAGTCAAAACCTGTCATTTATTCCATCGCTCCTTGACAGGCGGCAACCTGTCTTCCAGACAAAATGAACATTATCTGTGCTCACTAGACATTTAGTGCAGGGCTTAGCTTATGACTAATGATAATCGGCAGACAGAAATGTTAGAGTCTGAAATAATGTTCTCTTTGTTAAAGAAATTTCTTCAGGTAGAATTTTCTTTCCCGAAAGATGTATAAAGATAAAAACTGTTTTTTATCTGCATTTTAATGCAACTCCGAGAACCAATATTTCCTTTGACCAAAATAAACAGAAGGATGTAACAATTTTTTTAAATTAACATCTCATTTGAATAGCTCCTCTTGCCTGAAAATTTCTTATGTGGTTAGAAATGGAGATACAAAGGAAAGCTCAGGAGATAGAGCCTTAAACAAGAAAATATGGGCAAGCTGTTTTGTGTTCCAGGTTTTATTTTGAATCTGGTGGAAATAAGTTTGAAACATCGTGAGTGCGTGTGCCGCAGCATATAAATAAATGAAGACCGTGTTGAGAAATGTACTCCCGCCTCTCCTATATCTCTTGGTTTCTATCCGTCACAAGGTTCTTCAAAGCCGGAGACAACCTAAAGCATGTGTGAGGAAAGCAGTTTTGAGTGAGAGAAATGCATAAAATTGCAAATTTATTAAATGGGTTTAAAATTCTACAAGCAAGTACTTTATCTTGTACTTATAATTAATATAATTGTTTGTGCATTTTGGATAAAGAGAAATGGATTTTTTTAAAGTTATTTTTCTCATGTGTTACATGTGCAAAATGCCATCCCAGGGGCAGATTTTTCTTTGGATTCAGGCACCAAATTCCTATTAGCCTTAATGGGACTTATACATGCACATCGATAGGAGAATATACCCCTTAGGCTGGAAATTTAAAAGAACAAATGGCAAGGACATCAAAATAGTAAAGTCTAATTTAGATGATCCATAAGCCTGCACAGTTACTTTCCTGAGAAGGCAAACAAATGTTATGCCTTATGATGTTTCTGATTGTTTTGATAGCCCTGTAAATACATCCTCTAGACTCATTACTTCAGGGAAAAGTCTGTTTTTATCAAGCAATGAGATTTTTGACCACACATGTTTGGCTGAAATTATCTATATATTTTTTTCAATTTTGCATAATGCATTATTGCCAGTTAGTGCCATATAGTTCATCCTTTCGATCCTGACATTCAATCCTGCTTTGTATCTCTTTGTTATCATGCAGCCTGTGTGTCAATCTTGACTCAAAGATGAAAAGGAAGAGGAAAAAAACCTAAAAGGCCTTGGACCCCAAATCATAGATGTTTTATTAGATTTGCCCCAAATTCCTTCCAGAAAGAATCTGGTTGGTGCATAGTCCAAGTAAGTCTACCTTGTTGGTGAGATGGCTGCTGGTATTCCATAAATCACACGAGGCTGTTTGATCAGCACACAAGGCCAGATAGTCAGCTACCTGGCAAAGGTGGGGTTCGTTCTGTTATTGTTCCAAACAATTCAGTGAAAGATGCAGAGAAAATTACCCCTTCCTCTCTAAACATAACCAGGGTTTCCAGTTCAAGGATCTGGGTATACTGAGTATGAAAGCTAATATTTAAATGTCTGTCTAATCTCAGGATAACAAACAACTTTAGCCTTCAGTGATCACAAATCCCTCATTTTCTGGGCTTTCATTTTATCTCTTGCAAAACAAATATGAAAAAATTATCAGCCTTTTCCCCCATCACTGGGCTTTGTTGTTCTCTGTCACGTATGTATTGATTCATCAGCACCAAGAGGCTTCTAAAACTGAGGGCCATGAGAACCTGAATGTTGTAACAAGTCTTCTCCAGGAGGCTACAATATTGCCACTTAGTAACTCCGTTAGAATTGCTGCTTTCCTGCAAGAGGGAAGCTAGTTCTGTGTGTCTGTTATTCTCTCCTCCGTATGGAAACCTCTAGGAAATCCTTTGTGTTATCCAAACTTTGAAATTTTACCTCAGTGTATGTAGGAATGAGTTATATGGGCTTGTACAGTTGAATGGCTGTTTGATACTAGTCGCCCATTAAATGCCATGAAAGTGTAAATTAAATTTGAGAAAAATAAATTAGTGCGTTAAAATGTACAAAGTAGCCAGCGTAACTTGGAGCTAAAGAACCAGAGCTCTGGGCATGCTAATTCTAATTCTGGATATAGCTTATTTTGTGAGTTTGCCCTCACTTCACTTTGTTCTCTTCCAACTCTTACTGCCTCTCTCCGTTTCCCTCATTTGCCCTTCTCCTTCTGGGTCAGCCCATGGACTCATTGCACTCTCTCTCCAGATGTGAAATGGAGACAGAAGAAGGAGCAAACACCAATTCAAACATCTGGTACCTGGATCGTAATCACAGAGGAATGCCCAGGAAGAGAAGTTTGAAAACACATAGAAGAAAATAAGTATCGAGTGACTTTCACGAGTACAGCGATAATGACACTGCACAAGGGACCAGTTACTTTGTTCCTGTTTTCAGACCTGTTTTCAGACCTGTTCCTGTTTTCAGGCTTTGTTGACTGAGGAAGATTCACAGTTTGTTTTAAAACTATGCCTTCAATTTTCTATGTTCTCCTCAAGTTCACAGGATAGTAGCAACAACACTGGTTAGAGGACAATGTCATAACATCAATGTCCATTTGAATTGAGGGGATTTAGAAACCAACCACCCTGTGCATGATTTCCTTTCCGCAACATCCAGATGTAATGGCCATCTGTGTTTGCCCTCGTTCTGCTCTCATGATGTGAAATGTACCTTGAGTGAGACTGCCTTCCCATAGGAATATAAAAAGTTTAAAAATAACAGTTACCATTTATTGAACATTTACTATATGCCAGATGTTGGGAGAAGACCTTTACATATATACACTCATCAAAATCCATTTGAAGTATTATAAACCATTTTAAGGAAGAAGTCATGAAGACAGAGTTTAGGAAATTTCCACGGGGACCCAGCGCTGCTTAGGTCTATCTGGTTCTAAATACACTTCTTGTGGTAAGCTCTTTTTAACGTGTGATTGTCGAATACTATGTTGTATACCTGCAACTAATGCAATCTTTTAAATAATTTGAAAGTCTTTGCAAGAAAACTAAATGCATCATAATTCAGATTAACTAAGATTAAGGTCTTTGAGCCTAAACCATATGCAGTAGCTCTTCTAGGTATTAGGTGCTCATTACGACCCATGCCCTCCTTAATACCCATCACTCTGTTACCCCATCCCCCCACCCCAATCCTTTCAGTAACCTTGGTTTCTTTCTGAGGGTCCATAGTCTCTCATGGTTTGTCTCCCTCTTTTATTTCTCCCCCTTCAGTTTTTCCCTCCCTTCCCCTATGGTCCTCTGTGCTATTGCTTATGTCCACATATGAGTGAAACCATCTGATAATTGTCTTTCTCTGCTTGACTTACTTCACTTAGCATAATCCCCTCCAGTTCCCTCCATGTCAATACAAATGGTGGGTATTCAGCCTTTCTTACGGCTGAGGAATATTCCATTGTATATATGTGCCATATATTCTATCCATTCATCTGTTAAAGGGCATCTCTGCTCTTTCCACACTTTGGCAATTGTGGACATTGCTGCTATGAACATTGGGATGCATGTGCCTCATCTTTTCACTGCATCTGTATCTTTCAGGTAAATGCCTAGTAGTGCAATTGCTGGGTCATAGGGTAGCTCTATGTTTACCATCTTGAGGAACCTCCATACTGTTTTCAGAGTGGCTCTACCAGCCTGCATTCTCACTGAAACTGTAAGAGGGTTCCCCTTTCTCCACATCCTTGGCCAACATTTGTTGTTTCCAGTTTTGTTAATTTTAACTCTTCTAACTGGTATAAGGGGGTATCTCCTTGTGGTTTTGATTTCTATTTCCCTGAGGGCTAATTTTTGCCATCTTTAAAGGAGATGTGGTCATTCTGTTCTTTTCATACTTTGAAGGAAACACATATTGAATGATGAGAGAGCATGCAAATAAAACTTCAAATGATAGAAGTATCAGAGGTAAGCTAAAATAAAACCTTATTCATTTAATATTCTGATGATATGGGGGCAGTCTTAATATGCAGCTAATGTGTAGAAGTCCTCAAATGTCAAGACACAGACTTCTGTTTTTTGTGGATGGGGACAGAAAATTGCAAGTGATGTTGTGTAGTTTTTGTCTGGGTGCTCTTGGACAAACCAACAAGGATTTTTATGTACCAAAGACAGTGGTTACTTTCCTGGTCCTGTGTTACCAGATTATCTCAGTGGCATACCATAGTAACGATTTCCATCTTCTTGAGACATTTTTTTCTGGCTTCCATGATATCATGATCTCCTGCTTCTCTCAGTGGGATGTTAATTCTCCTTTTCAGACCACCTTGCTCTCTCTTCATCCTCTGCATACCTAGGCCCTCATTTCTTCTGTGCATACACATGCTTTCTTCTCTTTCAATTCAGTCACATGGCTTTAAATATCACCCATAAGTCAGACTTTTAATACCTAACTCCCTACCTGACATTTCCACATGGGTGTTTATTAGTCATGCCAAACACATGTCCCCAAAACCAAAGGTTCCCCCAAGTCTGCTCTTCCTTCTTCCTTTCCCAATTCAATAACCACCATCTCTCCAGCAACTCCAGCTAAAATTCTAGGAGTTATCCTTGATGTCTCTATTTTGTTCACATTCAGCATCCAGTTTTTCATCTAGGCTTGATGATTCTGCCCCAAAGCAAATTTCACATGGAAACAGTTCTTTCTTCACTATTATAAGCATAGGCTACACCACCATGTCTGCCTTCGACTCATGCCATAGCATTCTAACCCATGACTTTGTTTCTGTTCTTTTCTTCTTTGATACATTCTCCACACAGCAGTCATCCTATCCTTTCACTGTAGAACCATAAAATGTCACTCTCGTGCTTAGAATCTTCTAGTAGTTCTCATCAGGAAAGCGAAAATCTAAATTTTCTACCCTGGCTCATAAAGCTAACTTTATTACATTATTTCCTATCCCTGCTTATCTCTTTCTTCTTTCATGGTCCTCTTTTCGTTATGCTCAAGCCACAGTCCGATTTTTTCTTCCCCTATTATTTGTTGATGGCTTATTCATACATTACAACCTTTCCCCTTAATTGGTACTTCTGCCTAGAATGCCCTTCTCTCCATCTTTGCCAGTTTGTTCCTTCTTATCATTCATCTATCAGCTTAAATACCATCTCCTCAAAGAAGACTTTCCAATCAACCGGGCAAACTCCATAGAGAAAGCCCTCATGCGTTTCATTCTCAGCTCCATTCCCAACACCTACAATATGACTAGCTTAGTGGACACTCAATAAATATTTCCTGAATAAATGAATGCACTTCATTTTTCTTAACTGGAAAATGGAGAAATCAGGTTCGATAATGGCTAAGCCCTCTTTAGTTCAATCATATGAAGTATATGAGTTGGTCATCAGTAATTAGGGCACTCATATTGAATCTCCTTTATTCCATTTATTTCTCCACTTGAAAAGATTTTCTTTTCTAATAATAAGAGCAATTAATAAGAAATATTGTTGAGCATGATGATGTCATATCTTTTGTAATATTAACTGTGGCTATTTTTATTAGTGAAAAATACCAGCACACTTTCTTTAAAGCTGCTTTGACGCACATTTGCTATTAGTGTTTGATTTATTTGGCCTTAGCAAAATGTGTATAAGCCAATAGGCATGTAAATAGGGATGAGGCAGGGATACCTTGCATTTTGTAATTTATCATTATATCAGATCCTATGCTCTATTCTTTTACTGGTTCTACATGACACATACCTACTTCAAGATGATGTGATTTAACTCATCTAATCCAAGCTTTTAATAACTTTTTGCTCTCCAGTTTTATGATTATCATTACCTATCATCTTTTACCATCTGGATGAATGTCTTGAAAACTAATGAAAACAGTATGTATATCATACTCAACTGTGTCTCAAAATACCCATATCACCTGGGCACTTTGTAATAATCTCAACTATTAACACAAAATAGTTGTCCATATATTTCAAAGACTTAGATGGCTAAAGTTTCCTATTTTATATTTTTCTCTGATTGCTTCATTTTTCAGGCTCACCTTCTAGATCTTAAAAGAAATGATTGTGTCTAATACACTCCTATGCTCTTTAGAGTCTTGCATGGAAACTACATATTGCATGTGAAGAGTTAAATGTTAAATAGCTAAGCAGCTCCTTTAATTTGGTTTTATTAAAATGCTTTCATTTGATCTTCCAAACTAAGTTTACTTTTGATTTATCTAGCCAACACAAAAGTTATCAGTGCCATCATGGAATTACTTCTTAAAATTCATTACATTAAATGGTGACTATAATTATAGACACATCCTGGCGTATTTTACAGCTGTGTCCCTTCTTTGGCATAGATGCCAGTCCATATTCTGAGGTTAAGCAAAACGCTTGTATTATTTTGGTCACCTTCCAGTAGGTCATTTCTACAGTATTTTCCCAGGGTGAGACATAGTCCATCTCAAGCACACAGAGCTTGTGACCTTATCCTATGATGATTTTTTAGTTATTTTTGAAGGATTGTTGACATATAATGTTATATATGATTTAATGTTAGTTACATGGAGGCAAGTCTTACACCAAATATCTGTGGGCCCACATATGGGAAACATGAAAACATTGTCATTATCACTTGATAGCTGATAGTTATAGTAGAAAACAAACAAACTACCCTTTCCTTTTCGGGAAAATACAATTTTTAAGCCACATTCCATTTATCTACATCAATATTTGTAGAAAGTAAGTATCTTCTGGTACCACCCACATAGTTATTTGTTGATTCATTCCTGTAGTCTATCAATCTTTTTTCAATTCTGGGTGCACGGCAAGGGTAGTGTAGCAGTGTATATTGCATCTCTATGATAATTTAATTTAACTGTAGTGTGCTGGGGTCTAGATTGCTCCTCTTAGCAGCCAGAGGTGACCGCAAACAGTGCCAGGGCCTAGATTGTTGTCAGCAATAATTACTGGCTAAAGAGAGCTTTGAGGGAAAATGACATTCTACAGAAATAGCCATCAATAAGACTCGGAGTGTATATGAGGATATATATAAGGGTATTTTAACAGAACTATAAATTTCTTTGCCAGATGGTTTGTAATTTATTAGCTGATGAAGTCTCTAAACTGCATTTGCATCTTTGTATAAGTCTATATAGTATCTGTTTGCTTCAGGCATACTTCCTTAATGGGTTTATATATGCTGATAATCTGAAAATGAAGTAAATGGCTGGGCTCAATACTCTCTAGTATTGAGAGTATTGTTTTGTTCATATGTTTTCTCATTCTCCTATTCACACAAAAGTTAATTCAGCTTTAAAAATCAAAGGAAAGAAATAAGTGGTTCTTTCCCCTCTTTAATTACCACACTTAGGAAGAACTGTAAGTACACACACAATTTCAGCAAATGGCATTGGATTTGAATGATGCCATATGATGCTGAACTAAAATGTTTTTCTTAGAAAGTGCTCTTTCGTCATGTGCTGGCTTTCTCAACCCTTGTCTCTGTGAAATAGAAGTTAAAAAATGATAGAAGTCCCAACGCTATGACTGCAAAATGTTCTTTTTTTTTTTTCTTTTCTAAGCTAAGCTTGTTGGAAAGTAATTATCTATGAACAAAACAAAATAAAAACCCACTAGTTGGTTGAGTTATCCTATCTTTAGGTGGTTACAGAAACAAATTTATTTTCATATGGCTTTACATTAGCTACAAAATAATGACTAAAGTGCTCCATCCTAGTGATGATGTTTAGCAATGGCGCACTGAAGGCTGTGGGGTTTCTGGTTAGCAAATTAGCCTTACTGGGAAGAACTAGTAGAATGTTTGTTTACACAATCCATTTGAAAAGAAGAAAAATGAAATGAGCCCCAAGGCTATTTTTGAACATTAAGGAGAAAAGCTTATGTTTGGAAAACCATCTTAGTTTGAAAATTTTATAACAGTATTGTCTCAAAATGAAAGGAGAGGAGATCAGAAGCCAGTGCAAATGTCCACTAGCTTGCACTTTGGGAGACCCAGGTCCTGAGGACTGAAACATATTCTTGGACAGAGGACATTATCGTGTTCTCCTTCTTCTTGGAGCAACATTCACCATTCAGCCCAACATGGTTATTGCCTCATAGTTATGAGAAACCTCAAGGTTGTAAATGACTTCACCTTTCACCTTATCAAGTACACATTCCAGGGTTGATAGTATGCAGTTCTTTCTTTCTTTCTTTCTTTTTTTTTTTTTTTTTTGTCTACTCCATGAGAAAGCTTTAATAGGAAAGGAGTTCCTGGAAGCAGTTATTTCAAACCAAATGTTCCTCACTTGAGATATTTACCCACTATGAACTTGGTCTGTAACAAGTAAGCCAGCATATTTTACACACTACCTTGTATTTTTCCTACTGATTTCATAAGTATGTATCTTGCTTCTCAAACTGCGTTGTAAATTCATCAGTGATAAAGTCTGTATCTCATACACAAGCCATTGCATTCCCCCAAAACACTTGCAAGTATGAGTCTGTGGCACCTGGAAAATACCCATAAATACTTGGGGCTTGCTATGACAAGGACTATTTTGTATGTGCAAGGGCAGAATATAGATCTCAGTAATCACTTTTATTTATTTATTCCACAAACTCTACTGAAAGTACCTAGTTTCCATCCATGGGGATAGAACAATTAATGAAAAATTGCCCTGACCTCAGTGAGCTAATAGTCTAGAAGAGGAGATAGGCTTCAAATAAATAATAAGAATGCTTTAGGATATATGCTACAAACAAAGTTTGTATAAGGTTCAGAGAAAGAATAAGAGGTAGAGGCTTGAGTTAGTTCTTAAAGAACATATTCAAAAGGTGGAAGGTATGGGGAAAATGTTCAAAGCGTAGGGAAAAGTAATCATTGGTCTAAATGGAATATAGTGAATGCTTGAATTACTGAAGAACAAGCTGAAGAGTTAAGTGTCGAAAATTTGAGTGCACTCTGCCCACAGAGTGTTTCATTCTTTAGAAATTTCTTCAGGTGCTACCTTCAGCACCACACTCCTCATTTAATCCCATCTCCGTGGCAGGCTTTTCCCATCAAATTCAGTTCTAAAGCACTGTGTTTATCCCTGAGCATACCTTTATCTGGGACAAAAACATGAGCTCCCCTTTGTGCTTTTACCCATGATCATGGGACAGATTCTGAAGGCTCCCTACTCAAGAAAGAGTCCAATCCCCTCACCCATCCACTTATACTAACAAAAGCCTAGACAGCAAAGTTGACCAGGAAGTTTTGTTGTATGCCTTGCCAGAGAGTTTGGACTTTTATCCTCTAGTCTAGGCAATGGAGTTCCATTTTTGTACTTCGTTCAGAAAGTTAAAGAAGAACATTTAATAGGATACAAATAAAATGGCATTAAATCTAGATCATAACCTTTGACTCACTTTATGGTCTTCTGAGAATTAATAGAATAATTAACTTAAATCATTAATCCAGGTAAACATTTGATCCATTGTTGCTTAGATTTTGGAAAGGGCATATGAATCAAGTCTTGGAAACATGCCAATATTATACTCTGCAGATTTTAACAGTACTCAGAGAACCATTTTTCTGATATCCATATGTCATTACACATGGATGATTTATTAATCATCAGATGTATTTTAAAGTACTGTACATACGCAGATTATAATGTGCCCAATAATCATGCACTATAGTGGATGATTTATGTTACAGACTTCCCTATTTAACTTCAGAGTCTTGTTTTTTTCCGGAGGCGATTTCTTCAGAAATGACTGGCTTCATGCCTCTGCTGTTTTTCCCTGGGTAAAGGAGTTTTACGTTACAGTCCTAAGAAAAGGAGCTGTTTTTCTTATCCTTAGCTAACAACCATTTTAATCATTGGTGCAACACTATCTCCCATTGAACTTCAAGTTCAGTTTCAAGTTTCAGCAGTCAGAGTCAATCTATAAAGATGGTATTCCTTTTGTGAAAGTATACAACTATGATTAGAGCAACAATGTTTAGATAAAGCTAAAGACTCTTCATGTCTCCTGCATACAGTGGGACAGTGTACAGTGGTACAGATTGTGCACTGACCAACTCCAGGAAGAATCATTCATAGGCACTGCAGATTTCTTTATTTATCAGGACTAATGTTCTAACAGATAGGAAAATATCTTAAGGAAAGAAGAGCTTCTACTGTACACAAATGTGCCACATAGGCCAGCAGCACATAATCATAAAAGATGGAATATTACTGAATTTGTAAATTAGTAGTATTTCTTCTTTATTCCAAAACCTATGAACAATGTTTTGATAGTATGCTTTAAAATGGAAACAAGACCAGAAATGCTTGGAAAGTTTGAGAGACGTTAAAGGAGACTGAAATTGAAAATTATTTAAACAGCAATAACACAAAACAGATTAAAATATGAAACTAAAGTTCAAAAGAAAAACAATCATTCTAAAAATATGATTACAGAGCTAAGAACCACAACAACCTTGAAAGCAGAAAGGCCTGACCCAATGATTTTTCATTAATCACAACTTTACTAACAAAACTGAACTAAGAATGGCCAAAATCCCAGAGCATACTATTATTTAATTAAGATTTAATTAAGTGTGTCCAGAAAAATTTTCCACGTCTATAAATTGTCTTGAGATCCAACCTCACTGGGAGATATCATAAGTCTTTTAACCTTTTGAGGAACACCATTTCCCCTCTATGTACAGTAGGGAAAACACCGGCTTGGAGCAAAGCACCTTGGAAGTTGAAGATAAAATGCAGCACCCTGGAGAGTAGTGTTAAAAAACAACAGTTGTCTTGACTGTCGGAGTTAAAAAGACCTCTATAGAAAGACTTCACTTTTTTATTCTTCCCATTCATGTTTTTATTTATTTTTGAGAGTAAGCAAATGGGGGGGAAAAAAAGAAAATTATATTGGCAGAGGGCTGACCTCTATTTTATATAATTTGTAGCTAAAAAGCTTACAGGCTAAAACATGTAAATATATGCAGATCTGAGAGCAAGACCTCAGAAGGGAAATCGCTGAGCAAGATTGAAGAGAATGTGGGCCATACATAGGAAAACCGCTGGGGCTCTTAGCAACCTGGAAACCTGAAATAAATTATTATGTGGTCCTATTGTGACCTACTTAGTCTCCTGGCAGCATGTTGGCATAAGGAGAAATTTGGGGCTGTAGGAATGGCTTATTTACTTGACCTTGAAGATACACGAACCAGTCGGATGACTGCTGATTCGGCCCAGTGAGCAGATACCAGTGTAGTTATAGGCCAATCACATTGTGCTAAGATGACTCACCATGTGTCGTGGACAAAGGCAGCCTGAGCCTCTGTCCTCTGTTGAGTTTCTCCTTTATTGGAATATGCTGTATCGAAGTTGTAAGCATTGTTGATGACAGCAGAAGGAAAGCAAAATGTACACCACCACCGTTCTCACTTTTTTCAAGTCTGCTGTGTTTTGTTTTTTTTAAATTATGTCACAATAAGAAGAGAAACAGAGCATGAATTTCGGATTATAGTTAGAATGAGAAATCAGTTGATTTAATTAAAAGAGCAAAGTGTTGTTTTGAAAGGGAGTCTATAGGTGAATGGACACAGGAAATATTTGTAGCAAAGTAGAGGAAATCAACATAAGATTTCCTCAAACCTCAAGAATTCCCTCCCATGAACTTTGATCACATTAAAGAGCTGGAATGATCCAAAGAGAACATCAGTTCTACCTGTTGGGGCTTACAGAGGAGCGACACAAGGAACAAAATCGTAATGCATCCTAAAGTGCCAGAACAGAACTCAGTTCCCCCAAATGCTCAGAACCCTCCATGCTTGTGTCCCACATTGCTCCCTGCAGTAAATGTTCCTTCAAAGTCCCCTTGAATGTAAATCTTTTCTCAGGCCACTATGAATCAGTGGAGTTTTGAGTAAAGTGAGTTGAGGTAAAGGTAGTGCCTCTCAGCCTTATTTTCCTCTTTGGAGAAAGAAGCTATTGAGGGCCCAAGTTGTGCCCTCCACTCAATCAAAGCAGACATGAATCATAGTTGAAATTAGATCCTATACTTAATTTTGCTTGTGTATGTCTAGTGTATAATATATGCCTCACAAATGGATTCTTTCAGAAGAGCCAGGACCTGCGATGCCATGATTGATGGAAAATTCCAAGTAACCCAATTAGCACGAATGAAGAAGTTATCAAATGTGAAAACTTTAGGTGAATTAACTGTCATCCAGTGTGTTATGATGTGATGAATAATGGGCATCTAGGTTTTTATTAATGAGCATCTAATGGAAAAGATGGAACTGGCACTAACAAGTTTAATTCCCAATAATGTGTAAAACAAGCCTAAGCCAGAATCAGGAGATCTCTTGGCACCAGACCCTATGACCTACAATAGGAAGCATCTTAACTCATAGGTGTGTTGCGAGAAAGACACATCCCAGCCACCCCACAGAGTTTTCATGGGACAGGAACCTCAGCCTTAAACCACTCTGGCCATTATTCTATTGTCTTGACTATTACAAGTATGTCTCAGGATATGTATTACCTAGAGAATCACCAAAGTCAGTGGTTGTTATCTGTACTTAGCAAAGTAAACAGCAGTGGAGGGCAATAGTTGTAGTGAGATATCCAAATGACATTAGGATAAATTCTTGTACATCGCATAGATATCACTCACAATTGGATATAATTTATTTTTCTTCAGAAGAGCTTTCTATTAAGATGATTTCATTTAGAAATGAAATCTGGCTTATTCATGGCCAGATAAAAGGCTATCTGTGATGAACAGTGTGAAAATGTCTCCAGAAGAAGTTCTTGCTGCTGTTGCCAGAAATTCCACCATTAAAGGTTTGTTCCATTGGGCACTGCCCCTCTTTGGGGATAGGAAAAATAATGTGTAGATGGTATCTTATAAGTCAATGGCAGATATTCATACAGAGGTGCTAGTGTCCTCCCACAAATAGCTATAATGGAGAGAATTTTTGTGAAGAGGGAGAAAACAGAAAGATCCTGGTCCTAGTCCGCTGTGAAAGGGAAAACCTTATGAACGGTTTAACCTCCAGTTTTAACCTTGGTGTTAGTAGATTCAGTGAAGAGGATAATCTTACAAGTCATGCTCTTCTTTGCATTCCACCTCTGCACAAGCTCTGTCCTTACAGAAGTCTCTTTAACCCATGCCACTTCTCCTTCACTTTTCCTGGCTAACTGGGAACTTTTTAAGATTAGAGAAATTGCCCGATTCTTTTACTCCTATCATAATGATTGGAATGTTACGTATGTCCAACAGTTTTTCAAATAAGAACACTGGAATTAAGAAAATACTTAGGATAAATCCCACTTAGTTCACAATTTTATCTTAGGCCACCCTAATTAAATGAAACTTATTTCTCTAATGTGGTTTACACCATTAAATTGTAAATGCATTTGGCTAGAAAAAATATTCCCAGTGATCTGATTATACATTAAAATAATTATGTAATGTATAAGTAACTAAGTAATGCATAAAAATGTATATGTATAAGTAATGAGTAAATGTATAAGTAATTAAGTAATGCATAAAAACCTTTAAAAAGCATCAATGCTAAAAATAAGAAAAAAATCATGAATGTTGCTGTGCTTGTCACTATTACCATGATATTAAAATAACTAAGGAAAATATAAAAACACTAATTCAAAGGGATATATGCATCCCTATATATTATATCAGCATTATTTACAATAGCCAAATTATGGAAGCAGCCCACATGTCTATCCATTGGTGAATGGATATATATTTAATATATAATATTATAATATATAAATATGTATTTATATATTATATATAATAAATATATTATAGTGGAATATTATTCAGCCATAAAAAAGAATGAAATCTTGCCATTTACAACAACACAGTTGAAACTAGAGTTTAATATGAAGCAAAATAAGTCAGTCAGAGAGAGAAAAATACCGTACAATATCACTGATATGAGGAATTTTTTTAAAAAAATAAGTAAAGGGAAAAAAGAAAGAGAAAGAAACCAAAAAATAGACTCTTAATTATACGGGACAAACTAATGGCTACCAGAGGGGAGGTGGGTGGGGGGATGGGTGAAATACAAAGGGAATTATAGAGTGGACTTGTGGCGATGTATGGAATTGTTAAATCATTACATTGTACACCTAACACTAATATAATACTGTATGCTAAATAACAAAAAGTAAAATTAAAAATAATAAGAGAAAGAAGCAAAAAACCAGGAACTTATCAATGTAATTTTTTCTAGCTCATATTATGTAGCCACTTTTATTTTTTAAGTAGGCTCCACATCCATCATGGAGCCCAAAATGGGGCTGGAACTCACAGGCCTGAGATCAAGACGTGAGCTTGTATCAAGAGTCAGACACTTAACTGACTGAGCCAGCTTGGCACCCCTGTAGCCACTTTTGAGGGGAAATAAATCCCTGACTTTCTAATATTTTTGTTAGCCAGAACCACCCCCCCCAAATTCCAACTTTTACTTAGGAAAAGTAATTTTGTCTAAATGTTTGGGTTTTCTTTCAAATCCCTTAATTCTGTAAATTAAAAAAAATATATATCTTTGTCAAGAAAGGATAATATGCATACAAAAAATTAGAGATTAAAAATTTTAGGGAAGGTCAAACAAACATCTATTGGAACACATGATATTTTTTTGGTGATGAACTTCTAGTTGACAAGAACTAGTGAATTGAGAACAGGACTATGGATCATTCTATTTTCTTTTCTTTTTTTTTTTTTAAAGATTTTATTTATTTATTTGACAGACGGAAATCACAAGTAGGCAGAGAGGCAGGCAGAGAGAGAGGGGGAAGCAGGCTCCCCGCTGAGCAGAGAGCCTGATGCGGGGCTCGATCCCAGGACCCCGGGATCAGGACCTGAGCCGAAGGCAGAGGCTTTAACCCACTGAGCCACCCAGGTGCCCCAAGGATCATTCTATTTTCAACTTACTAATGATTGGTGGCCTCCCTGGACATTTAGTAATCATAAACTAGATTTAGGAGGTTTATAGTATATGCATTTCCTTCTGAAAGAAATGAAATATCATTTAAAGTCTATACAATTGTTTTCCCTAGGAAAATGTTCTTAATGGACACTTCAACAGGAGCAAGATGGCAGGCGTAAAAATGACAACATGGAATCCCAAAATTCCAAAGGACCAAAGTGAGTGGTTCTTTCTCCTGGAGTGAATTAATGCAAAGTTTAGAAATTATTTACATTTATCATTAACTTAAGCAAATTTCTGTTCAGGAAGATTTTGCACTTAAGAGAAAATAAAAAGATGCTTTGCTCTGTATTTATCTAAAGAAATAGAAAAATAAAGGAAAACAAGAGGGAGAAGAAAAGAAAGCAAGAAAGGGACCCAACATACTATCAAAGGATATTTACATTTGTAGTTAGGAGTCATGAGACAAGAAAACTAAAGAGTCATTTCTTTTTTTTTTTTCTTCCCAGTTTTCATTTATATTCCGGTTAGTTAACATACAGTTTAATACTAGCTTCAGGATATGGGACTTAGTGATTCCTTACTTACATACAACACATAGCGCTCATCCCAAGTGTCCTCCTTAATACCCCTCAACCACTTAACCCATCCCTGCCCTCCTCCCCTCTGTAACCCTTAGTTTGTTCTCTGTAGTTAAGAGTGTGTTTTATGATTTGCCTCTCTCTTTTTCCCCCCGATGTTCATCTGTTTTCTTTCTTAAATTGCATATATGAGTGAAATGATATGGTATTTGTCTCTCTCTGACTGACTTATTTTGCTTAGCAAAATATACTCTAGCTCCATCCATGTCATTGTACACGGCAAGAGTTCATCCCTTTTTATGGCTGAGTAGTATTCCATTATAGATTCCATATATATATGTATATATGGAATATATATATATTATATTATCTATATGTATATATGGAATATATATATATATAGTGAGAGAGAGAGAGAGAGATGATTTTACAATATGAGCCAAAGTGTTCAAAATCTGCATAACATTTTGACTCAGTAGTTCTGCATGAAAGAATTCATATTACCAACGTCATCAAACAAGGTGTTTAGAGTTACATATCTGGATGTTATTCTTTGCTAATTTGTTTATTATAGTAAAATAAATTTATGATGTTAAGTGTTTGGTTAAATAAATGATATTCAATGATGACAGAGATATGTATTTATTGACAGAAAAATGTTATATAAAAAAAGCAGATTATAAAGTGACATATAGGTACAATCCTATTTTGTAGACATTTTTGTGTATTTTATATATTTTCCTAAGAATATTTCATATGTGTGTGTGTGTGTGTGTAGATGTCCATGTATATATATACACACCATATGCCTCAGACCAAACCAAAAAAGGAAAAACAGCTAATACTAAAAGTAGTTATTAATAAAGGCTGAAATCCAGTTTTTAATTGTGTTAATATTTGTATAGGGTGGCTTTTAACAATAAGAATGATCCATAAGTTCAAGAAAAGTATTTTTTTAAAAACTGTACTTAAAATCTACTACAGATATTAAATTCAGGGAAATATATCATGATGATATTTGCCTTTAATGCTGACACCACTATTTTTACTACAGTTTTTATTCAAAACTAGAAAAAGGCAATAATGATTTCACCCTGGAAGTTTTCCTCCACATAAGTACTTCTCTCAGACTTACTATTTATTTACCGTATCTTCTGGGACATGACTACAAATCAGTTCCCAACCTGGGAATACACAAACCCCCCAAACTAATATGTAAAACAAATTGTTCCATCATCCCATGGTTAACAATTGTGAAGAATTATTGGCCTTATAAATAATATTCAATTGAAATTTTAGAACAGATATGGTTCTGCCTGAGTAGTTTATTGGAAAATCATTTGTTTCACATCAGTTTTGGCATCCAGTATTCAATGTGAATTATGTAGTTATAGCCCAGTTTATTATATTTCTGTTTGTGCCACTGTGTATATATGTATCTTAGGCTTTAAAAAGGTAATTTGTGCTCTCAAAATGTATTATGTAACAAACTGTGATTCATGCAAATCATTTTGATTTGTTTTCCAAAAATGTAACCGACTTCAATTAATCAGTTGCTATTCATTTCATATGTTTCGATTGCACTCACAACAAAAGCTCCAGTGGGTTATCTTACATGCGGGGCTGACCTCCAGAGGGTATAAAAGACACAACAATCAGACATTGTACCAACCATACAATTATAGCATGTGTCCCCACAAACTCCAGTAAATCACACATCACATTATGTTGGACTCCTACCTCTCTCAAGTTCTCCCTTACACAAGCCACCTACCTGCTGTAATCAGGGCACTCTTTAGTACGTGGGTGCACAGCTCTCAGCCTGCTGGGACCTATTCCATGATTACCAGTGTGTAGCAGAAGTCAGCCAAGCAGACTGCCAGTGTTCTGTCGCGTGCCCATCATGATGTATCAGTAGCTGGAAGTGCTGTGCTCCTGTACGTGGACTTTGTTTTGCAAAGAAGGAAAGTAAAAGCAACATGTCAGTTGCAATTATGCTTAGACATTGATGATACACAATACTGTCACATAGCTTTTATTACTTGAAATGTAAAAATGGACATAGTGAAAACTTGCAAGAGATGTTATAAACTAACTATGGAAATTGTTCTCTTTTATAAAGGTTTTATTTTAATTACGGGACATCTTAAAGTATAATTACCACTCATGCTTTTACTTAAGTGTCACTTTGTCTCAACCCTATCCCATAGGATGAACTAATAATAATGGACTGGGATTAGCATTTTGTAAGAGGTATATTATTATTTATTTTCCTAGGAATAACAGGGTACTTAGTGTCATCTAAAATAGAGGGCATTATTAAACCCAAACCACTTTTTCTATGCCAGCTATTTATAAACCTACATATGAATAGTTCTAAAATATAGGGTACTGAAATGACTAATTGTACTGAGTAGATACTCATTAGGGGTAAAACTGCCCACAAAGGGAAGATTTGTATATGGAGTTCTGATATCACTCTGTCAGCCATTCCCAAGTTACTCTGATGACAACACAAGATTTTATTTCTTCTGCAGCCAATTACCACGGAAATAAGTAAGGGTTACAGGAATGTAGCATTAGACATATTTCCACCATGTAGGGATACGGGGTCTCAAGAGTTCTCAGGAGAGTAGATAAAATAACAGGATGCCAATCATCTGGCATATAACTCTGAACTTTTACATGGTTGAATATCTATAAGATAAACCTCAATTCCACCAATGTAAAGGCCAAAGACAATAGTTGGCAAGTATTTCAAAAGGAAACTCTCTACTTTGACCCTGTTGCCACTGCATGTTTATGGTTCTAATTTTCTGTTGTAGTCTTCTAATTTGAGACATTGAAGAAAAGAGAAAATGAAGTTGAATGAACATTTATTTATTGAGTTCCTGCCATGTTATTCTTAATCAGGACTTTCTCCCATTGCATTGAACACAGTAATCACCACAGATCCGTGAAGGATAACAATCTGCATTTGAGCCATTGGAAAGTAAGAGGGTAAGTTAACAATACAGGCTGGTAGTAGGCCTGAGTACTCCGGACAGCTAGATTTTCCTCTGCTTTACTCTGAAAAAGAAGAAAGACTTAGATGTAACTGTGAGGAAATATTTGTGTATAAGAATTTTCTTTGTGAAGATTAGAAATAAACTTATTATTTTAAGTGATATCCTGATCTCCAATTTTTGTTAGGAAATGATAAGCAGTTGCAGTAGGTCACTGTGGCAGACTGAATAATGGTCCCCCAAAGATGTCTGTGTCCTAATCTCTGACATCCATGAACATGTCACCTTACATACAGCAGGGAGAAATTGCATACGTGATCAAATTAAGGATGTTGAAGTGTGGAAATTAGACCATATTATACAGGTGGGTCCAATGTAATCACAAGGGTCCTTGTGATTAGAGGGAAGGAAAAGAATCAGAATGAGGAAGTAGGAGATGTGATGAAAAAAACAGGAGGAGGAGGGATGCTCTTTAAAGATAGAAGAAGGAGGGACACCTGTGTGCCTCTGTTGGTTAAGCATCTGCCTTGGGTGCAGGTAACGATCCCCGGGCCCCAGGAGCAAGTCCTACATCGGGCTTTTTGCTCAGCGGGGAGCTTGCTTCTCCCTCTCTCTGCCTCTCTCTCTCTCACACACAAACACAAATAAATAAATAAAATCTTAAAGTAAAATAAAATAATGATAGAAGAAGGAGGCAGGAGCCGAGGAAGACAGTGGCCTCTAGAAACTGGAAAAGGCTAGGAAATGAATTATCCCCTAGAGCCTCTAGAAGGCATACAGCCCTGCTGACACTTTGCTTTGAGCTCTGTAAAACTCATGTCACATTTCTGACATCCAGAAGTATAAAATAAAGGCACACCTGATATTACTGTGCTTTGCTTTATTGTGCTTCACAGGTACTACATTTTATTTATTTATTTATTTATTTTTATAAATTGAAGGTTCGTGACAACACTGAGTGAGTCTGTTGGTGCCATTTTCCACAGCATTTTGTCACTTCATGTCTCTGTGTCACATTTTGGTAATGGTTGCCAATTTGAAATATTTCAAATTTTTTCATTATTATTATATTTGTTATGGTGATCTGTGATTTGTAATCTTTGGTGTTACTATTGTAATGGGGTACTGAAAACCACACCCATATAAAATGGCAAACTTAATGAATAAATGTTGTTTATGTTCTGAATGCTCTACCACCAACCAGCCATCCCCTCATTTCTCTCCCTCTCCTTTAGCCTTTCTATTCCCTGAGATACAACAATTTTGAAATTAGGCCAATTAATAACCCTACAACAGCCACTAGGTGTTCAAGTGACAGGAGAGTCACATGTCTCTCATTTTAATTCAAAACCTAGAAATGACTAAGCCTAGTGAAGAAGACATGTTGAAAGCTGAGCTAGGCTGAAAGTTAGGCCTCTTGAACCACACGGTTTCCCAGGTTGTGAATGTAAAATAAAAGTTCTTAGGGGAAATTAAAAGTGCTACTCCAGTGAACACATGAACGATAAGAAAGTGAAACAGCCTTATTGCAGATATGGAGAAATTTCTAGTGGTCTGGATAAGAGGTCAAACCAGACACTATATTCCTTTAGCCCAAAGGCTAATCCAGGGCAAGGCCTCTCTTCAATTTGATGAACACTGAGAGAGGTAAGGAAGTTGCAGAATAAAAGTCGGAAGGTTGGTTCATGAGGTTGGCTCACAAGGTTAGGGAAAGTTAGACATCTCAGTAACATAGAGTACAAGGGGAAGCAGCAAGTTCTGATGTAGAGACTGCATCAAGTTATGAAGAGCTCACTAAAACTATTAATGGAGGTAACTACGCTGAACATCAGATTTTCAATGCAGGTAAAACAACCTTATGTTGGCCTCAAAGCATCAAAGGACAGATTGACTCTCTTTAGGGGCTAATGCAGCTGGTGACTTGAAGTTGAAGCCAGTGCTCATTTACCATTCTGAAACTCCTAAGGTCCTTGAGGATTGTGTTAGATCTATTCTGCCTATCCTCTAGAAATGCAACAATAAAGTCTGGATGACAGCACATCTGTTTACAACATGGTTTACTGAATATTTTAAGCCCACAGTTGAGAACAATTGCTCAGAGAAACAAAAGATTGCTTTCAAAATATGACTGATCATTGACAATGCACCTGGTCACTCAAGACCTCTGATAGATATGTACAATGAGATTAATGTTGTTTTCATGCTTGCTAACACAATATCCATTCTGTAGCCCTTGGACCAAGGAGTAATTTTGATTTTCAAGTCTTGTTACTTAAGAAATACATTTCATGAGACTATAGCTGCCATAGATAGTGATTCCTCTGATGGATCTGAGCAAAGTGAGTTGAAAAGCTTCTGGAAAGAATTGACCATTCTAGATGCTGTTAAGAACATTTATGATTCATGAGGAGAGGGCAAAATATCAACATGAATAAGAGTTTAGAAGTTGATTCCAACCCTCTTGGATGACTTTGAGGGTTTAAGACCTCAGTGGAGGAAATAAGTGCAGATGTGGTGGAAAAAGCAAGAGAACAAGAAATGGAAGTGGAGCCAGAAGATTCTACTGAATTGCTTCAATCTCATAAAACTGTAATGGTTGAGGAGTTCCTTCTTATAGATGATCAGTGAAGGTAGTTTCTTGAGATAGAATCTACTGCTAGTGGAGATGCTGTGAAGATTGTTAAAATGATAACAAAAGTTTTAAAATATTATATAAATATAATTGATAAAGCAGTGGCAAGTTTTGAAAGGACCGACTTCAATTTTGAAAGACGTTCCACTGAAGATAAAATGCTATCAGCAGCATCACAGAGAAATCATTTACAAAAGGAGGAGTCTATTGATGCAGCAAAATTCATTATTGTCTTATTTTAAGAAATTGCTACAGCCACCCCAACCTCAACAACCATTACCCTGATCAATCAGCAGCCATCAACATCAAGGCAAGATGCTCTACTAGCAAAATGATTACAAGTCACTGAAAGTTCAGATGATGGTTAGCATGTTTTAGCAGTAAAGCATTTTTTAAATTAAGGTATGTACATTATTGTGGATGTAATGCTATTGCGTACTAAATAGACTATAGGATATTCTAAACATAAATTTCATATGTGCGGGACAACCAAAATATTCATTTGACTCATTTTATTGTGATATTCACTTTGTTGCAGTGGTCTAGAAGCAAGGCTGCAATATCTTTGAAGTATGCCTATAATAAATTTGCATTGTGTAAAACACTAAATTTGTGGTAATTGGTTACAGCAACAATAGGAAACTAATACAACCATCATCCCTACCCTAAAAATCAAAATAAAACAGGTAAAACTACAAAATTAGAGTTTTTAAACATATTAGAGAGCTAATGATAACAAAAAGAAACTAAAGAAATTAAACTTTTAAATGGACATGTCTTTCCTAAGAGAGAGTCATATAGCTGCTTTTAATGCTAATAGTAGAAAAATGACGAAACTATTCTTTCATAGACAGAAGTAAGGAGAAACCAGCTCAAGCTTTAACTATGGATAGCTACGTGTGGTTAGTATGACAGATTACAGTCCCAAAGAGCTCTAGTCACAGAGCGAATCTGTACCTACTCTCCACCTCTCTTCCAAGAGGCCATCAGTAAGTGTACAGAGACAATGCTGAAGTCTGGAAACAAGAAAAGAGAACTGAGAGACATCTTCCCCAGGCACACAGAACTTTCACCAAAACACAGGACAGAAGGCACTAAATGCTGCAGGCTGCAAGGAGGGAAAGAGTAGAACAGTGATTCTTCCTGAGTTATGTAGGATATTTACTGGGTCTTTCACTGACTTGGGGGCTGTAGCCCACTGAAGGCTTGGTGGGGGTAGGAAAACTGAGCAATCCCCTGGGGTGCATCAATGGGTTAGAGAACCTGCATAGACAGAGATGTCCTCAAATACAGAAAGTCAGGACAAGTCTGGAGAGCAAAAAGAACTCCCGGTAACTCAAAAAGTTAGGAATTGAGTTCTTAAACACGGAAGTATCTCTAGACAGTTACTGGTGCTCATATCTCAAGCTCTGCTGAAAATAAAGTGTTGATCCTGACTTCAAAGTATTTGAAGCCAGTGACAAATTGTATCTAACTAAATCTATCACAAATCCTAAGTTCAGCTCAACTACAGATTGGACTGACTCAGCACTGATCCTAGCAACCTGACAGAGGAAAGGGAAAGCCCTTTGCTGGTAGTTTCTAATGTTATTGACACGAAAGACTGCCATAGAATAAAAATTGTAAAACATGTGAAGAAGCAGAAAAATGTGACCAATAAGGAAGAGACAGAAAAAACCTGACAGTTAACCCAGATACTGAATTTAGCTAACCTGAACTTTAAAATAATTCTGGTAAATGTGTTACAGAATCTAGTGAAAGCTGATGAAGGAAGAGATTGAAAATTTCAGGAGATATATAAAATTATTTTTAAAAGCTAAGTAGAAATGCTAGAACAATATAAGAAGTATAAAATTCATTCATTCGACACAAGAGCATACTGGACACAGCAGAAGAAAAGATCACTGAACTGGAAAAACAATAGAAATAAAACAGAAATACAAAGAGAAAAAAATCTAAGCTGAACAGGGAATCCAAGACTTACTGAATGATTTCAAATCATCTAGCATATGTATAATTTGAGTTCCGGAGAGAGAGAAAGAGAGACAATGGGTCAGAGAATTATTTTGAAAAGATAATGGCTGCTAATTTTTCAAAATTAATGAAATATATCAACCCATACATTCTTGGCGTAACATAGTCAAACTACTAGACACACAAAAAATAAATAAATAAGAAAATCCTAAGGACAGCTAGATAAAAAGACAATTTACATGCAAGAGAACAGAATAATAACAATAACAGTTTAACACTCATCGGGAAAAAAAAAAAAAGGAGAAGCCAGAAGGCAATGGAATAACATTTTTAAAGTACTGAAAGCAGAAACAGAATGCTGTCTATAGCAAATATATCCCTCAGAAATAAAAGCAAAATAGACATTTCAAGTAGACAAAGAGGTTTTAAATCAATAAATGCAATCTATGCAAAATGCTAATGGAAAATTTTTAGTATTAAAAAAATACAAGGTACATGCCTGTATTTACAAGGAAAAAATAAAAATCACCAGAAAAGGTAACTATATGGATAAATATAAGAGATTTTTACATACATATGTAAATATATAATCTATTAATTATTATATATAATAAAACATGTATTATATATTACAAGTAGTATTATTATGTCTATTCTTAACTATTAATACTCTACTGATCTATTATCTATAATTATATCCATTATTATATTAGATATTATATAAACATGCATTATATTTCATAGTACAGTTTATAACTTATACATTTAATATTTAAATATACTTTATATATGAAATTCTCTTACATTTATAATATATAGTATACTTAAATATAATATGTACATTTGCATATATATTTATATTTAATTTAGGACAACTGACAATGTAAAGCAAAAATAATAATAATGTATTTAAGATAATAATATATAAGAAAGTAAAATATATATAAAATCACAAAGAATAGGAGGGAGATTAAATAGAATTAAGCTGTTCCAATTTTCTACATTGTTTGCACAGTAATATTTGAAGGTGGACAGTGATAAGTTAAAGATGAATATCATACTCTCTAGAACATACACTAAAAAGTAGTAAAAATAGCCCATTAAGGAAATAAAGTATAATTCTTTAAAATATTTGATTAACTTAAAAGAAGACAAAAAAAGACAAACAGGAAAATCAGATGGTACCCATAGAAAATAAATGCCACAATGATGGAATTAAACCCAATAATTTAAATAATTACATTAGATATAAATGTACTCCATAAAAAGGCGAAGATTTTTAGACTGGATTTAGAAAGCTAAACCCAACTTTGTGTTGTCTTTAATATACACACTTTAAGTATAATGAGGAAATAAATAAAGACACAGATATACACTGAAATAAAGTGGAAAAAGCTATTGTAGCTTTCAGAAAAAATAGACACTGAACAGAAAGATAGAGATATTTTTAAATAATAAAAAGGCCAATTCATAAGAAAGCTTTAAGAATTTTAAACATATATGCACTTAATGACAGAGCTTCAAAATACACCAACCAAACATTCAACACAACCAAAAAGGATAAGTAGACAAATTCATAATGATAGAGATTTTAACACCCCTCTAGATAAATGGAAAAATTTGCAACAACAGAGATTTTAATTGCTAGATCAAAGAACTAACAACAGTAAAAGTATAGATATAGGAACTGAACGATACTACCAACCAAAATGAACAAATTAATATTTATAGAACATTCTATCCAACAACTCTGAGATACAAATTCTTTTGAAATGCACATGAGATAACCAAAACAAATCATATGCTGGGTCAGAAAGAAGGTCTAAAAACTGTCAAGAAAATGAAATCACACAGAATATTTCTCTCACTATAACACTATTAAATTAGAACTCATATGTAGAAAACCTCGAATTATTTAGAAAATATCCTACACACATCTAAATAACCCATGAGACAAAGAATAAACCACTAGGAAAATTTTTAAAATACTTCAAACTGAGTCATGATGAAGATAAAATAGACACGAATTTGTAAGATGCAGCTAAGGCAATGCTTAAGAGAAATTTGCTGATTTGAACTCCTGATTAGAGAAGAAATGGTTAAGATAAATGATCTCAGCTTTTATTTCAGAAAGTTAGGCAAAGTAGAGGAAATTAATTTGAACAAAAATTTAAGTTGTTTAGTAGCTATGGGTTGGTTTTTTTTTTGCTTTCTATTTCATCATTTCTGCTTATAACTTTATTTTCTTACCTCTATTAAAAAAAAAAAACAGAAAGCATAACTTGATGAAATAGAAAGCATAAAACAGCACACCAACTAAACAGCAAATGTTAGTTCTTTGAAAAGATTAATACATTTTATAAAATCCTAGCAAGATTGGCCAAGAAAAAAGGAGAAAAAACACAAATTGCTAGTGTCCAGAATGAAAGATGTAATAGTGCTGCAAGTCCTATAGTTATTAAAAGAAAAATAAGAGGACACTTTAACAGTTATATGCCAATAAGTTGACTATAGATGAAATGGAAATTCCTTGAGAAATACAACTTACCAAAACTGAAAACACAAAAAATTGAAAATCTGAAAAGCCCTATGTATAACAGGAGAAATAATTTGAATTAAAATTTACAGGCACACACAGAGATACACAAATTTGAAATCCATATGGCTTAACTGGTGAATTCTGCTAAGCATTTCAGAAGAAATAATACCAGGCTTACACAAAACTTCTTCCAAAATAGAGGAGAAGAAAATAAACATTTCTCAACTCATTTATGGGGCCACAATAGCTCAAATTACAAATTTGACAAGGATATTGCCAAAAACATGTTTAAAGGAAATAAAATTACAGGTAAAAATCACTTATGAATATACACAAAAATTCTCAACAAAACATTAATAAATCAAACACAATGATATATATAATGGATTATATCATCATAATTAATGGCATATATACAATGAATGCAAAATTGACGTAATAATCAAAAATAATAATTCATCACATTAACATAATAAAAGGGGAAATAATATGAAAATAAATGCATAAAAAGCATTTAACAAACTTTAAGCCTGATTTATGATAAAATTCTCAGCAAACTAAAAATAAGAGTATTTTCTCAATCTAATAAAGGGCATCTATTAAAAACAGTTGTCAACAAATTTAATGGCAAAATATTGACCACTTTCTCCCCAAGAGGTATAAGAATGTCTATTCTCACTATTTTAACATTGTACTTAGTGGAAGTTGTAGTCATCGCAATAAGGCAAGAAGAATAATCAAAAGGCATAGATATTAGGAAGATAACAAGAAACCATTTTTTCCCCCAAGATGATATGACTAAATATATAGAAAACTCTGAGAAATTCACTGGGGGAAAAAACTATTACAACTAATGAGTAAATTTAATGCATTGTAAGATAAAAGGTTGAAATACAAAAATCAGTTTTATTTCTCTATACTAACCAAAAAAATGAAAACTGAAATTAAAAAAGAAAGATTTATAAAAGCATTAAAAAATGAAATACCTAGGAATAAATTTATAAAAGTTGTGTATTATATCTGTCTTGAAAACTATAAAACATTGCTAAGAAATTTAAAAATCTTAATAAGCAAAAGGAGATACCATGTTCTTGATTCAAAGACTTTACATTACTAAGTATTCATTAGCCCCAAATTTATCTATAGATCTCACAAAAGTAACAAAGTAGCAACATTTTTTGAAGGAATTGACATGGTGATTCTAAAATTTATTTGAAAATGCAAACTATAGTCAAAACAACCTTGAAAAGACAAAGTTGAAGAATTTCCACATTCTGAATTCAAGACTTGCTCTAAAGCTAAAATAATCAGGACAGTTTATTACTGGAATAAGGAGATATAAATAGATCTACATGTAAACAAGCAATTGATTTACAACAAAGGCACAAGATTCGTGGGGAAAGCAGTGTCTTTCTAACAAATGGTGCTGGAAAAACTGTTCAAATGTCTGGATGAAAAGAAACCCTTCACACCATAACCAAAAATTAATTCAAAGTGGATTATAGACCTAAACATAAAAGCTAGAACTTTAAATCTTCCAGAAGGTCTTTGAAACCTTTGAAATAGGCAAATGTTCTTAAGTTCCAGAAGGGTATCTTAGGGATCATACCTTGGTTTTTACCCAAGAGAGAGGAAAGTATATTTCCACAAAAAGAATGTGTACTATATTGTATAATTTTTTTTTTTAATTAAAGACCATTTGAGAGAGAGAACATGTATGAGTGGGGTTGGGGTGTGAGGAGCAGAGGGGGAGGGAGAAAGAATCTCAAGTAGATTCTGAATTGACTGTGGAGCCCATTGGGGTTGTGGGGGCGGGGCTTGATCTCATGACCCTGAGCTCATGAGATCATGACCTGAACTGAAACCAAGAGTCTGATACCCAACCAACTGAGCCACCCAGGCACCCCTGTATAATGAAAAGGTGCTAAAAGAGGGGCATCTAGGTGGATCAGTCAGTTGAGTGTCTACCTTTGGCTTGGGTCCAGGGTCCCAGGGATTGGGGGCCCGTGTTGGGCTTTCTCCTCTGCCTGCTTCTCCCTCTCCCTCTGCCGCTCCCCCTGCTTGTGCTCTCTCATTCTCTCTGTCAAATAAATAAATAAAATCTTTTTTAAAAAATTTGCTAAAAGAGTAGAACTTAACTGTTCTCCCTGAATGAATGAATGGATGAATGGATGAATGAATAAGGTGACATTTGTGTTAATGAACTGGTTAGTGGGAATTCTTTCAAATATCAAATCATCACATTTGTATACTTTGAACATACTACAATCTCATGTGTTAATTATACTTCCATAAAGCTGAAAGAAAAGAATGTTCAGAGAAGCTATATTCATAGCAGTCAAAAGCTGGACACAATCCAGATATTCCTCAGCAGAATTGATAAACAAATTGAGGCATAGTTATACAACAGAATGCTACTCAGCAGTAAAAAGGTTAAGAACTACTGATTCATGCAACAATAAGGATGATTCCTAAAAATGTTCTCTTGAGAAAAAGAAGCCATTTATATAAAATCCAAGAACTGGTAAAAGAGAGTGTGTGCTGAATGGAATCAGAGAATGGTTGCCTCTGGAAGGGAAGACTGACCAGATAGGGGCATAAAGGAACTTTCTCAGGTGATGAAAATGTGCCATGTTTTGGATAGTGGGTATGTGGGAGGATAGAATCGTCAAAACTCTTCAAATTGAATACTTGAGAACCATTCATTTTATTATATGTAAAACATACCTCATTTATACTGTATGTAAAATCATAGACTCGCCTGAGATAATAAATAATTCTATAACATACAATTGTCTTTTGCAAGCATTTCTAAGAAATTTTAAAATGAGTCATCTTATCCTGAATATAACCAAACGTCTACATATTACCACCAATTTTTGGAAAGCAGAGGGTAAAGAAACAAGTTATTTGATACAACAAGGAAATAGAACAGTCAAACCCAAAATACATAATATTCCAAAGGACAAATGATAGTGTTTCTTCTAAAGAAATGAGGAGGACCTGTTACAGACTTAGACAACCAAATAAAGTGTACTGCTTGGGTCTTGTTTAGATCTTTTACAGAGTAAAGGAACTGTGAAAAAGCATTTTTTTTAGAACAGTTGAAGAAGTTTGAATATGAACTAGGTACTGGATGATAAAATGTTACTGACTTTGTTAAATGTAATAATGGTATTGTACTACATTTAAAAATCTCAGTTGTTAGCAACATGTAGTGAAGTATTTAGAGTCAAATGGCATGATGTCTGAAATTTCTTTTAAAAGATTCTAGCATATATAAAAATGTAAAGGATGAGGATAAATGGAGCAAGTTTGGCAACAAGGTTAGTAATTACTGACTCTAGGTAATGGGAACATATGATTCATTATACTATTTTATTTTGTGTATGCTGATAATATACCACACTAAGAATTTTAATAAATTATTTTATGTGAACCACAAGTTACTCTTCCAGTAAAAGAGATAGCTGGCTACCACTCAAGTTCTTATTCATATGCTCCCAAATTACCTATAAATCATTCACTGTTTTTCAACTATTATGTTGTACCTATCTTTTTAAGTCATTAAACAATTAACACTAATGAGTTAATTAAAGCAAATATCTTAGTTAATAAAATTAACCTCTTTTTATTCTCTATAGTATATCATTAAATGAATTTTCATATATATTTTATATTATATTATTAGAATTAATACCTTATATTTATATTTTTATATATTGTAATAGAACCAGATACTATCACTTTTCTTCTCTGAAAATCAAAATAAACCCAAGCTCTATGAAGCCTTACAGACTTAATAAACTGGATCTTTTTTCCAAAGTTTTTGGATTTTTCAAATGTATAAAGTGAATGAAATTGATTTTTGCTAACATCAACTTCTGAACTCCAGAATGCATTTTTAAACTTATTACTGAACATGTACAGAGCTAAAAGTAGAAGTGGACTGTCTTTTCCCATTACAATGACAATCTAAACTTGACACGTTAACAAATCTCAACCTTTTATTCACCAAGGTAAAGACTCCTACTCTTCTCTCTTTCATTATTACCTCAAAGGACCTCTTTTCCAAGTCTTCTTCTTTTTTTTTTTTTTTTTTTGTAAAATATACTGAATTGTTTCTCATACTGAAATATTTGGTGGGTAATACTTTCTTCGGCAATGTTAGTCACACACTGATTATGTGCTTCCATTTTTAAGGAAGGCTAATTATAGATCAAGACATATACACACACACTATCTTAACACCCTGATGTCATGCAGGACTCCATTTAATTACCAACTACTCCACAAATCCATTCCTGATCCCACCTTCCCCACCTACCCTTACCCCTTCTCTGCATTCCCAGTGGATTTGATCTGCATCACTTTTAGGATATGTATTATCTTCTGTCCACATTTCTGCCTTTGGATAGATTGTGAGTCATCATGTAAAAATCCCTCTGCTCTGAAGTCAGAAATTTTAGTTTCTTCAACCTAGGCCAGAAATCCAAAGTCCCTGGACCCATATGAAAGCAACATTAACCTATCCTGCAGTGCTATTCTGAGGATTAAATGAGATTCCCTGTGATCATCATACAACGTCTGTCATAGAATATCCAGGACATAGTAAGATCTCATTACGTGTTAGCAATTTGTATTGTCATTCAGTTATTTCCACTCATCTGTTTCCCATACTCCCTTGTAAGTTCCTCAAGGATAAAATTTGTGCCAGTTAGTTCTTTGCATATAGTAAGGTCCTGAAAATAGTTCAGGAGGAGAAATAAAGGAAAAATGGCATTTTAAATGGATAAGAAACATTAGGTAGCATTTTAAATAAAATGTGTTTACTTAACACAGAAATCAGGGAAATATATCATATTTGATATATGATTAGATATATCATATTTGATGATTAGATTCTCTTCAGAGAATGCCAGCCAGTATAAGATTGCAGAAGAAGGACCTGTTTTAGAACTAATTTTAAATGTGAGTTGTGTTTATTAGCAAAGATAGGGGTAGTTTCTCTTAGCTTTACTACATTTCGTTTACCACACCATACTGAATAAATAATTTAGCATTAAACAAAATAAAATCCCAGTGGTTAGATTGAATGTTTCACTCTTCAGCAGTTGGTGTTGCCATTGTTAGAGGATGCCTTGAGCACCAAGGAAATACAGAATGAATCTAAAATCAAAGGGCAAAACAGGAAGCACAAGTAGAGAGATTTGAAAGAGACAACAGGCCAGAAGTCTGGGTGACCTTAAAGAATAAGAAGCTTCGATCTATCTGAATGGCAATAAAATACTCCTTGTTTTAATTGTGCCAAAAAAACCTGTGTACCAAATTCTGCATTCACAACGGCGGTGTCATGGCTGTCCTACTATAGTTATACCTATGAGTAGAAGAGGAAGAACAGAGTAAATCCTATTTCATTGGGAAAATACTAACAACTGATTCCTTTCCAAAGCTAGAAGATGCCATATGGATGGAAAATATCCAAGTGCTCTGAGCTACAGAATTATCTGAAATGGTAAAAGCTACAGTCTAAAAAATGTAAAGGTAGATACGGTCTGCTTGGCTCCATGGCCCAAACTAGATTCAATTTTCCAAGTCTAGCTCATATTCAAAAGGATAAATAATCATTATCACATAAAATAAATGTGAGGAAAGAGCCACGCTGATAAATAGTGATGCATACATTCAAATAGAAAAAGGAAAGACAGAAAACAATTAGGACATAGTCCTGGCAGAGGGGTCTAAATTGACATATTGTGGCCTTGTAGTTATCCGATTTATTCACATTTTTATCATTTGATTGCAAAAACAAAACCTTTTATTGTGAGCAGTAGTCTTACAAGTATTTAATTTTCAGATTTTCCCCCAAAGAAATCATTTTCCCTATTATATCAATTATAGATGGTCCTTTCTCAGTGTGTCTCATCCAATGTCATGAGAGTTTATACTTACGACCTAAATCTTCACAGATGGATGCCAAGTAATGAAGCCATGTCTAAAAAGTTCAACCATCTAAAAGATTCCAATACAATACAGGACTTCAGCTGCCATTGTTTGAAAGTGATGTTTATCACACAATCTAGCTTTATTCAGTTTATTTATGTACGCTGCATTGATTGTAGAACAAAATTGTAATGAAATATATTTGCATTTATAACCTAAGGCTACTGCAGGTACCCTAGAATTTCTGGAGCATATCCAATTCCATATAATTTTATTCTTTTTAACAAATTAAATGTCACTTAATTTGTATGCCTTTGTAAAACTTTTCATAAAATAAATTTACAGTTCAGAAAAAAATTATCTGCAAGTAGAATTCCTTTTTTCTATTTAGAAAAATGCTATTACCACGCTTAAAATGATTTTAAATCTAAATCTTTCTGTTTAAGATACGGTCCCAGAAAGGAATATCCAGAGGCGAGAGCCGCTTGAGACCCACTCCCAGTCAGGCACAGTGTAGGATGGGTTAGCATGGAATAGCTCAAGTCAGTGACCATTTACCAACTGTCCCACCACACCTTTGTTATACACCACGCTTCATTCTGAGCACATCAGAATGACTTCAAGTCTTCTGGGTTAGTCCTTCAGGCTTCAGAAGGACAATCCTTTTTGTTTCAAACTCCAGTAAGTGGGGACTAAGAGCTGCACCGACATCCTCTAATTTGTCCTCGGCAGTATCTCTGGACTAAAGGTGCCCTAAGGGCACCCAGCTATCCCCTGGAAAAGCAACTGACGTAACCCAGGAAAGACTTTTCTGTCTAGTCTTCTTGAATGGCTTACTGGATTGTTTTTGCCTGTCCATTTCATTCTTACTTCCTGGAACTGCTGAGAAGATCAAAGTCTCTCATCTTTTCAAGTAGATTGTTTTTCTCTTTGCATTTTAGGTCTACTTTCTTGGCAATTTCTTCACCTCTGATTTTTTTTTTAACTTCTTACTTTATTACTTTTCATTAACTCTTTTTGTCTATGGTCTTTCTTTTTGTAGCAACCTGTTATATATTTGAGGGATGTAGTATTTTTCTTTGATAGGGATACAAGTGCTCATTTTTTGGAGGCTTCTTACCCCAGTCTAGATTCTTCCCCCCGGGTTGCATTTCTTTGTTTATTTGAGTTTCCAGCATTGGCACAAAGTGATGCCTGATTTCCCACTCATCTGTAATCATGGGGCTGTATAAATTGACTTCACGATCTCAGCTCCAGGACAGGCTTACTGGTAAAAGTGAACCAGGAGTTTCACTGTATGGTTATCCGACTGACTTGTTTTATCAGGTAACACTGAAATCATTTTCTTTAGCTCTTCTTAGGCTATTGAGAGTCCCTGAGAAGAATCCTGCAAGTCACCGACCAGAGGGTCCAATACTGGTTGTCAGGATTCTGGAAACCAAGTGGAGCCAAGGGTTAGAAATGGAAATGTCTCACTCAGGTGGAGATAGTCACTTAATGGTTTTTCAGTCAGAGCCTCCAGACTTAAAACAGATTTCCATACCAGGGTGCGTGGGTAGATTAGTTGGTTAAGCGTCCAACTCCTGATTTTAGCTCAGGTCATGATCTCTGGGTTCTGAGATCAAGCCCCACATAGGCTCTGCCAAAACAGATTTCTGTACAATTTTGCTTTTAGGCCTACTTTTACCACCACTTCTGGAGATACATATGGTCACAAATTCTTGAGTCTCTTTATTCATGGTTTATTTAATTATCAGTTTTTCTGACTCCTGGCTTCAAATCAGCTTTTCAGGTTTTGCTAAGCCAGTCTTTCAAGTATATCTGCTTTTCCAGTTCACAATGGTGAGGCTGTTGGTCCTCACCGGTTCTTTGGCCTTGTGATGGTAAGCCTGTGGGAGCAGTATTGCTCCCAAGGGGTACACTGGAAATTTGTAGAATGTTTTTTTTGTTTGTTTGTTTGTCGGCTTGTTTTAGTTATCACAGTGATTGAGGGATACTGCTGGCATTTGATACACAGGAGATAACTTTATTCTATAAATAGTTTGCCTATTGAATGATAACACAGTCCAGTCCTAGATAATAATCCTCGCTATAGAGAGAGTTCTAATATAGACTCTGAATTCTGCAGAAATGCCCTAAGTGGAAATAATTGTTTTACATTTATAGAAGGAATTTTGCTTTTTTATTTCACTTTCATCTGATCACAAAGAACATTTTTCCTTTTCTAATATCTATTTATCCACTCAGAAATGCAAATTAGTCATGTTGATTTTATTAACAGGACTTTGAAAAATTAAGCAAGCTGAGTTCGCAGGAGTGCTAGCTGTTGTTTCTGTTTCTTTTCACATTTTTAATTGAGTCCTCCATGAGAATGCATAAGTAAGCCTTGATTCTAATTTATGATAAATACAATTAATTCAAATATTTAAAAATAATTAATGGCAGCCTCAAAAAGAGCAAAATTAATAAAATCTACAAATCAATTTTAAAAACTTCAATTATTGCCTTATTTGGTTTGAACAACTCTAAACCATGAGTCTCTACTAACATACTTAGGGACTGAGAAGGAAGGAAGAGGGGAAAAGTTCTTTTTTTTTTCCAAAAAAATAAAAAATATGACACTATGAGAGTGTAGTGGTTTTTCCTCAAAGGAACTCAGTGTACTGTCAAAAGAGTAATTCCCCTACTATCACTTCCTCACAGTTTAGAAGTCACAAAATGGAGAAATAAGGAGTTCTCATGCCAATAAAGATTCTCTTTCAATACCTGGAAGTTAATATTTTCATCACACATATATTAATGCATATCTTATTTCCCCTGTGATTTGCCTCATCTTGCATTATTCTACATCAATGATAGACTTCCAGAAAAGGACTTAAATAATGTTGTATTTTGTGCTTCATCTTCAAAACGTCACATGAGGCGTCAAACTGTCAAAACTAATTAACCCATTATTTTTTGCAAAGGTAGAATACATGTACATTGGTCATATTATACCAATAATTTTCCAGATAATTTTACTAAATAATTTATACAACAGTCTGTTGGGCTATTATAGTTAAAAATAATAAAAATATTTCTTATATAACATAAGAAGTTGCTAATATTAGAGAAAATTATTTTTCCAAGCATATCACCATCAGTGAACTAACAAGTTTAAACTGTTCAGAGCAATCACTCACTGAAGGGTTAACATATGGTGTTTCAACCATGGCCGCTCTTTGAGAATAAATCATTTATGATAATAATTGAATTGCTTGAACTATTTACATAGGATCTCCCTCATTCAAGTCATCAGTAAATATCTTTATTTGTTTTCAAGGTTAGCTTAATGTATATGTAGGTAACATTGCCACCTCATTCCCAATGACACAATTTATATTATATTTTGAAGCAGGATTTCGATGCTTAGACTTTTGTGGGCAAAAAAATACTAGCATGCCCAAAAGTCTATTGTTTCTGTGCCTATAAATTACTCTTCTGGTAATTTCCCAGATGTTTCCAGCTTGCCATAGCTAGTTGAATGCAAGCTAGTGAAAGTCTCCTCATTTCCACCATCCCAAGTCATTCATTCAGTAAATATTATAGAATGTCATAGACTTCTTTTTCAAAAAAAAAAAAAAAGCTTCAGAGCAGCTCAGGGAATAGAACCAGGGGGCTATGCATATCAAATATTTTATCTCTAAAGAAAAAGGAAAAACATATCAAGTATATCCCAAGCACAAAATATTTTGTTAATGCTTTAAAGACATTTATATCTATGGGAGTATATTAAAAGGGTTTTGAAAGTGGTATTCACACCCAGCAATAATAAAAAGTCACATAAACAAAAAAATAATTTTTCTTGTATCCAGCAGAGAACTGACACCACAAAGCAACCAAGTAACCTGAAATCTATGAAAACACAGGCCTTTCCAAATAGAAAGGAAGTGAGCTCTGGCTAAATTGTAGCAGAATACGTGAGGGAGAGATGCTCCACATAAGTAAGATTTCCTCTAAAAATTTTAACAAATTTCTAAGGGCTCATTGTGAGCTTACAAGAGCATATACAATCTCTGAGAACTGCTGACCAAAGGATGGTCCACTTGCAAGTTCTTTTCTACTGACATTCACTGGGCACCAAGGAAAAAGGCTGTGGGCAGGGCAAGAGACCAGAGAAATCCTTTCTCAGTACTATAAACCTGGGAAGGGAAGCAACCACTGCTGTGGAAAAATCCCAAAGTTCCACCAGATCCTTCTCCCCTGTGGGATTGAACTCTTAGCCCAGTAGGCAAAGGGCAGAAAACATGTGCTTCTAGGGCACAGATAAAGCCCCTTTGAATCTGAAATAAGGGTAAAAGAAAAAGTTCTTGTATCCCTGGAGAAGGGATGGAAAACCCGGACCATGAATGGTCTCCTATTGCTGAAGAGGGGCTGAAAACTCTCACACTTGAGACCCACCATGGCAAAATTTGGCTGCCACATATGCCTAAAACTAAGGCTGAACTAGGATACACAGAATCACCTTTGCTCCTACCTCTAGGCCAAACACTGAGTAGCAAGCACTCACAGCTTTCCATTATAAGAGAGTCAAGAGGATGGAGAGAAAAAAAAACCCACTCTTAAGCAGAAGCACAAAGAAAGATAAAAGCAGAAGATGGAAAAGAAACATAACTCTTTAGTAACCCATACCATATATAAGATAATGCCAGAAAGTTTTTCAGTTGGTTGTGCACAGAAGGTAATCATAGCAACAATATACAAATATAAAACAACTCACTCCTCGGTACTTAGATACAAACTCCAACACTAATGACCTAGAAGAAAAGCCTTGCCCATTTCTAGACATAAATTCTGTTTACTTTGGTCTTTACTGCTCTATGTAAATATGAGCATTCTGAAGAAAAAGAAAATCTCTTGTGAAGAGACTAGGGAATAAGCTTAACCAGACCGAAGATGAACCAGGTATTTAAACTATCAGACATGGAGTTAAAAATAAGTGCTCTTGGGGTGCCTGGGTGGCTCAGTGGGTTAAAGCCTCTGCCTTTGGCTCAGGTCATGATCCCAGTGTCCTGGGATTGATCCCCACATCGGGCTCTCTGCTCAGCAGGGAGCCTGCTTCCCCCGCACCCCCCCGCCTCCTTCTCTGCCTACTTGTGATCTCTCTCTGTCTAATAAATAAATAAAATCTTAAAAAAAAAATAAGTGCTCTTAATATGTCAGTGGCTCTTAGTCATCAGAGAAGGACAAACACTGTATGATTTTACTCATATGGGAATTTAAGACACAAAACAGATTAACATAGGGGAAGGGAGGGAAAAATAAAATAAGATGAAAACAGAGAGACAAATCATAAAAGACCCTTAACTATAGGAAACAAACTGAGGGTTACTGGAAGGGATATAGGTGGGGATGGGGCACCCGGGTGATGGGCATTAAGGAGTACACTTGATATAATGAGCACTGGGTGTTATATGCAACTGATGAATCACTAAATTCTACCTCTGAAACTAATAATACAGTATATGTTAATAAAAACGTTTTAAAAATATGTCAGTAGCTCTAGTTTAAAAGACGGACAAAATGTCGGGGTGCCTGGGTGGCTCAGTGGGTTAAAGCCTCTGCCTTCAGGATCCTGGGATCCAGCCCCACATTGGGCTCTCTGCTCAGCGGGGAGCCTGCTTCCCCTTCTCTCTCTGCCTGCCTCTCTGCCTACTTGTGATCTCTCTCTGTCAAAATAAATAAATAAAAATTTTTAAAAAGATGGACAAAATGTATTAAGAGAGGTTCAGCCAACAGATGGAAAAATCTAATGGAAATACTAGAAATAAGCATAGTAACAAGATGAATATCTTTGACAGGCTTGTAGGTAGACTCAACACAACTAAGGAAAGAATCAGTAAACTAGAAAATAGAACAATAGAAATTTCATAAATCAAAGCACAAAGACAAAAAGGAATGAAATCAAAACACAACAGAAAGGGCATCCAATAATTATCAGAGTCTAAAATTTGTATAATTGAATACTAGAGAAGAGGAAAGAAAGAATTAGGCTGAAGATATATTTGAACACACAATGGGCAAGAATTTCTCAAAAATGATAAAACACATCAAATCAAAAGTATGAAAGATAAAAAAAATTAGAACAGAAGATAGGAGAGAGGAATTTGGAGTATGCAGTTGTAAGTTTCTTATACTACACAGGAAATAAGTTAATACTATTTGAAGGTAGACTGTTATTAAAGATGAATATTTAAGACCCACTAAAAATTCAAAGGGGTATAAATAAAATATAATTGATTTTTAGACAAAAATAATAACACTATATTGTGGAGTTTATAACCTCTCATACATGTAAAACGTGTAAGAGCATAAAGTCAAAGGAGGGAAGAAATAGAAATACACTATTAAAAAGTTTATCTACTCCATATGGTGTAATACCAGTTGAAGGAAATCTGTGATGAGTTAAAGATACGTGTTATAAACAAAAGTAACCACTAAAATAACAAAAGGAAGAGTTCTTTAGATTTAAAAATGTATCAGTGGTTGCTTAGGGATGCCAGTGGTCACGGGGTCGAGGGTTTGGGTTGGCGTTCAGGCAAAAAAACCATGGCTATGTTCACTATTTTGAGCGCAGTGATAGCTTCATAGGTATACACATTTCAAAACTTGCCAATTGTACCCTTAAATACCTGCAGTTATTTGTATCAATTATGCCTCAATAAAGCTGTTTTTAAGAAACTCTATCAAGCAAACAGCCTAGCTTTTAAAAATGAGCAAAATATTTGAGCAGACACTTCCCCAATGAAAGTATATAAATGGTCAAACAAAAGATGTTCATGAAAAGATGCTCGGCCTCATTAGCCATTAGGGAAATGCAAGTTAAAACTACATTGAGATGTCACTTTACACCCCCAAGGTGGTTGACAACACTGAGTGGTGATTAAGATTCAGAACAACTGCAACTCTGATACATAAAAAATAATACAGCCACTCTGGAAAGCAGTTTGGCAATTTCCTACAAAGTTAAACCTACTTATCATAAACATAGTGGTTCATTTCCTAAAGTATTTATTTGAGAGAAATAGAAGCTTGTATTCTTAAAAAAAAGCTATACGTGAAAATTTCTGGTAACAATCTAAATGCCCCTATGCTCTTGATTGGATACACAAACTGTGAAACCCCCATACACAAGGGAACCTACTTAGAAATAGAAGGGAGCAAATTGATACATACAACAACACAAATGAATCTCAAAAATATTTCACTGAGCAAAAGAAATAAAATGCATTGGAACATTTACTATATGATTCCCTTTATATAAAATCCTACAACAGGCAAAGCTAATCTATGGACTAGCAAATAGATTGGGGATTGCCCAAGGCTGGGAGTGGGAAAAGAGGGGGTGGAAAGCAGCACAAGAGTTCTTTGTGGAGGATAGTATTATTCCAAATCTTAATTTTGGTAGTGGTTATATGAGTCTAGAAATTCTGTCAAAATTCATCAGGCTCTATGTATAAAAATGAGTGCATTTTATTTTCATGTAAAGTTCTCCTTAATATTGTATATTTCAAACTAAAAAAGAAAACTTAAGGTCATGGTGGTAGTCAGTGAGGTGAAAGAAATCATCCCAGTTCCTTTTATCTACACCAAACCCTGGGCTTAACTTTATTAACTGGTATTTTATTAACTGGTATTTTATAGATATTCAGCAAGAAAAAAAACTTACTTCCTCACAATACAATCTCCTGTTAAAGGTCTGATAGAAGTAGAGACTAATGCTATGAAGTTTTGTTGTTTTTTTTTTAAATTTTTAATAAACATATAATGTATTTTTAGCCCCAGGGATACAGGTCTGTGAATCGCCAGGTTTACACATTTCACAGCACTCATCATAGCACACACCCTCCCCAATGTCCATATCCCCACCACCCTCTCCCGTCCCCCCTCCCCCCCAGCAACCCTCAGTCTGTTTTTTGAGATTGAGTCTTTTATGGTTTCTCTCCCTCCCAATCCCATCTTCTTTCATTTTTTTCTTTTCCTACCCCACAAACCCACCACATTGCATCTCCACTTCCTCATATCAGGGAGATCATATGATAGTTGTCTTTCTCCGATTGACTTATTTCGCTAAACATAATACCCTCTAGTTGTATCCACATCGTCGCAAATGGCAAGATTTCATTTCTTTTGATGGCTGCATAGTATTCCATTTATATATACCACATCTACTTTATCCATTCATCTGTTGATGGACAGCTAGGTTCTTTCCATAGTTTGGCTATTGTGGACATTGCTGCTATAAACATTCGGGTGCACGTGCCCCTTCGGAGCACCACATTTGTATCTTTAGGATATATACCCGGTAGTGCAATCACTGGGTCATATGGTAGTCTATTTTCAGTTTTTTGAGGAAGCTCCACACTGTTTTCCAGAGTGGTTGCACCAGCTTGCATTCCCACCAACAGTGTAGGAGGGTTCCCCTCTCTCTGCATCCTTGACAGCATCTGTCATTTCTTGACTTGTTAATTTTAGCCATTCTGACTGGTGTGAGGTGGTATCTCATTGTGGTTTTGATTTTTTCCTGTGGTTTTTTGATTATTTCCCTGATGCCGAGTGATGTGGAGCATTTTTTCATGTGTCTGTTGGCCATCTGGATGTCTTCTTTGCTGAAATGTCTGTTCATGTCCTCTGCCCATTTCTTGACTGGATTATTTGTTCTTTGGGTGTTGAGTTTGCTAAGCTCTTCATAGATTTTGGATACTAGCCCTTTATCTGATATGTCATTTGCAAATATCTTCTCCCATTCTGTCAGTTTCTTTTGGTTTTGTTGACTGTTTCCTTTGCTGTGCAAAAGCTTTTGATCTTGATGAGATCCCAATAGTTCATTTTTGCTCTTGCTTCTGTTGCCTTTGGTGATGTTCCTAGGAAGAAGTTGCTGCGGTTGAGGTCAAAGGGGTTGTTGCCTGTGTTCTCCTCAAGGATTTTGATGGATTCCTGTCTCACATTGAGGTCCTTCATCTATTTTGAGTCTATTTTCGTGTGTGGTGTAAGGAAATAGTCCAATTTCATTTTTCTGCATGTGGCCATCCAATTTTCCCAGCACCATTTGTTGAAGAGGCTGTCTTTTTTCCATTGGACATTCCTTCCTGCTTTGTCGAAGATTAGTTGACCATAGAGTTGAGGGGCTATTTCTGGGCTCTCTATTCTGTTCCATTGATCTATGTGTCTGTTTTTGTGCCAGTATCATACTGTCTTGATGATGACAGCTTTGTAATAGAGCTTGAGGTCTGGAATTGTGATGCCACCGACTTTGGCTTTCTTTTTCAATATTCCTTTGGCTATTCGAGGTCTTTTCTGGTTCCATATAAATTTTAGGATTATTTGTTCTATTTCTTTAAAAAAAAATGGATGGGATTTTGATAGGGATTGCATTAAATGTGTAGATTGCTTTAGGTAGAATAGACATTTTCACAATATTTGTTCTTCCAATCCATGAGCATGGAACATTTTTCCATTTCTTTGTGTCTTCCTCAATTTCATGAGTGCTTTATAATTTTCTGAGTATAGATTCTTTGCCTCTTTGGTTGGGTTTATTCCTAGGTATCTTATGGTTTTGGGTGCGATTGTAAATGGGACTGACTCCTCAATTTCTCTTTCTTCTGTCTTGTTGTTAGTGTAAAGAAATGCAACTGATTTCTGTGCATTGACTTTATATCCTGACACTTTACTGAATTCCTGTATAAGTTCTAGCAGTTTTGGAGTGGAGCCTTTTGGGTTTTCCACATATAGTATCATATCATCTGCAAAGAGTGATAGTTTGACTTCTTCTTTGCCGATTTGGATGGCTTAATTTCTTTTTGTGGTCTGATTGCTGAGCTAGGACTTCTAGTACTATGTTGAATAGCAGTGGTGATAACGGACATCCCTGCCGTGTTCCTGACCTTAGCGGAAAAGATTTCAGTTTTTCTCCATTGAGAATGATATTTGCAATGGGTTTTTCATAGATGGCTTTGGTAATATTGAGGTATGTGCCCTCTATCCCTACACTTTGAAGAGTTTTAATCAGGAAGGGATGCTGCACTTTGTCAAATGCTTTTTCAGCATCTATTGAGAGTATCATATGGTTCCTGTTCTTTCTTTCATTGATGTATTGTATCACTTTGATGGATCTGCGGATGTTGAACCATCCTTGCAGCCCAGGAATAAATCCCACTTGGTCATGGTGAATAATCCTTTTAATGTACTGTTGGATCCTATTGGCCAGTATATTGGTGAGAATTTTCGCATCTGTGTTCATCAAGGATATTGGTCTGTAATTCTCTTTTTTGGTGGGATCCTTGTCTGGTTTTGGGATCAAGGTGATGCTGGCCTCATAAAATGAGTTTGGAAGTTTTCCTTCCATTTCTACTTTTTGGAACAGTTTCAGGAGAATAGGAATTAATTCTTCTTTAAATGTTTGGTAGAATTCCCCTGGGAAGCCATCTGGCCCTGGACTTTTGTTTGTTTGGAGATTTTTGATGACTGTTTCAATCTCCTTACTGGTTATGGGTCTGTTCAGGTTTTCTATTTCTTCCTGGTTCAGTTGTGGTAGTTTATATGTCTCTAGAAATGTATCCATTTCTTCCAGATTGTCAAATTTGTTGGCGTAGAGTTGCTTGTAGTATGTTCTTATAATTGTTTGTATTTCTTTGGTGTTGGTTGTGATCTCTCCTCTTTCATTCATTATTTTATTTATTTGTGTCCTTTCTCTTTTCTTTTTGATAAGTCTGGCCAGGGGTTTGTCAATCTTATTAATTCTTTCAAAGAACCAGCTCCCAGTTTAGTTGATTTGTTCTATTGTTTTTCTGGTTTCTATTTCATTGATTTCTGCTCTGATCTTTATGATTTCTCTTCTCCTGCTGGGTTTAGGCTTTCTTTGTTGTTCTCTCTCCAGCTCCTTTAGGTGTAGGGTTAGGTCGTGTATTTGAGACCTTTCTTGTTTCTTGAGAAAGGCTTGCACCGCTATATATTTTCCTCTCAGGACTGCCTTTGTTGTGTCCCACAGATTTTGAACCGTTGTGTTTTCATTATCATTTGTTTCCATGAATTTTTTCAATTCTTCTTTAATTTTCTGGTTGACCCATTCATTTTTTAGAAGGATGCTGTTTAGTCTCCATGTATTTGGGTTCTTTCCAAATTTCCTCTTGTGATTGAGTTCGAGCTTCAGAGCATTGTGGTCTGAAAACATGCAGGGAATGATCCCAATCGTTTGATACTAGTTGAGACCTGATTTATGACCCAGGATGTGGTCTATTCTGGAGAATGTTCCATGTGCACTAGAGAAGAATGTGTGTTCTGTTACTTTGGGATGGAATGTTCTGAATATATCTGTGATGTCCATCTGGTCCAGTATGTCATTTAAGGCTTTTATTTCCTTCTTGACCTTTTGCTTAGATGATCTGTCCCTTTCAGTGAGGGGGGTGTTAAAGTCCCCTACTATTATTGTATTATTGCCAATGTATTTCTTTGATTTTGTTATTAATTGCTTTATATAGTTGGCTGCTCCCATGTTAGGGGCATAGATATTTAAAATTGTTAGGTCTTCTTGTTGGACAGACCCTTTGAGTATGATATAGTGTCCTTCCTCATCTCTTATTATAGTCTTTGGCTTAAAATCTAATTGATCTGTTATAAGGATTGCCACCCCAGCTTTCTTCTGATCTCCATTAGCATGGTACATTGTGTTCCACCCCCTCACTTTAAATCTGGAGGTGTCTTTGGGTCTAAAATGAGTTTCTTGTAGATAGCATATTGATAGGTTTTGTTTTTTTATCCATTCTGATACCCTTTGTCTTTTGATTGGGGCATTTAGCCCATTAAAATTCAGGGTAACTATTGAGAGATATGAATTTAGTGCCATTGTATTGCCTGTAAGGTGACTGTTACTCTATATTGTCTCTGTTCCTTTCTGATCTACTACTTTTAGGCTCTCTCTTTGCTTAGAGGACCCCTTTCAATATTACCTGTAGAGCTGGTTTGGTGTTTACAAATTCTTTTAGTTTTTATTTGTCCTGGAAGCTTTTTATCTCTCCTTCTATTTTCAATGATAGCCTAGCCAGATATAGTATTCTTGGCTGCATGTTTTTCTTGTTTAGTGCTCTGAATATATCATGCCAGTTCTTACTGGCCTGCCAGGTCTCTGTGGATAAGTCCGCTGCCAATCTAATGTTTTTACCCTTGTATGTTACAGACTTCTTTTCCCGGGCTGCTTTCAGGATTTTCTCTTTGTCGCTAAGACTTGTAAATTTTACTATCAGGTGACGAGGTGTGGACCTATTTTTATTGATTTTGAGGGGCGTTCTTTGCATCTTCTGGATTTTGATGTTTGTTCCCTTTGCCATATTAGGGAAATTCTCTACAATAATTCTGTCCAATATACCTTCTGCTCCCCTCTCTCTTTCTTCTTCTTCTGGAATCCCAATTATTCTAATGTTGTTTTGTCTTATGGTGTCACTTATCTCTCGAATTCTCCCCTCGTGGTCCAGTAGCTGTTTGTCCATCTTTTGCTCAGCTTCTTTATTCTCTGTCATTTGGTCTTCTATATCACTAATTCTTTCTTCTGCCTCATTTATCCTAGCAGTAAGAGCTTCCATTTTTGATTACACCTCCTTAATAGCTTTCTTGATTTCAACTTGGTTAGATTTTAGTTCTTTTATTTCTCCAGAAAGGGCTTTTATCTCTTCAGAGAGGGTTTCTCTAATATCTTCTATGCCTTTTTCGAACCCAGCTAGAACCTTGAGAATCGTCATTCTGAACTCTAGATCTGTCATATTACCAATGTCCATATTGATTAGGTCCCCAGCCTTCAGTAATGCCTCTTGTTCTTTTTTTGTGGTGAGTTTTTCTGCCTTGTCATTTTGTCCAGATAAGATTTGCTTTCTCCTCCTCTGGAATTCCGCTGTTCTTCTTGGTGAGTGAAGTTGGTCTTGGCTGGGTTTCTTGTTGATCTTCTGGGGTAGGGGCCTGTTGTAGTGATTCTCAAGTGTCTTTGCCCCAGGTGGAATTGCACCACCCTTACCAGGGGCCAGGCTAAGTAATCCGCTTGGGTTGGCTTTCGGGAGCTTTTGTTCCCTGAGCACTTTCTGTAGAGTTCCGGAGGACGGGAATGAAAATGGTGGCCTCCCAATCTCCGGCCCGGAGGAGCCGAGAGCTCAGGGTCCTGCTCCTCAGTGCGCCCTCAGAGAAAAGCGCCCAACCGCCCCCATCTCCCTGGCCTCTGGTCACGCTTGGAGAAAAGCTCTCAGTCGCTTCCATCTCCCTGGCCTCCAGCTGCACGCGTGGAGAAAAGTGCTCAGTCACTCTATCTCCCTGTCCTCTGGCTGAGCTCCGAGCTCACCCAGCCTGTGACCGGTTCAAGGTAACCCCAAGCTGAGAGCTCACTCCTCAGCTTTGTCGCTGTAGCCGGCTTCCCCACTCTAATACCTGCGAGCTCTGTGATAGCCTTCTGTGATCCCGTGGGACCTGGGGTTATGCTGACTCCGCGTGGGCTTCACCCCAGTTTAGCCTCTGGAGCTAAGTGGAGCCGACTTTTAAAAGTCCTGATTTTGTGCTCCGTTGCTCCACCGCTTGCTGGGAGCCGGCCCCTCCCCCCACTGTCTATCTTCCCGTTGCTTTGGATTCACTTCTCCGCAGGTCCTACCTTTCAGAAAGTGATTGATTTTCTGTTTCTAGAATTGTTGCTCCTCTTCTCTTCGATTTCCCATTGGATTTGTAGGTGTTCACAATGGTTAGATAAGCTATCTAGCTGATCTCCTGCTACCTGATGTCGTCTCAGCCTACTACTTCTCCGCCATCTTGACTCCTCCCCCTGCTATGAAGTTTTTAAACTACACTTACAAAATCTTAACACTAAAGAAAAGGCCCTGACTTCTGGGCTGTGCATTCTATTTAATAGAACTATCCATTCATATTTATCTTCTTAACCTTCTAAGGGTGAAATGCTTGATAATTTCAACATAAGAAACACCATTGGAAGGCTTCATCTGTTATGCTGAGAATTGGTATGTTAACTTTCAAAAGCATGATTCAAATTAATATGGGCACTGACAACTATGTCAAGTAGCAAATAAAATATACAAGGAAAAGGGATTGGAAAAACACACACCAAAATGTCAACTAAGTTGTGGTACTATGGGTGGTTACTTTCTCTTCTATTTAGTGGTATTTTACAGTTTCTATAGTGATTATTGTATTACTTTGTGATAAAAATGAGTAAAAATTCTTTGTAGTTGTTTAAGCACAAGTAAAAAGATAAATACATTTCTCATTGTCCTGCATACCTCTTTATCTGAAAGTTTTATGCACCTGACACTGACAATGTTTTAAGCTGAGTAGAACATATATGCTTTAGCTAACTTTTGGATATCTTTCCTAATTTTGAAAAGGGATATTTCCTGCCTACAGTTTCTATTTTCTAGCACAAAGCTTGACTTTAGCAGCTGTATAAACACGTACTGAAAATTCATATGTTGGCAATAGAAAGTTAAGCAGGGCAGAGAGCATATTCTACAGACATCTGGCCTTAGATCCTCTTCCCTGAGGACACTGACCTCCAAATAGTGTTGACAGGACAGGTCATTCATCTATCCTAACATGGCCCTCCTACCAGCACTTCCCTGGACTTCCTACAAGAGTAGGTTGGCCAGCTCCACCCTCTTAACGTTCTAGGGAGCTGCCAAGCCACTCATCACAACCAGACCTAAGAGAGGTTTTCCTTATTTTTATATTCAAATTTCTACACGTTTCTCATTCTATTTATAAATCCCAAAGTATTCTGCCTCCTAAGGCAAGAGCCTGAAATTTCAGTGCTCAATCTACAGGTAACTAATATATATCCCATGATATTCTTTACAGTCTCTGTTCCCTAATGTGAACTCTGTTACACCAGGTAATTACAAACCAGCAGCAAATGACTTGCTGGGGGAGGGAGGTTAAGGCAGGCAAACAACCTAAAGGGAAGAGCATAGCCTCAGCTCTTTTCTTTATGAAGCCAACCTGTTTTTGCTCTTTTTTTTTTTTTTTAATGAATATAAAGGAAGACACTGCAAACTCAGGTAGAGGTGTCTTTGATTGCTTCAAATCCAGACCATCAAGGCAACCCTGTGTCATCCACACTTTAATATTGATATGGGATTCCAAAGAAAACCCCAAAGCATGCCACTGTGCATTGTGTCTTCATTACTTTCTGGGTCCTCTCTGCCTTATCTTGCCTTAATAAAGTCCTTGTCTCTCTCTTCATGCCTGTTTTTTACATTGATATCCATGGCTCCTTTGTGGTTGCTTCTGTAACTGACTAGTATAAGAATTAGAGATAATTTATTTAAAAATTCAGTAAGTGGTTATTATTGTTGTTTTCATTAGTACCATAATCTACCTGTATTTTTCCCTCTCTGGTCCTATGTTTTCCATCCTACCAAATTTGAAATCTTTTTTATGCATTCTAGACTCTTGCTACTCCATGTGCACCAGCAGACCAGCATCAACAGTGTCACCCAGGAGCTTTTTTGAAATGCAGTATCTCGGGCTCCAACCAAGCCTGCAAAATCACAATCCACTTTTCAACAAGATGGTTCATATGCACTGGGTACTAGAAAAGCATAGGCTAGAGCACTCATAGCTGGTGCCTTTTTGCTTGTTTCATTTTTCCTCTAATAGTCACTGTGCCTCTGATATCAGCAAACCGAATCCTGGTAGTGTTACCCATTTTGTACTTTTCCCACATGCTGTCTGACATTGCTGCATAAAATCAGTCTCCTTGCCCCTTTTCTATGATTTTCCAGATTTTACTAGTTAATCAAGGCTCATCTCTAGGTCAACTTTTCTTTGATGAAGAATTCAAAAACATTGTTTGACTTTGTTCTCTGGCCTGACCTCAGCACTCACTGCCTTTACCAGACAGTGAGTAAAAGAGAGTCTGTAATAATATGGTATATTGAGTAAACGCCATGGCCACATGTGCCAGGTGATCTCGAGGTATCCCTTGGTGGCGAATAGGGCTCCTGATGAGTGTGTACGTGCCTGTCTGTGAGACACAACTGAGCTGTCGCGGGGGAAAAGTGCCAAGATGGTGAGCACTTGCCTGCTTGCCCTGAAAGCAATGAGAGCTCCAGAGCTCTTCCATCATTAGGCCCGACAGAAGAGCCAAACCTGAAGCCTCGGCGGAAGCTCCAAGACAAGCGAAGAGGCCGTTTTTCGCAGAAACGCTGGGCCGGGCCAGCCTGCTGTGCGTGCGGGCCCTGGCGCTGGCAGCCTGCCGGGAACTAGTTCTCCAGTTGTTACAACAGTCCCGTGGGACCCAGGAACACAAGCCCCCATGGTCGCCAGAGCCAGGAGGTCACGGGCATTCTCTGGGCCACGGCCGCAAAGACCCGGGCACCAGACGCGTGTGAAAGCGCCCCTTCAGGGCCTCCTGACGCTCAAGCGCGCGGCGGTGGGAGAGCGAGCAGACGAAGATGGCGCCTGGAGGGAGAGCGAGCAGACGAAGATGGCACCCGCCAGTCTCCAGCGTGGGGCGAGAGTGGGGACGAGGCCCCACAGGCGTTTCAAAGCCCACGCCTGCCCCTCTGCCCGAGGCTCCGAGACAAGCAAAAAGCGAGCGAGCCTTTCCCGGGCACAGTCCGGCGTCCTTCCATCCACTGCCTCCGTGCTGGACCCTGAGGCGGGTAAGTCCAAGGGCAAGAGCCCTTCAAGAGCTGTTTCTCAGATCCTCGGAGCTGGTGGGTCTTGTGGAAGCGAGCCCCGTTCAAAGGCTACACATTTGGGGGCTTGTTTCTTCAGGTGCAGGTCTTAAAAGTTGTGGTGTCGGGTTCGAAACCTTTGCTCCTCAGAGAGGAGCTCTAGGTTTTGGGTTCCGTCTTGAGTGTGGGTTGCTGTGCCCAGGTTCATGGTGAAACCGTGTCCCAGCCTCACCTAGCTGCTTCCTTGCGGGCCTTCCTTTGTTGGGCCAGTTTTTAGGGTTTTTTCAGATGGAATTTTCCATACGTAGCTCTAGATTCCCCGAATTTGTGGGAGGAGGTGAGATTAGAATCCTCTTAGGTAGCCATCTTGAACCAGAGCCTCCAATAGAGCAATATAAAAACACAGTGAGACCAAAGTATTTAGATTATTCATGTTGAATACAGGAATTACCTGATTTTATGTTAATTCGGTAAGTATTTATTGACTCTTACCACAAACAAGGCAGATTTTTTAGGAATGTGGTATAGATCAGTGTCCAAACATGAAATACCTGCCCTCCAGAATCTTATATTCTAGCCCTCTATACTTAGTGGATTTTCTCATCTAACTCTGCATTTAATAGAAATACAGTTGTAGAATAATTGTTCACATTCAATTGTTGTATCACCAGGGACCTATTACTATGGAATATTTTTCTTAGACTGTTAGATCTGAAAGTAAAGTAGAAGGCATTATAAATTATTTATATATTATCTTACTTTTATGCCTCATATAATTTTTACATGAAGAAAAAAATCATTATCAATTTTTAGTTGGTACAGAATGAAATAAAAGTCCTTAAACAGAAGATGTGTAAGCTGACTTTATCACTCAAAAATATGTTTGTTTTGTTTCATTGAATTCTTTCAAGTGATATGTGTGTGTATGTGTGTGTGAACGTTATGTGAGCATAATGTGAGCATTAACTTTCAGTTAACAGGTCGTACAATTCCTTTTTAGTAGATGTTTTATCCAAGTATAGCATGAAGTGCACAAATATTTAATGTATAGCTGAGTGAATTTTTGCAAGGTAAACATGTCCATGTAACCATCATCTCGATTAAGAGAGAGAATTTTACAAGCACCCCAGAAAAACTCTTTTATGTTCCCTCCCAGTGCTAACTGCCCTCGAAGGTAACAACTAATCTGACTTCTGTTCCCAAAACTCAATTTGCCTATTGTTGCAATTTATAGAATGTGAAATACACGATATGCTTATTTGTGTCTGACTTGTCTTGTTCACAGTTACACCTATGAGATCCATCTATGTTGATGTGCTTGACAGTGGTGTCTTCTTTTTTATTGCAATGTACTATTTCCTTGAATAAACAACAGTTTGTATATCCAGTATACTGTAATTTTTTTTTTTTAAGATTTTATCCTTTTACCTGACAGAGATCACAAGTAAGTGGAGAGGCAGGAGGGGGGTGGGCAGGGGGAAGCAGGCTCCCCACTGAGCAGAGAGCCCGATGCAGGGCTCGATCCCAGGACCTTGGGACCATGACCTGAGCCGAAGGCAGAAGCTTTAACCCACTGAGCCACCCAGGCATCCGTACTGTAAATTTTTTTTAAAGATTTTATTTGACAGAGAGAGAGCACAAGCAGGGGGAGCGGCAGATAGAGGGAAAGGAGAAGCAGACTCCCCACAGAGCAGGGAGCCTGACCCAGGGCTGGATCTCAGGCCCTTGAGATCATGAGTTGAGCCAAAATAGACACTTAACCAACTGAGCCACCCAAGAACCCCTATCCAGTATGCTGTAGATGGGTGTTCAGGTTGTTTCTGATTTGGGGTTATTACAAATAACGCTACCATTAATATTCTTACAAACATTTTTTATCACACACCTGTACTCATTTCTTTTGGGTGTATTCCCAGGAGTAGATATTTGGATTGTAGGGTTATGCATATATTCGTGTAAATACTACCAAGTTGTAAAAGTGATTATGCCAATTTGCTCTCCAACCAACATCATATGAGTTGTTCCACATCATTGTCAACATCTAATATTGTGGGGTTGTTGTTTTTTTTTTCTTTGATTTTAGGCATTCTGGAGGGAATGTACTGATATCTCCTCTTAGTTTTAATTTGAATTTGTTGCATTTTTAAGCAACTTGTTATATGCTTATTGGCCATTTTGGTTATCATCCTTGCACATTTCTACTTGGATTTTTATTTTTCTCATTGATTTGCAGGATTTTTTTTTTTTTGATACGTATCCTTTGTCAATGTATTGGCTTTCATGAGGTTATGTCACTCAGTAAACATTATCAAAATTTCAGTGGCTTATTCATCAAGATCAAAAGCTTTTGCACAGCAAAGGAAACAGTCAACAAAACCAAAAGACAACTGACAGAAAGGGAGAAGATATTTGCAAATGACATGTCAGATAAAGGGCTAGTATCCAAAATCTAAAAGAACTTATCAAACTCAACACCCAAAGAACAGATAATCCAGTCAAGAAATGGGCAGAGGACATGTACAGACATTTCGGCAAAGAAGACATCCAGATGGCCAACAGACTCATGAAAAAATGCTCCACATCACTCGGCATCAGGGAAATACAAATCAAAACCACAATGAGATACCACCTCATACCAGTCAGAATGGCTAAAATTAACAAGTCAGTAAACGACAGATGCTGGTGAGGATGTAGAGAAAGGGAAATCCTCCTACACTGTTGGTGGGAATGCAAGCTGTTACAGCCACTCTGGAAAACAGCATGGAGGTTCCTCAAAAAGTTGAAAATAGAGCTACCCTTCAACCCAGCGATTGCACTACTGGGTATTTACCCTAAAGATACAAATGTAAGGATCCAAAGGGGCATGTGCACCCGAATGTTTATAGCAGCAATGTCCACAATAGCCAAACTGTGGAAAGAACCTAGATGTCCCTCAACAGATGAATGGATAAAGAAGATGTGGTATATATACACAATGGAATCCTATGCAGCCATCAAAAGAAATCTTGCCATTTGTGACGACACGGATGGGACTAGAGGGTATTATGCTGAGCGAAATAAGTCAATCAGAGAAAGACTATTATCATATGATCTCCCTGATATGAGGAACTTAAGAGGCAAAGTGGGGTTTTGGGGAGTAAGGAAGGAAAAAATGAAACAAGATGGGATCAGGAGGGAGACAAACCATAAGAGACTCTTAATCTCACAAAATAAACTGAGGGTTGCCAGGGGGAGGGAGATAGGGGGAGGGTGGCTGGGTTATGGACATTGGGGAAGGTATGTGCTATGGTGAGTGCTGTGAAGTATGTAGACCTGGCGATTCATAGACCTGTACCCCTGGGGCTAATAATACATTATATGTTAATAAAAAATAAATTTAAAAAAATTTCCAGTGGCTTAGAACATTGAATATATATTTCATACTCACTTTACCTGCTGGTTGCAGATCTGTTCAGTACTTTTAGACTCTGCTAGACTAAGCTGGGCTCGGCTTGGCTTGGCTTGCTTGGCTTCATTTATCTTCTCATTTTAAAAAAATAAGTGGTAATTGGACTCACTATCTGAAGTATCCTGTTCTCGTGATTGAAAGTTAGAACAAGAGGTGGGGCTTAGCAGAAACTATTAACCCCTCTAAAAACAGCTATTCAGAGGATGCCTGGGTGGCTCTGTAGGTTGAGCACCCCAGTCTTGGGTTTGGCTCAGATCATGATCTCAGTGTCGTGGGATCGAGCCCCACAGAGGGCTCTACACTCAGCAGGGAGTCTGCTTGAGATTCTCTCCCTGTTCCTCTGTCCCTCCCCCACTAGTGAGCTCTCTCACTCTTTCTCTCTCTCAAATAAATAGATCTTTAAAATATGCATATATGTATTTTATAACCTTTAAAATACATATATAGAGAGAGAGAGAAAGAAAGAGAGAGAGAGAGAGGGAGCATACCTATCAGTTATAGGAAACATCATGTCCATTTACATACCATTGGCCAAAACAAGTCACAAGATCAAGCCCAAAGTCACTGGAGTAGGGAACTACCTTCTCCCTAGAAGGGAGGATAAAGAGGACCAGGGAAACCAGAGATGAGAACAGTGAACAAATAATGCAGTTTACCACAGTTGGAGGTGTGTTACAAAGACTTCCCACTCTTGCTTAATAAAAGTCTTCCAATAAACAGAAATTCTTAATAATAAGGAAGTACAATTTAATAAGTTTTTATTTATGATTTGTACTTTTTATATTTAATTTAAGAAATTTTATAAGAACATGATGGTATTCTTCTGTGTCAAGAACTGGCACTATTTCTGTAAAGGACCAAATAGTAATATTTCTGCTTTAAAAGCATCAATTGTCTCACAACCATTCAAATCTGTCATTGTAGCACAAAAGCAGTCAGAGACAGTATATAAATGAATGGGGGTGCCTGTATTCCAATAAAACTTTATTTACAAACTTTAAAACTTTATTTACAAAAATAAAGTGGCAAGCTTAATTTGCTGATCCCTATTCTATGTTATCTTCTAGAAGTTTTATTTTTTAACTTTGAGCAATTGCATTCACAATTAATCTGTCTGGAATTTTTTGTGTGTTTGATATGAAATAAGGGAAGAATTATTTTAAGATATGCACATCCAATTGACCTAGTATCATTAATGGCAAAGACACTCTTTTTCTAATGTGTTAGAGAAGTATCTTTGTCATTAATCAAATAATTATATGTGTAGATAAGTTTAACAATTTTGATCTTCTTTTTCAAATATTACCTATTCTTGTTGGGCCTTTGCATTTCTATCTAAATTTTAACTTCAGCCTTTTTATTTGCAAACACACATGTACACAAACACCTGCTAGAATTTTTATTGGGATTGCATTTTTTAAAATATACAAACACACAAGCACACACACATTCTGGAAAGGATTGACAACTTTTCATTAGTTTTCCAACCTATTGATCTATCTATTTACTTAGTTGTTTTAAAATTTCTCCCAGTAATAATTTATAATTGTCTCTGTGGGATGCATGCATATTTACCAGGAGTAAAGAACATTTTATAATGTAAAACAGTTCCAGTGGAAGATATAATGACCCTAAATGTATATGCAGCTTAGAATATAGCTTCAAAATATATAAAGCAAAATGTGATAGAACCAAAAGGAGAACCAGAAGATCCAGAGTTAGAGCAGGAAATTTTAATTGATCTCTTTGTAAAGAAAAAAAGAGTTGAATGGCAAGATTATCAAACACATAGTAAACATATACTGGATCATAAAGCAATTCTCAAGAAATTTCAAAGGATTGAAATTACATACTATGTGTTGTTCTGAATACAATAAATTGAATATTAATAACAAATTTAACTATGTCTACTTTATCTGAACTTAGTGGAAGAATTTTATCAACTCTGTTTTGGTTAGTACTGGTATGGTAAATCTATTTCATCCTTCTACTCTAAACCTTTCTATGCTTTTATGCTTACAATATGCCTTTTGTAGCAGGCTGTAGTTGTTTTTTGTTTGTTTAATCCAGCCTGGCAATCACAGTTTTTTGTAAGCTAATGCAGTCTAATTAAAAGTATGTAGTCTGTTTCTTTTTAATGTGATTACTGGTATTAAATTACCAACACATTTTCTCTCTTTCTTTCTTTAATTAGTTTCAAGGGAAGAATTTAGTGATTCATCAGTTGCATACAACACCAGTGCTCATTACATCAAGTGCCCCTTCTCAATGCCCATCATCAGTTATCCCATCTGTGCCTCCCCTCCAGCAACCCTTAGTTTGTTCCTTATAATAAGGAGTCTTATAGTTTGCCTCCCTCTCTGTTTTTATTTTTCTTTCCCTTCCCCAACTTCATCTGTTTTGTTTCTTAAATTCCACATGTGAGTGAAATCATAGGATATTAGTTTTTCTCTGACTTACTTCACTTAGCATAATAACCTCTAGTTCCATCCACGTCATTGCAAATGGCAAGATTTCATTCTTTTTGATGGCTGAATAATATTCCTGTGTGTGTGTGTGTGTGTGTGTGTGTGTGTGTGTGTACCACATCTTCTTTATGTATTCATCCATCGATTACCAACCCATTTTCTATTTATTTCATCATCTTCTTTTCTTTCTTTCTTACTCTCTTCTGGATTATTCAAATGCTTTTATTTTTCTAAATTAACACTGTAACTCTATTGACTCTCTGCCCTTTTTATATTATTGTGATGTCTTATCATTAATACTACCTAATTTTTTTTTTTTTTTTAGATTTTATTTTTTCATTTGAGAGAGAGAGAACAGAGGGAGAGTGAGAGGGAGAAGCTGAACAGGGAGCCCAACATTAGACTTGATCCCAGGACCCTGGAATCATGACCTGAACCAAAGGCAGAAGCTTAACTGAATGAGACACCCAGCCACTCCTATAATTCTACCTAAATTTTTAAAGACATCATTATTATTGCTTATATAAGTCAATATACATATAGTTAGTTACTTACCTTTTCTGGTGCTCTTCATTCCTTCTTGCATTTCTATTCATCTGTTACCCTTTTCCCTCTACCTACGAAGCTCTCTTTCACATGTCTTTCAAGTTTGGACCTCCTATGAATTCTTTGAATTCTTATGTGTGAAAATATCTGTGTTTTTTTTTAATATTTTATTTATTTACTTGAGAGAGGGAGAAAGAATGAGAGCACAAGCAGGGGGAATGGCTGGCAGGGGGAGAGGGAGAAGTAGGCTCCATGCTGAGCAGGGAACCTATCATGGGGCTTGATCCCAGGATGCTGGAATCATGACCTGAGCTGAAGGCCCACACTTAACCAACTGAGCCACCCAGGAGCCCCTTTATTTTGCTTTAATTTTGAAGAATATTTTCTCTGGAGACACCTGGGTGACTCAGTCAGTTAAGCATCTGATTCTTGATTTTGGCTCAGGTCATGATCTCAGGGTTGTCAGATCAAGACCCACACTGGGCTCCATGTTCAACAGAAAGTCTGCTTGGGATTGTCTGTCTCTCTCTCTCCCCCTCTGCCCCTCCCCTCTCTAAACAATAAAAAAGAATATTTTCTCTGGATATAGCATTTGAGATTGATAATTATTTTCTTTCAGCACCTTGAAGATATCACCTTTTCTGGTTTTCTTGATTTCTCCTCAAAAATCAACTGTTGCTCCTTTGAAGGCTATGAGTCTTTGGGAAGAGGGGCCTGCCTTTAAATTGATTTCTGTCTCTAGTTTTCAGCATTTTTATTATCATGCATTAGGTATAACTTTTTTTGTATTATCCTGTTGGAGGTTTGCAGAACTTCTTAAATCTATAGCTCAATAGATCCACCACTTCTTCAAGTATATCTTCCAATATCTTGCTCCATTTTGAGATTCCAATTACATATGCATTTGGACTTTCTTCACTATGTCTCATATGTCTCTAATTTTTTTTTTTTTTTAATTCTTATTGCATGCCATGCTTCAGTCTGGGTATTTTCTACTTTTGAATTTTGCTCTTCCCTCCTTGTAATCTGCTATTAAACCCAAGGATTAAATTTCTGATTTTAATTTTTGTGTTTTTCAATTCTAGAATTTCCTCTTGATTCTTTTTTCTTTTAATTCCAGTTCTCTGGTAAAGTTTCCATCTTTTATTTTCTTAAACATATTAACCATAGTTACTTTAATGTTAATCTGATAACTCCAATTTCTTGGTAGTCTATTGCTCTGGTTCTTTTGAATGACTTTATTTTTGATTTTTGGGTCATATGACCTTATTTCCTAGGATGTTTGACAATTCCGATTGAATATCAAACATTGGTAAAAGATACGGAGGATCTTTTAATTTTCTTCTGGCAGATACATATGGGAAGATTACTCTCACCCACTCGAGGCTGTATAATTTCTGTTTGCTCTCACCCCTAGGGCATAGACCTTCAGGAGGTTATCAGCCGAAGCCCTGAGAGTGTCAGAGCCAGTACTCCATAGTTGGCTTGAAACAAGATTGTGTCTCTCCAGAATCCTGAGACTGCCAAATCTTTGCTTGGTGCTTTAGATGTTAGCAGTGGCTTTCTACTTAGTTTCCTGGTCTCATGCCTTTGGCTTCACTCAGTACAGTTTAGAAGGTATGCTTGTCTCAAGGGGAAATTCCGTGTAATGCATTGGGCTTATGTCTTTGCAGTTCCCATTATCTAGGATCTTGATCCCTTAAATCCTGGTTTTCCTGGTAACCCTAAACTCCAACTTCTGGCTGCCCCACCTTCTGAAACTGATGTAAGCTCCAAACTAATGCTTTCGGGTTCAGTCTTTATGCGCCATTCTTGGAGTCCACATTCTCTAACCCTAAACAACTTTAACACTAATCGTAACATATAGAATAAAAGCAGATAAGATATGGCTTACCTAGGGGTGTTTCCCTTTCTTCTGGATGCTTTGGTTGGTCTAATGCCTTCAAATGGTTGTCTTGTTTATGTGTGTATGTATAATTATGTTGTTTTTAAATTAACCCTTTACATTTGTTCTGTGAAAGGGCTAGTCTGTCATGGACACAAGCAAAAATCTCTGCCATTTCCTTTCATTTTATACCTAGCCAAAAGGATGCATTTATGTGTTATCCCTGTACCCTATAAGAACTTAGGTTGTTGATCCCAGGTCTTTTTGAGTCATGCAGTGAATGAGTACTGAGTTGGAATGATGTATCTCTCCGTAGGGAAGTGCCAAGCACTCCACCCTTTGGACATTTCAACATCATTACTTTCATACCCACCAAAAATTGTATCCTAAAATCTGTTGAAGTGCCTTTTCTAGCAAAATTTATTTTCTTTATATTTCTCCTGATTCAACTGCCCTTACTGTTGTAATAAGCTTTCGAGTTCAATTAGGAGAATAAAAACATAATAATTATAGCCTGAAACCCAGGGCATGGGTTAGAGGGACAGTGAGAATTAAGGACATTGATTATTGCTGATACTTAGAGCTAAACACGGAAATACCGCGGTTTTATGTTTTCATGTGTCTTATATAGCCAATCAGGATGTATCTTTATCCCCCTGACCAGTCTGACCCAGTTCCTTATCTCTCTCCTCTTTTTCCTATGCTGCCATGGCAGGCTTTCTCCGTCCCTTGTCGACTTAATGTGTGTGAGGGCTGTAACAAGAAGCTAAGTAGTTCTGGCACAGTAAAGAAGGGTGGAGGCAGTGCTCAACAGCCAGAGGACACAAGAGCTCTGCCATATTATACTGTTTGTCACTCTGATGTGAACAATGGCCGTGAGGTTATTAAACAGATTGTCCTGGGTTTTTCCTCTCATTGGGATTTTAGCATTTTCTCCCCATGCCTTTGTCCCAGGTTTCTTTCAATTGTAACCTCTTAATTATAATGCAGGCTTGGGAAGAAGGATGCACCCACTGGAAACCAAGCAGTGGTTCAATTGTTCAAAGCCACTTGGGTATTCATTTGTTTATTTGTTCCTAGGTTTACAATTCAGCTCTCTTAACTCATGGAAACTGCTCTGGGACAGATTTAAATCAAAACAGACAGTTTCCATTTTTGCACTGAAAATCAAATGGGAAGATTTGTTTTAAATGGGTGGTTAGTGGCTTGCCCCAACATGCTCGGAATGTGTGTTTACTTTTTAGATATAGGATAATGTATTTTTTTACAAGTCCAAATGCCTCTGACAAAATAAGCAAAAAAACACCTAAAGTGTTATATGGGGTATAGTAAAAATCTAAAGGACAATGCCTTCCTGCTAACAAATATGAGTTTCTTAGTTTCCTTGAAAATTTATGATAATTAAAACTTTTTAGAAGGACCTTCTGTCAAAAAAGAAAAAAAATTCTTATTTTTAAGCCGGTCACCCTACCTACTATTATGAATATCTCAATATGTAAAAATAATTCCAGTTTGAAATTATATTTGGGTTTTAGTTTTAAGTCTATGAAGTGTGTTTCTAAGTGATGTTCAAATACTTAGCATTCTACTAACTAAAGATTTACCTTGTAGCCATAATATGCTAGAATAATAACTTGTGACGTTTATTCTGGTAGGTTCCTCTTTAAAAATATTTAACATCCCTTTGGTTTTTATTTCATTTTTGTGTTGAAAGAATACCAGAATTGAAGTTGAAATATCTCACTACCCAAAAAGATAAGAAGAAACAGTGGTAACAATCAGTGTAAGGTTTAATTTTATCCTTTAATCAGTGAATTATTTAATCTTTATTGACAATATGTTTGTCAATATGTTTCTATTAGGGACAGAATCCTACCTTAAAAGAGCAAGGAGGGTATAACTTGCAGGATTATGTTTAAAAACAGATTTTTATTATTGAGATTAAAACAATTTAAAACTGTGCAAAATATTTTATAGAAGTTAAAAAAAAATTATGGCACAATTTCCAGCCTCAACAGCTTAGAAATCTACACAGATTTTGTCTGCATAGGTCTGCAAGGCACCTGGTCACATTCATGGATTTCTCTTCTTGGTTTTCTCTGTGCAATCCCACCTTCTCCAGGGAGCTCCTACGATCAAGTCAGAAATGAAGCAGCATAAAGGATTTACACTAGTCAAGTGTCAAATTCAATCCACAGAAGTTTCCCTTTCTTGAATCTAGGGCTAAGCAAATATCATTATGTCTCCCCAATTTTTTTGGTATCAGACTGCTCTATAAAGTGTTTAAAGTCTGCAGTCTGTAGACACAGGTGGTTGGTACAACTTAATTATATATAGCAATTTGAATGTAGGTACCAAAACAATATTTGAAATATGAGTGTGAAGAGCACCAGGGTGGCTCAAGTCAGTTGAGCATTCTGGGGTCATGGAATTGAACCCTACCTACTCCTACGCCTCCCTGGGGCTCCATGCTCAGTGTGGAGTCTGCTTGAGATATTCTCTTTCCCTTTGCCTCTCCCCCACTCTTAGGTTCTCTCTCTCTAAAAATAAATAAGAAGAAAATCTTAAAAAGAAAAAAAAGGAATATGTGTGTGTGTTTAGATATTAACTATATTTTTAAGGTTTGCACAGTTATTTTTGGCCCTGTTCCCAAATCCCTGACTAATATTTGATATATTCCAGTGGGCTGTTATGATCGGGTTGCTGGCCTTTGTGCATGTGGTCATTCTGTAGAAAGGAGGCTCCATGGAAATAAGATTCACACCCAATTAGTAGCATCCTGTTGATCTGCTTTGACCCACTGAAGGAAATGCTCTCCTTTCTCTGGCCTAGCAAAAAACCGTCCATCTTTTTTTTTTTTTTTTTTAAGATTTTACTTACTTATTTGACAGAGAGATCATGAGTAGGCAGAGTGGCAGGCAGAGAGAGAGGGAGAAGCAGGCTCCCTGCTGAGCAGAGAGCCCGTTGTGGGGCTTGATCCCAGGACCCTGAGATCATGACCTGAGCTGAAGGCAGAGGCTTAACCCACTGAGCCACCCAGGTGCCCCAGGATCCATCTTTTTGAGGACTTGTAGGATGACAACCCTTCTCTTCCTTTCTCCAAAATCTGCCTGTAGTGGTAGAAAAGTGGTCATCCTCCTTTGATTGGGATCCTCTTTTTTCTTTCTTGCCAGGCTCGAGGGTGCATAGCTTTATCCATAACCCATCTCTGTCCACCCATCTGAAATTAGAAAAAGGATCAACTATAATTCTGGAACTAAAAAAACTCCATTTTAATCAGACTGATAGAAAGGATAAACAAGACCAATGTTTCCTTTCCTTGAGTTGGTTATTAATACTACAGTGCCTGCAACTCTAGAACCTGGGACTCTAAAGAAACTAGTTTTACTGTAGAATTCCAGGTTTCAGCCAACAGGCGAATTAAAATTTTAGGTGTTGATAAGCTTATCCATTATCACAGAAGCCATACTTCATGAGGATGGTAATCTGTGTATCACTGATTAAAGCTTTTCTTCCAGCATGTGGCACTATAAACAGTTATCTAGTGTGAAAATCAATAATAAATCTAAGAGATATGAGCCATGTTCGTTAGTGAGAACATATCATAGATGCCATTATTCTGTTTTCCCTCAGCCATGCTCCCTAGGCTTCGTGTCTGTCTGTTTTAAAGCTAGTTTATAAATACATATTCCTTTTAGGAGAGAGGAAGAGTCATTTACTTTAGTTTGGGTGCCCCATTTGGAGACACTGTTTATAGACAGGGTTTTAACTGCTGGGGGATTTCTCCTAATTTCTGTGACCATTGTCATAAGCAGTAGCTCCTGATGATGGCCACTTGTCACTCGGCTGCTTTATCAAAATTCCAGGGGTATGGCTACCTCTTGATAAATACAAGGTTTATCTCATTCCTTTCACCCTCTCGCTTTCTGTCCACATGGATTGTGATTTTCTATGCATTTGACAGATGCTGGTGCAACATCCTTTACTGTGTTTTTTCCTCATTGGTATTTAAATCAGAAGTTTATGTTTCTTAAACTGACACCTTTTCCCCATGTACAGAGGATTCTCTTAAATATTTAGGATAAAAGATTACATCAATAATGTTTAACACTTTCTAGTTAGGAACCAAAAAAACTAAAACATCTTCAATCCCTTAAATGTAAACTTCCTCGAATTTCATTCTTCCTTAACCCCCCACTCTTCAAGGTCATGTCAGAATGGAGAGCCCAAGACCACTGCATTTTACTTTATACATCATAATCTTTAAATTAGCCAAGTGATATAGATTCCTTTAATTAAAAAAAATAGACAAAATTATGTGTTGACATTTATTGGTTAGGAGAGAAAAGTTCTGTAACCTCAGTATTTTAGTTCTTGGTGATAATCAGAGCCAGTTTCATGGGCACATGACCTGGGCAGTCACACAAGATCCCATACTCAGGCCCATGCTTGGCTTAATGCTCTGCTGTCACCATTTGAAATTCTTAATTTTTGAACAAGGAATCTTGCATTTTCATTTTGCACTGGGCCCCACAAACTACATAGCCAACCATGGTTATAACCCTCTTGTGCCCAACCAATAGGGTAACAGTATGCCCCCATTTGGTCTGGGCAATCATAGCTTATGCCTGTTGTCTGTGATAGTGATTTATTGGCATCTTCCCTTCACTCCCAGAAATGTTCTCTAGTTCAGATGATAGGGTCACCTACACGAAAAAAGTGAATGACTGAATAAAAACTGAAAATGAGCTGTGATTAGCACTTTGTGCATGTATATGGGGGCCAAAAAGAGTTGGCCTATTGTTTAGTTTTACCTAGGATCCTACTAATATAATTCTTCATCAAAAATATTTGCAGAGTATCTATGACACAATGCATGCTGCACCAGGATCAGACCTGTAGAATTTGAAAGTTCTATATTCACTTCATTCCAAGATGTTATTACTTAAATGTTGGAATTATCAGATCATTATACAGATTATCAGATCATTATACACACAAATACATTATCAGATCAAATACACATAAACACAACAATCTGCGAAAAGCACATCCAAGGTAGAGTAAAGTGCTGGATTGCTTGAGGTTTGGTAGTTCAGGTGGAGTTTATCATGGAGGAAGACCTTGTAAATTCCTTTCTGTAGATGTAAAAATATGTGTCCTTGTTTGCAAGATGATTTGGTCCCTTGATATAGACTCCATAAGAGAAAGACTTTTCAGATCTAGAGAATAGCAGAATATTGTGCAGGGGGAACAAAAGGAGAAAGGAATTATTGCTTGTGTGTGGTAAAGCAAAGAGAACACGGATCTTTTGCCCAGTTCTAAAAGAACTGTATTTTTCTATTCCTCTGCCTCCCTTTATTTTTTCCCCCATCATATTGAAGAACCAACTCAAAAACATAACTTTCTATCTTATCTTCTTTCTCCCACCCCCCTTACCTTACCTTCACTAGAAATAAAGTACATGTTGATTGATTAGAGTGAAGGGAAATAGTTGGTAGAAATCATTGGAGATTTTGTAACCAAACTGGTTTTTTTGAGACCTTATTTTTTATTCATTTTATTCTTTTTAATAGATTACATTTCACAATTTGCAATACAAAGCATTGTCTTCCCAAACTGGTATAAAATATATATGGTATATGCTATGAAACTAAGATTTCTGCTGATAAAAAGGGAGCCATCTGTACTCCCATGTGTATTGCATCATTATTTACAATAGCCAATATATGGGAATATCTTAAATGCCCATCAACAGGTGAATGGATGAAGAAATTATAGTATAAATACAATGGAATATCATTCAGCCATGAGAAAGAAGGAAATCCTGCCATTTGTAACAACATGGATAGAACTTGAGAATTTTATGCTAAGTGAGATAAGTCAGACAGACAAAGGTAATATGTGGAGTCTAGAAAGGTTGAACTTGTTTTTTGTTTTTTTAAAGATTTTATTTATTTATTTGACAGAGAGAGATCCCAAGTAGGCAAAGAGGCAGGCAGAGAGATAGAGGGGGAAGCAGGCTCCCCACTGAGCAGAGGGCCTGATGTGGGGCTTGATCCCAGGACCCTGAGACCATGACCTGAGCCAAAGGCAGAGGCTTAACCCACTGAGCCACCCAGGTGCCCCTCAAAAGGTTGAACTTGTTAAAACAGAGGATAGAATGGTGATTAACAGGGGCTGGAGGGTGGGGGAGGAACTGGGAAGATGTTGTTTAAGGGTCTAAACTTGTCAACTAGTAGAGAAATAAGTTCTAGAGATCTAATCCACAGCATAGTAATTATAGTTAACAATACTGTAGTATAAACTTCAAAGTTGCTAAGATAGTAGATCTTAATTGTTCTCACCAAAAAAAGAAATAATAATTATGTGACATGATAGAGGTGTTAGCTAAACTATGGTGGTAATCATACTGCAGTGTATAAATGTATCAAATTAATACATTGTGCATTTTAACTTAGTGCATTATATATAATTTTTTTAAAAAAAGATTTTCTTTAAAAAAGGTAGTTTTGAGATGTATTCTCTTGAGTATAAGTTTGCCATTTCAAAAAAACATTTTGATCAATAACAATAAAGCAAAATTCATATATATTTTATCCCTCAGACTCTCAGTTCCAAGCATAAAATGAAATGAATACTTTTCATACACTGTTAGAAACAATATGTGAAACAACAATTATCAAAATGGCAAAACACTAAAGTGCCCATGCCTTTCACCTAATTATTCACCACATCCTTCAAACATAATCCAAAATGTGGGAAAATGTCATGCACAAAAATGTTCATCACAGTAGTATTTTAATTCATGAATAATTAGAAAACACATATATGTTGCACAGTAGGGAAATAGGCAAATTACAGTATGAGCTGTATATGTAATATATACAATTTTCTATCCCCATTTTCCAGTTAATATTACAATACAAGCATTTTCCAACATAATTCAGAGATCATAAAATGCACTTAGTGGCTGCATTGTATTTTCCTAATTATCTACACCATGAACATATATAATTTTTATAGTTAGAAATAAAACCTTTAAAAAAAAGATGAAATATCTTGCAAGTGGCTTTGTATTCAAATAAAAAGCTGGCCTTGCTCTAAGATGTAAGAATGATGAACACTTAACTTTTTTTGTAGTTATGCAGGAATGTTTTGATTCTAACTATAGGGACCAAATTGAAATATGTTTAGGAATATTAGGAGGAGTGAATCACTTCATTTTGTTTTCCACTAAGAAATCAAAATGTTGCAGAACCAGTTCTCTGACTAACGTTTTTTAGGTTGAATGAATCCTCGTGGTCATTTTCTGCATAGTCTGTCCCTGTATCACATTGGAGAACCATGTCAAGAATGTGGTGATGCAATCCGATTGATGACCAGCAGAGAATGATGTCCTTGTGATGCTTTCCATCCTCTTTCATTTTCTTCCTGCCTTTGCCTACATCTAACTAAAATTTCATATGAAAATCTTATACTAGAACATGAAGAAATCTCGAGGAATAAAGTCTGACTTTCGCATTTCCACTGGAGGAAATCCGTGAACTCCATCTTATGGTCCTTGCTCTAGCAAAGCACATATGAACTTCAGTGGGAATTCTGCCAAGAGCAAGATGGTGAAGCAGGGCTCGGTGGTGTCAAATCAGATTAGTTCTGTCTCCTTTGGCCTAGCTGAGTGTTACAGAGGATGGCATTCTTTTATTGTGTTTAACCACTTGTGGTTCAATATATTTTGATCTTCACAGACAGCTAAATAGGCAAAATTCAGTGCAACTGCCTTTTATGGAGGTGGTAAATTTAGAGCATATATGCAGTATGCATGTTTGTAAAAAAAAATTGATCAAACCAGCATCCTTTATTATACTTAATATGCAGAGAGAATGCAACATTTCTTTTTTTTTTTTTAAAGATTTTTATTTATTTATTTGACAGACAGATCACAAGTAGGCAGAGAGGCAGGCAGAGAAAGAGGAAGGGAAGCAGGCTCCCTGCAGAGCAGAGAGCCTGATGCGGGGCTCGATCCCAGGACCCTGGGATCATGACCTGAGCCAAAGACAGAGGCTTAACCCACTGAGCTACCCAGGTGCCCCGAATGCAACATTTCTTAACATTAACATATGTTGTTTCACTCAAACACAATGAAAGAAAAACATTTAATAAATACTCTGAGTTTTAGAATGGTCCTGAAAATATCTTCAGTAACTTATGACAGTATTCTTTTTGAGGAGTTTATGCCCAAATGTGTCCTCCCAGAACATCAGCCAGTCAAATCAATGACAAGAAGTGAATGGTCAGACATTTGATTTTATTAAGCCATCCAGTTCATTCTATAAAAAATTGTCACCCTGGGAGTCCCATGATTCTTCCAGTCATGTTCTTCAGAAGCAGACCTGAACCAGAGGCAGGTGTCTATTAGGAATTCCTTTCCAGTACAAACATGCAAGGGAGTCCAGTAAGAAGAGGGAGATGTGAATTGTGGTTAGACAGGTCCACTAGAGCGCTGAATCTGGGATAGCCCTTTGAAGATATCTCAACTTAAATCAGAAGAGCCAAGCCTCCTTACCCCTGCATTGACCAGTCATTGGCTGGGAGCTGCCTCCAGGTAGAGAGCGGTGCCTGGGGCAAAGTGGCTTCTGCAGGAAACAGGCCTGGATTGGAATCAGTTGAGTCATCAGACAACACACCTGGAAGCTAGGGAATGAGTGTCTTTTGTCCTAAAGGAGGAATCTGGGTGGCACACTACAGCATCCACCACAGTTAACCTCTTTTACCACTCAGATTCACTTGCTTCAGACAATAAGTTCACCACATATGGGAGTAGCTCCTCTAGGATTCTAGTTCATCTTTTCTCCTAAAGAAACTCTAAAGAGGAAGTTTCGTGAGATGAGCTACAGCCTACTCTACAGCTAGTCTCATGGCCATGATTAAAACTTACCACCTCCCTCCTCTGTAATCCATTCTGGGCTTGCCTCACCCACAGTTATCATCCCTACTGGTCACTAGTTTACCATTGGGAATGAGGGAGAGAGTGACCCAGATCAGATCTCCATATGTCAAGGGGGCAGGGTGGAAAACAGGAAAACTTGCAGGTGGGATTTATTACAGTTCTTGCTGTAAATTATTTCCTTCTCATGATTGTCATTTGTGAATATTTATTAACATATGAATGCTTAATTTTTCAGATTTTATTGAGATATAATTGACATTCACCACTGTATGAGTTTCAGTATATAGCACAAAACTTTGACTTATCTATATTGTGAGATGATGACCATAATAAGTTAAGTTAATATCAATCATCTTATATAGATACAATAAAAAGAGGGGGGGAAAGGAAAAAAAATTTTTCCCCCATAGCCAAACCATGGAAGCCAGCCTAAGAATCCATTGACAATGGCTAAATAAGTTGTGGTATATACACACAATGGAATATTATTGTCATAAAAATGAGAAAGTCCTGCTATCTGCAGTGATAGGATAGGGTAACCTTAGGGGGCTAAGGAGGAGGGGGGTGCAGATATCTTTTTGAATTTGTGTTTTCTTTTCCTTTGGCAGATCCCCATCTTTGAGCCCCTGATCACTATACCCTTCTCAGCTGATGAAACACTTGTCCATTTACTATCAACATCGGACAGGAGAGTTCCAAAAGGAGTACTGAATATGTGTTTCCTATAATGAAATTTCAGAAATTTTCAGTGCCAGGGTGTGTGTGAGGTAGCAATCATAGCTTAAAGTTTACTAAGACTCTTAACCATTTACTCTGGTAGAAGTGTCCCCCTTGGTGAACCAGGACCTCAAGGCTTGCAGAGTTTTGGGGACAGGAAGCACGTATTTGCAAGTGAGTCACTGCACTGAGAGCAGGATGGGGGTGGGGAAAGCCCACTCCTACTACTCTGCTTGGTTTCCAGGCCTGTGTATTCTATCTTTTGGGTATATAGCCTTGCGTCATAAAATGACCATTGATTAGGGCAATTGCTTTATATTGCAGCAGTCTGTTTTTAGTATGCACTCACATATTGAGTTATGAACCAGACGGGTCTCTTTCTTCTTGGTCAGCTAATCAGAAGTGCCATTCGATGTAGACTTCCATGTAAGCTAAAAAATGAGACACTGGTGTAACAGTGGTGGGTGGATTCATGGTAATACGGTCCATCTGCTCAACACTTGATCATCCTCTGGCCCTGCCAGTTCTTAGCCAAAAATGTAGTACTTCCATCTTACAGTAGATTGTTTTGGGCTCAGATCATGATGGACAGGCATTTCTGTTCACTTGGTCATGGGGTGTCCTAGGGTCGGCATCAGGCCTAGTAGAATGCCAGAAGCAATTTTCAAATGGTGTGATATTTTCTGCTGCAGAGCATATAGTCCTTCCTCAGAACTCATGAGTTTGATGTTACGGTTTCCTATTGTGATTTGCCATAAAGTCTGCACAACATTTTTTTCCCACCACTGATAATTTTAATGCCAGGTCATACGGCCCAAAGAGAAGGGCTGATTGCACTGCAGCCAAGACCTGCTATGGAGCCTGGTCCTGCTCAGGATCCTATTCATAACTGGACATCCTCAGTGTAATTTGGTTTGTGGGTTAGAGCAACACTCACACATATGAAAGATGCTGTCTCCAGAACCCAAAGGAACCTAGTAGGGATTGTAAGATATGGAAGATATAATTCTCCATTTGCTTTGAAGGAAATGTTCTGACATCTTCAGACCATTGAACTCCTAAAATCTTTTCTGATATGGTGGACCCTAAATCTTCAGAAAGTGCCTATCTCCTACTTTCTGGAATGCAGGGTGTCTTTTCAAGTCTTCCAACATACTTGCCATTTCTTGTTTATCTGGTTTGATTAATATAATGTCATTGATATAGTGGGCCAGTGTGCTGCTCTGCATCATTTTCTGACAGTCCAGTTCCCTTTGGACTATAGTATGACATAGGACTGAAGAACTGACCTGGCTCTTGGGAAAGATTGTAAGTGTACATCGTTGTCCAGCCCACATGAATCAAACTGCTCTATTGCATATTCCAGATAGGAATTGAAACACACTCACCAAATTAACAGATACATACCCTGTACTTGAGGCCAGGTAAAACTGATCTAGTAAAGATACCACAATTAGTACAACATTACAATTGCTTCTACTTGGTTGAGTTTTCAGTAGTCCAACATCATCCTCCAGAATCAGTCTAGTATTTGTAAGGGCCAGAATGATGAATTAAATCAGGGTATAATAGGGCCCACGACTCCTTGTCCCTTGAGTCTTCAGTGGTGGCAACTAGTTTCTGCCATTCAATCTGGTATATAATTGTTTTATTTGTTAAATTGTCTAGGAGGAAAAGCAGTTTCAAAAGCTTCCACTTGACATTCCCTACTCTGATGGGTCTAATCCCACAGACCAAGGAATAGATGTGAGAATTCTACCAAATACGAAGATACGTCTATTCCAAGTGTATGTGCTGAAACTGGGAAAATTGGATCCAGTAACCAATTTTGAGCTCACATCTGAGCCAAAATTTTATTTCCTAGTCTTAGATACCCTCATGCTAATGGGCCATAAATGATGCTTTGGGTCTGGGTCAACAACCCTCTAAATACCTGGGAAGTAGCCTTCTACAGTGAGTAGCTACTCATATAAATTACCCTGAAGTCTCTTTGGGAAGGACTAAAAGAATCATTACTGTATGCATTTTTAATGGTGCTGCAGGGTCCTCTGTTAAGAATCTGGGGTCTAACAACTGGCTCAGAAACTGGGCAAGAGATCATAACATACTGTTGGAGGAGTTGCTCTCATTGTGGTTATCCATTTCTGTATTTCCCTGGTTTTATAGATTGAGCAATTTCCTCATCAACCACCCAACTATCTTGCCCTTAGTGATCTGGATTCTATTATTCTCTCTGTATCTTTCTGCCAGTGAGGACTCCCTGGCTGCCACTCCAAACTTGTCATTCTTTATGACATTGTACATACCTTGCTGCTGATGATAAAATGCCATTCTTTGGCATTTTACTATATCTGTATTTTATCATCCCTATTATTATCATGGAAACAGTGTCTATAAGAGAATCTCCTGCGATGAACCCTGGCATAAAGTGGATAGCCACTGAGGATTTCAGTGATACTCTCTTCCCTTTCATCAATTCACACCTTATTTAGGTAAACAGTTTCATTTAGGCCCTCCCATGGAACACATTCATGTTGTAGGTTTTGGCCTTACTTATATCTATTATAAGATTCCCACTTCTCTGGATCTTTCAGTCCCTTCTACAATCATCCATAGCACTTTCAGGTTCACTTGATGTGAGCCGTTACTTTCTTTAAACTTCAAAGTGCCATTATGGTAGCATATTAGGTTCTTCTCTTGGAGTCTTTGATAGAGGTTTACATCCTTTTCACAGAATAGTGTTCTCTTATCAATAAATTCTCCTTTCCAACTTTATGTTCTGCCCCCTTAATTCAGCATCTTTGGGATCCAGTTTCCAAACATACTCTTCTGAATCTCATAGCTACGTACTGGTCTGACACCTCTGGTCTGACACTTCCCCAGCTGAAATGTGCTGTGCTTTAATCCTCATTATTGTCTTGGTAACCGGGAGAGGAAGTGAAAATAACTTCCAAGGGAAGGGGCACATGCTCTCTTACTGGTCAGGCCTCTGCATTTCTTTAAAGAAGGGAGGAACATTAGCTTTTGACAGGGAAAAGTTGACCATGTCTGCAGGTTCAGAGGGTCAGGGAGATTGGGGGTTTCGATGTTTTGAAGCATATTGACCCACGGTCCCAGTCCTTCCCAATCAGGTCCCAAACCTTGGTAGAGACAACTCAGAGTTAAAAATTCAACCATCTCTGGAGATAATCTATTAGTATTATTAAGTCCTGGGTCAGATCCTCAACTTTTTCACTTTCCAGCTGCAGGAGATGGGATTCTCTTTGTATGCTACCAAGTGGGCCCTCTGGCTTTTATACTTCACCTTAATTTGGTGATTAATCACCCTCAGCCTTTCACGTCTTCTCCAGTGCATGGAGAGCTTGCAACAAAAGCTATCCAATTCTGTAATCCTTTAATTACTATTTACTCTGAAACACTGAAGCACCTAAGAGATTACACTTTGCAATGCCTTCTCTTCCATGAATATGCCATCACAATTCAACATCAGGGGAAGTTTTAACAGTTGCACCAGTGCTAGATCCCAGAATTATTGATGCCATTTCTGTCACCAGTGATGGAGTCCTAATTACCAGCTGGCCAGTAGATAATTCAACTCCAAAATCCCATTTTAGAGCCTGCCTCCTACGATCATCCCCAGTATCAACTGGCATAGTTGGATTTCCTGTAAGAAGAAACTCTAAGCCTGAGATTTGAATATAGATGGTTCACTAGGGAATGCTCTCAGATATGGTATGTGTAAGGGAGAGGTGAAAAAGACTTGTTGAAAGATGTTGAACTGTGATGCAGGCACAACAGAGGCCTCAGCCTCAGACTCAGTCGTTGGGTACCCTGAAGCTTAGATGATCCATCAGAAATCTCTCCAACAGAGACACGGTTTAGTCATTGGATTCAGGCTGGACCTGGGGAGGATTGAAACTTTGGGGAAGACAGCCTCTTCTGGCCAAGGGTTATTTCTAGGGAAGTTCTTGACTGTAAATAACGGCAAGGAACACTCTGGCTCCTGGGGAATGAGTGCTTCCATCTCGGTGAAGACTTGGTAGGTCCAAATGCATCCGCTACACATGGCAGGGGTAAAAGAGGCAGAGGAGTATTAGGTAATCAGCTCTTGGTTAGCTGTTCTAATGCGCAGCATGTAAACTCAGATAAATGCAGAGTAATGGAGGATTCTAAACCCTACTCATCTCCAACTTCAGAAAGTGATACAAGACCCACTACCAGACACAGAGAACGCTCATCCAAACTCACTCTTGTCCATCCTTGAGCATCCTGGTCCCTTTAGTCACATCCCTGCTGGGCAAAAGAATCGGGAGGACTGAGATCCCAGGCAAGTGGCCGCAAAAATGGCTTTTCACTAACAAATAAATAATCAGGTCAGCTATTTTGCTAACATATACATATTTATTTCTTAGCATCTTTATTTATCCTATGAAACTTCAAGCAGAATTTTAAAAACAAAACATCTAGAATAAACCATGAAGCTCTAAAATGTAAGAGGAAGATAAGAAAATACCTAGCACAACACCTGAAATTCACAGTCATATTTCCCTGTAATAAACTCTTACTAATCAGTTCAGAGCTTTATAAAACAATAGGAGTGGAATGACAATGCTGTCATTTGTATATTCTCCCTCAGTTCTCTAATGGAAAGCTTTTTTTTCTCTGCCAAGTCATTCCTGACAATGTTAATGATTCACTATAAAGCAGTTTCTGGGCTATGATTTGTGACATTCAGACTGGTTAGATGGGAAGGCTCGGCAGTTTCTGGGGACTGTTTTGGATGCAGAAATGCCTTGAAGATAGCACTTTATTATATTTAGGACAAGTATGACATCCCACTTCAAGGAAGAGGCCCCTATACATATTGAGAAGGGATTTCTATGGTTTAAGTGGGGAGGAGAAGGTGGGTTTAAAAGAATGTCTCTGTGTGTTTTTTGAGGCGACATAAAGATAGGAAGCAGAGAAATGGAGGCAGGAGGCAGAAGGATTATGGATAATGGAAGAATTTTGCCTGAGGGTATATGCCTGCTTTGCCTATTCCTGTATAACTAGAATATTTATAATTCAAATACTTATCTTTAATAATTAAAAACCAAGGAATATTAAAGACAAAAGGTAGAGAATATTATGTACACATGTGTAGGCATCATGCATTAAATCCCCACCCTTGCAAAATACAGCAAGGAGTAGCTTTAAAAGGAGGTTAAAAAGTGAATATTTTAAAATGTCTTGAAAACAGAATTTCTAATTCACTCCAATTCTGCCAGGAGTGATACCCTTACTTCTGATTTCTACACACACTATCAGTCATGGGGATAGGTACTAAAAATACCCAGCGTGGTGGTTTGACATCAGCACATCAACAATTAAAAAGTGGATACAAATATTTCAGGTTTTCAAAACCATAAGGTTTTCCTCTAGATTTATGAAAACATTGGATTTGCACAGGAAAAGGAAAAGTCATTTTCAATTGTTTTCACAGAATATTTAGTTGCACAGTCTATGTAAACTACTAGTTACAATGGAATGTAATATTCTACCACCGCCAGAAACGCTCTCTGATCTTCTGCCTCTTCTCAGACAGCAAAGAAACAAAGAAAAACAGCCCTTGCTGTGGATGGAGAGAAGTGTTTGAAAAGAGAAAGAGACCTCAACTCTGCCCCCTGGTATTATAAAGCTGTCAATTATGGCCATGATTACAATGAAAATACTGAAATAAAAAAAAATTATTTAAGGGAGGGAAAAAAAGGCCAACTGCATTTAAAAAGGAAAAAAAAAAGTTAGAAAGAAAAACCAAAAAACGCATTGTCCAGTTTCAGCCTGGCAATTCTAAAGTTAATGAAAAATAATACAAACTAATGGAGCTCAGTTGTTTATATTACAGTAGCTGAGAAGTGGAATGCTTAGCAGCCAAAATATGAACAAATTAAGATACTGGGTGAAATGGTCAGGTGTCGTTGTTTTTGAAGAACATGGCCTCTGTGGCAACGAGTTTATGAATAATAGTTTTAGCTTCTCTCTAGATCAGGGTGTTAATATTTACACCTTTGCTAATTATGGCAAGGAAGAGATGAATGAAAAAGTAAATGTCCCTATCTTTTTGCCTCCCCATCACACCAAGTAATTCCTGGTTGAACATTAACTCAAGCTGACAATAATATACTGGGGTGAAAAAGTAAGGAAGGGGACCCCTAGATCCTTGTTTGCACGAAAAGAATGGTGATCATCAGTGGCTAAGCATTAATTATAGTTAGCAATAAAATTAAAAATCACACTGAAGACTCATTTTGTAAAATAGCCTATTTTTAGCACTGGGCCTCGGCCTGGCTGCCACAGTGCTTCATGTCCTGATGATCTTAGGTGGAGTGTCTTTTTTTTTTTTTTTAAAGATTTTATTTATTTATTTGACAGAAATCACAAGTAGTCAGAGAGGCAGGCAGAGAGAGAGAGGGGGAAGCAGGCTCCCTGCTGAGCAGGGAGCCTGATGTGGGTCTCAATCCCAGGACTCTGAGATCATGACCTGAGTCGAAGGCAGAGGCTTAACCCACTGAGCCACCCAGGTGCCCAGGTGGAGTGTCTTTTGTCTACCAGAGATGCTGCCGCACCTGGGCTATGAAAAACCACGAGGTCTGGTTGACCAGCAGCAGCAGCATCAAGCCCAGTCTTCGCCAAAAAGGCATTGTTTGTGGGGTTCCAGCTGGGATTAACAGAGCAGGAGAAAGGGCTTTACTAAACACTGAATTTGGAGAAGTGGGAAAATAAAAACTCTTCTTCAGGTAGGTCATGGAAATGGAAAGGAATTTTAATTTCCCAAGAGTTATTGTACGTTGTCATGCCTGAAGATGGGAAGTTTGAATGAAAACTTCTCCAGATTCAGACTACCCGGGTGTCTGCAAGATTGTGAAACTTGGTGGCTGTTTGTATCATCTGATAGTTTTTTTGTGTTCAATGTATTTGTGGGCTCACAGAGAGGGGCCCTTATCTACTTCCTCTCGTGCTGTTCGTCTTGCATCCTTATTAGCTTTCCACAAAGTGCAGTCATAATTAAATTCTAAAGCAAAAGATGAAGTCACCCGAATCATCATCCAACTAACTGCAAATGACGATGGTAAGAATGACAATGTTAGTCTGCACTTCTTTAATTCTGGTTCGGCAGCATTTAACTCCCTGACCTCCTGCAGTTGTCAGTGCCACAGGCTGCTTAAATGCTGTGCAAAAGCATTTCTGCTTTATTTATTCTAAATTTACTGGTTATTAATTTCACAGTGTGACCTCCTATTCGCTTATTAGTTGGCAGATTTCACCGTAGCCTTCAAAAAGCTAAAGATTTCCATCAAGCTACTTTCTATTTCTCTGGGGTTTTTTTTTTGTTGTTGTTGTTGTTTTTCTGGCCATCTTCCATAAGATGTAAAATTTCCTGTTTCCTTAACCATCCTTGTTACCCTTTCTGAGAATCATACTGTGGAAGTATCCATAGTATTTAGACTTTTTCTTTTAAGAAAGATTTGCATTTTCTCAACCCCTTTCTCACTTTCTCACAAATTTCAAGAGAAACTGCTTTTTTTGTTGCAAAGGTTGTATAGTGAATTGTTTGCATGTTGTTGAGTAATTTAAAGCTCTTACTTGGTATTTTTCTCATTCACACAGAGTGGGGGATAGGGAATAACTTCTATTACACTAGGAATAGAAAGACAGTGGCAGTGTAAATTCACATAGCCTAAGGGTCACTGTGATTTCCTCCATCTTCCTCTTAGAGTCGTAAACCTCCCACTCCAAGACCAGATCTTATAGAGGGAAAGCAGTCCAGTAAGCTGGATCTCAGACCCTGGTGACATTTTTGGCTATTGTATCAGGAAGTGTATATCTCAACTCAGGGTCTTAACAGTTTTCTGTATATGAATGTATGGATCTATAAACTGGACTTACTTTGGATAATTTCAGGCTCTGGAGATTTTGTGGCATCTGGTGTCTTTTCCAGCAGCTGCACATACCTTACTGTCTCCCAAGAAAACCAACCCTCAGTACTGACAGCCTAATTCTAAAAGAGCATACCATTCCAGGTGGCTTTTCAAAGGCTCCCAACTCCATCATATTTATCTCCTCACACTCCATCTACAAAGGCTAAAAGGGATTTATATGAGAGCTATTTTATAAGAAGGGTAAAAACTAGAAAACAGATAAAAGATTGCAGGAAAAAAAATGAGTAACAGTGGTTCCAAATCAAATACTCAGAATTTTAAATGTTGCAAATAGGAGAGTTAAGTCACCACTTATCAAGGTAGAGAAAGCCTTTATTTGTTGGACTTTCATGGGAATTGAGACAAAGAAAGAGGGGGAACTGAAGTCACCAAACAGCCATAGGTTAAATGAGGGACGCTGCACTCCTTTCTGGAAGAGCCTACCTTTTGCTCCAGTAACTTTCTCTAAGATTTCTTGGAATGCTGCATTCTGAAGCTTAAGGTATTATCTTATAGCAGTGAATTTTATACTAAAATATTTATTTCAGGGAACCTGGGCGGCTCAGTGGGTTAAAGCCTCTGCTTTCGGCTCAGGTCATGATCCCAGGGTCCTGGGATCGAGTCCCGCATCGGGCTCTCTGCTCAACAGGGAGCCTGCTTCCCTTCCATTCTCTCTCTCTGCCTGCCTCTCTGCCTACTTGTGATCTCTGTCTGTCAAATAAATAAAATCTTTTAAAAAAATTTTATTTCAGATATTTTATTTTACAAATGAAATATGCATATGCCACGTACTCCACATACATATGTGTCGTTAACATTGCAAGAAGCAGGCAAAATAGTATAAAAGTATCTGTGCCACCCATAACACAATTTTTTCAAAGAGTGAATTAGCAAAATCCTTTTTCTGTAAAAGAACTATATGTAAATGGTTTTGATTTTCCAAACTCATTTGTATGTTATTTCTTATTCTCACTATGTCATAGAGTTGGGTTACTCTTTTCCCCCAACTTCTACAAAGTTGGAAAAGAGGTGAGGTGGCCTGGAGGCAACTAAGGCAAGAAAACGTTTAAAGTAATAAAGATGGCACCGGGTTCTGCAAAATACGATGCCCCAAGCCTCTCCTCTTTGCACTAGCTGTTCCTTATCTTGAAGGCTTCATTCCAAGTAGTGTAAGTTTACATTAAGCACATTAAAATGGGAAAAATGTGCCATCTTCTTTCCAAAACATACCATGAAGACCATTTAATAGATTGCTAGAAGCAGCCCCTTCATGTTCCCAGGATTTCTGTTGGAAACAAATAAAAATGAATAGAGACATTGGTAAGATTCTGTCACATTAGTATTATTCTCAAATTGACTGATGGACTATAAATAAGAAGCCACTATTAGTAATGCATCATTAACTTGGGGACAGTGGGGTTCTATAGGGATTGGGTTGGGACCAGTGCTAAATGAGATATCCAAATTAATGCCCTGATGGAAAAAGTAAATAGCTATGAGCATACCAAAATAGAAACAACTGCAAGCACAATGGAAGATCTTAGGAGGAAAAATTTAAATGGAATGAGATTTAATTTAGATAAATATATAATAAGTTGCTCATGGGAAAATAATTCCTATCTGAGTGATAACAAGCAAAATTCTTCTAAAAGAACAGTAAAGTAGAGAAAGGATTGCGTGCAATGGTTAATATTTCTGAGAACTAAGAATGAACAAATCATTAGGGAAATATTTTAAGTTAAAACCATGTCTTAAGAATTTTACTAGTTTTAAAGGAACTATAAGTTTTAGTTCCAAACTATTGTTTGTTTTATGCTCACCAGTTTGATAAATAAATTACTACCTGGGTGTCCATATCCATGACTTCAAATAATCTAATCAGTAGTTCCACCTTTATTTGATGTCTGGAATTCCGAAACAAATAATCCTAAACATTGATAAGATCAACTCTTTCAAAAGTCCAAACAAACCAATCACACTTAAATTCCTCCACTTCAAAACAGAAAGCAAAGAGCCACAAACAGGTATTAAGAGGGCGGAGTCTGGCTTCAGCTCTCATAGCAAATAAATGGCAAATGAAAGATTGTAAACTTGGAAGCAATTGGTATTGCTTTAAAAAAATTATGATACTGACAGTTCACCAAAAAAACGCTCAATAATTATAGTCAAGTCAAAATTAAGAAAATTTGATCTGATTATTTTGCAATTTTGAAAAAAATGAAAATGAAATTTTAGGAGCATGTCATAAAAACATGTACCAACAAACCCATTTCTTTCCTCCTTGCACATAGAGTCATTTACTGATCATTATGCCAGCACGGCCTTGGTTTCTACCCAGAGTTTCTGCCCAGGGTCACAAACATGAAAACTGAACAGTAGCTAATACCAGCAGTAAACTTATAAATTAAATGAGTATATTCTTAAAAATGATCCACTTGCCAAATTTCAGGTTATTTTATTATATAGTTAACATGACCATGTATACCAACAGGTTTTTAAGACTTTCTCTTCTTTCTATGTATTAAATAAAAATATATCAAGTACTACAATTGTGTGACTGAGTATGAAACTCCCCAGAATAGAGAAGAGCCATGTCTCAATGCCAAGATTGCAGTGAGAGATTCTGAAGCATGCACAAGGGGGACCAGCACTATAGGGCAGAGAGCTTTAATCAGTGAATAATCCATAGAATGAGCTATTGTGGAACAAGACATAGCAATTTCTAGCTGTACTTGTTTAAAGTTTTCACTCTTGGTACAAAATTTAGATAATGAAAAAAAGTCAGTATTTACAATTTTACATAATGCACTTATGTAAGTTAATGATAAATCTTTTTTCCCCAGTGTTCAAAGCCCAAAAAGTACTGGGGTTGAAATGTATTATTTGAATTTTTAAATTTTTTAAAAGATTTTGTATTTATTTATTTATTTTAGAGAGAGAAAAAGCATGGGAAAGAGCAGAGGGAGAAGAGAGAGAGAGAGAATCCTGAACAGATTCCTTGCTAAGTGTGGAGCCTGACACTGGGCTTGACCTCAAAACCCTGAGATGACGACCTGAGCTTAAACCAACAGTCAGATGTTTAACCAACTGAACCACCCAGGCGCCCTATATCATTTGAAATTTTTATGAAAAACTAGGTACTGATACTTAATTTAATAACTGTTCATTGTACTCTCCAATGCTGGCCCTATTTCTAATGTCAGTGAACAAGTATGCTGTCATCCAATTTCTCAAAATTTTCCTGGGTAAAAAATGACTTTAATTTTAAGCAGTTGTGTATGGTGCTATAGTGACATTGTTTAGGATGTCTTCAGTTTACTGAATTGAAGCTGGACTCTTGGAAAAAATTCCCTGATCCACTTTGGCCCATACTCTTGGTACCTCAGTTGTCTTTGAAAATCACTCCTGGATAATGCCTCTGGCTATCAAACTGTGTGAATGTCTGGACTAAAGCTTTCTGTCCAGAGAATTAGAAGTTTATTAAACCCATTATAATTTTGTGGAGGTACCCCTCAGTTGGAAAAAGAGGGTCTTGCAGAAAATGTTCTTATATAGTAGGTTTCTAAAAACTACTTTCTTCTCTAAATTCCACTGTAATATCAGAAATATACCCTGCTGTTGAGAGATGACATTTATTTCAAGTAAATATTATGGCATGGCTGTTCGCTTGCTTTTGGGGACACTTAATATATCTGGAGGTAATAGTCATCAGCTGCCAGTTCTATGTCAGGCATGACCTGAGAAAATGTTATAAGGATGGCACCCCTAGTCGAAGCAGGCACATCATTGTCCAGCCTGCATTGTATCTTCACACCATGTACAACAGACTCCTTACACTGAAGGCAACAGAAGCCTCCAAAGAAACAAAAATGACCAGATCCAAGTATCTGTGGATTGTAGACCCCTCATATTTAAACTTTTCTCACCTGTTTGAAAGTTCAATTCAAAATGACTTGCATTGTGGGGCTCACATATGGTTCTATTTACATACGTATCATTTATATTAAGTCCCTGCTACTATTTCAAAGAATATGGTATGGCATGAGAGCCTTTGATAATACTTGAAGCTAATTTCCAAAAAGAAAGAGAAGGTTATAATGAGGTCATCAAACACTATTTGAAAGTGACTAGCCTGCAATATGAAAAACACAATTTCAAGATGTTCCAAAGAAAGCCACAGTAGGAAGAGTGGCATGGAGTATGGGTAGGGGGTGACATAATTCATATCCCCTGTTATGCAAACTGTTATATACAGTTATACTGCATGGATACAAAATAAAAACACATGGAAGAGACACTTGCAGAATTAGGTGTATCTCCTCAAAGTTTTTGTTGGGAGCTCCTTCACACTCAAGATGCCACTGAACAGATAGATCTATATAGCCCAGTCACTGACTGGATGTAAAGGTCCCCCCAGAATAGTACTGATCCAGTGTATAAATTGAATAATGATGGACACTCTCTGGAAGACATGTTTTCTTGAATCCTAAAAAATCTGGCTGGCAGTTTTAAAAAATCATTTTGTCATTCCCAGTGTTCAATATTAAATTTAGGAACACATGAAAAAAAAATTCAAGAAACATGAACCAGAACTATTGCTTCACGATGTTATGATTAGTGGAAAACATATTTATAGATCTAAGTCAAGTGGTTTTCTTAAATGAATAGAAAATAATTGCTTTTTGCAGACCTTGGTGATGCATCTTCCAATGTAACGGGCTGACTACAGGTCTTGGGCTTGGTGGGCAAGATCTCCCCAGAGTAAAAAAGTATTTATACACTCAAGAAAAATACCTCTACAGTGTCATTCAATGTAGGTGATTTTTTTTTCTCACGATCCAACTATCTGAACTTTCTTAGTGAGACTCCAAAGCCCTCTTTCTTTACCCTCATTCTCTGTTGGATTATGAGCAGCCTAGACAGATCTGAGGAAGTCATAAAATCAGGCAATAAGAATGTAATGCATCACAGATATTTCTTTATATATTACAGACATTTGAAGATTCATTAACTAAGATAATCATGTGAGAGTGAATAACACAAGACCTGACACAGAGTCAGGGCCTCAATAAAATGCTCATTTATTTCCATCACCTCTTCCCACCCTCCTTCACTCAGTCTTTCTCTCTCCTGTTCGTCATCATCTTTTTCTGCATCACTACGCTGTAGGAGGCATTCTAATCTCTTGGCGATGGCAGTGAACCTGATCATCAGCCTCAGTTGTGAAATTTGGGATAGATAGTGTAGTATCTGTCTAGGCTCTACTTTCTCTAGTTGCTCATTGTCTGATCCACTGTTTGCAAAGGGAAGCTACAAGAATCAATAGCACAATAGACAAGGATTTCCTCTACATATACATTAGGGTTTTGTGACCTTTAAATATTTCATCTATTAAATAAATGTATACTTCCCCGGAATCCACAATGAAGCCTATGAAGGTATACAGTACAGCTCAAGGGTGAGTCCACATCTCAGAATACCTGATGCATATACAACCTGAGAAGCTGTATGCAAGAAAAACTTGCCAGTGCTAACTTAGGTCCAACAATGAATATTTCTGTAGGATAAGAAAGAAATCATGGCAAAGTACAAAGCTTAAAGGATGGCAAGTACCACAAACACAAAGTCCAGAAAAATAATAAAATGTTTCTATTTATTAACTGTCTGACACCTTTATTTTTTTAAAAAAGATTTATTTATTTATTTGATAGACAGAGATCACAAGTAGGCAGAGAGGCAGGCAGAGAGAGAGAGGGGGAAGCAGGCTCCCTGCTGAGCAGAAAGCCTGATGCGGGGCTCGATCCCACCCTGGGATCATGACCTGAGCCGAAGGCAGAGGCTTAACCCACTGAGCCACCCAGGCGCCCCTGTCTGACACCTTTAAAATACTACTTTTTGGCTGTAGACTTCATTGTGTGACAATAATTTTATAGTGGAAGAAAAAGAGAATCCATTCTTTCATATAGCATGGTTATCAAAAATTGTTTTTAATTCATAGTTCAGAAAAGTTTTGGGCCATTTTGCTCTTTCTGTGGCATCTTTGTTGTGTTGCATCATCTGGAACCACTGGACTCTACCAGGACAAGGCATGTTGAATGGGCTGAAACAAAACCCCATACATTAGGATGCAAAAACAGGTGATTTCCCATGGTCATATTCATTGTTCAAAGTCTCTTTACAGTCTTATGTCTATAAACACAGGAATTCTTTTTTATATTCATATATTTTTTATTTCTTTATTTTTAAATTTTTAATTTAATTTAATTTTTTAAATTTTAAAAATTTTTTGTATTACAATATAATATCAATTTGTTTCATTGGTACAGCTCTGTCTTTTTTTTTTTTTAAAGATACTATTTATTTTATAAAGAGTGGAAGCAATCACAGAGGGAGAGGTATCACAGAGACAGAAGGAGAAGCAGTCTCGCCACCCAGCGGAAAGCCTGATGTGGGGCTCCATCCCAGGACTCTGAAACCATGACCCGAGCCAAAGGCAGACAGACACTCAACCTACTGAGCCACCCAGGCACCCCAAATGTAGGAATTCTTAAATTCTCTTTTGCATGATTCACATCAACATAGAAAACAAATATGCATTATTTTATAATTGTATAAGCTGCTTAATCAAGTATATTCTTTTTTGACCAAATTTCAATAAGAATTGAATTCTCTACTTACTATTTTATACATATGAGGACTGAGAGAATATCCCATAAACTAGTTCTGGCTCTTTACATTTAAAGCTTTACTTTTTTTCTTCCAAGACTTTTGTCCTCCTAAAGGACTAGTTGGACTAGTTGGACTAAAGGACGAGTTGGTATTAGAATTTGACCACTGACTTGTTCAAAATCCCAGGTGAGCTGGTGGAGTGAAAGTAAGAGTACTCAGGGTAGTCATTCTAACCCTCAGATAGCTAAAAGGAAAAAAAAAAAAACTATATGGAAAAGCAACACTGAAATAGAAAATAGCTAACTAAACTGAAAAACCAAGTGTATAACCATCTAAAATTTCTTTTTAACTAGATCCACCAAAATGCCAATCCAAGACCACCTGACATGAAGGAAGGTGTGATGGGGGGGAATCAGAATGGGAAGCAAAGAGCAGTTGTAACTGATTATGATTAAAATCATTTAATCTGGCAAATTTTCCAAAAGCATGTGACCATGAACATACCACTTGAGCACCTTCCATGGAAGGGGTACACAGGTATGTAGGATGTGGATCTTCAGCATTAACTTCATGGTGAATCTGCCTCCAGTGCAGTGGTGAAAAGAACAAGATTTGGGGTCAGACACACCAAGGTTTTAATCCCTTTCTAGTTGGGTGGCATTCACTAAGTCCCTGAGCCAATCTAAGCCTCAGTGTCCTCATCTGGAAATGGATATGTTAAAACTTGCCTTATATGACTATTATGTTTAAATGGAAATTTATGTATATAAATTTCACATTCCAAGAACTCAACAATTGGTAGCTATGATTAACTCAATAATGGATAGCTACTTATTGGATTAAATATTCAGAATTTGTCACCCCTTACAAGATAACCAAACACTCTGCACTACTACCTAAAGTAAACCTTAGGTTTCTAATATCTGTCATCCTACATTTATTTATTCCCTATTCAAGAACATGCTTATCCTTTTCTCATTTTCTAATTGAAAGCCAATGTATCTTTCCAGATCCAACTGAGATCTCACCTGTTCTTTCCAGCCACTTGCTGCTGAAACTGTTCTTTGAAGATTATGGTGGCACTGTCCAATAGCAATATAATGTGGGCCACATCTGCAGATTAAAGTTTTGTATAGATAGACTAAAAAAACTAAAAAGAATTAAAACCAGCTGAAATTAATTTTGATAGTTTTTTAGTTGGGCACCTGGGTGGCTCAGTCATTAAGCATCTGCCTTTGGTTCAGGGAGTGATCCTGGAGACCTGGGATTGAGCCCCGCAACGGGCTCACTGCTTGGCAGAAAGCCTGGTGCTCTCTCTCCCACTCCCCCTTCTTGTGTTCCCTCTCTCACTGTGTCTCTCTCTGTCAAATGAATAAATAAAATTTTTTTAAAAAGAAATTAAAAAAATAATAGTGATATTTTTACCTTATCCAACATACCAAAATAGTATTCAACATGTAATCAATATTCTAAAATTATTAATGAGATATTTTACATTCTCTTTGTCATATTATGTACTCAAAATCCAGTGTATATTTTGCTTTCGTAGCATTTTCAATTCACAATAACCACATTTCAAGTACCTGATAGCCACATGTGTCTAATACCTGCCATATTGGATATCCTGTGTGTATAGTATGAAAAGTTGGTACCATCCTATTTAATATGCCATTATGTTTGCTGGTGTTTCCTATGTGGCAGGACTTTCCCAGCCAGTTACTAGGTTCTTTGAAGAACTATAGAGTTCTCTAACTCCGGGATGCAGTGCCCAAACGCAGTGGTCATTGAGTAAAGGTTTGCTCTTGAGCGGTTTAGATGCATTTAGAAATCCTAGAAGGAAAAATGCCTAGATAATGCGATTTCCTTCTATTTGTGCTACTTTTACAACTCTGTGTTGTGTATCCCAGGATGTAAATTCTGAATATGTGGAATAATGCCATTTGCAGACTGGTATTAATAAATCTGCTCTGGCACTACTGTGAATAATGCAAGAGGCAAAAACAAGAGGGAATATTGCATGTGGTAATACTTCTCTTACGGAATAAACAATCAGATTAAAGTGCTTTTAGGTATGAGTGGAGAGCAATATAATCTCACCACCATACTTTAAAATGTTTACTTACCAATAAACAAAAAATGGTAGTTCAGGGGCACCTGGGTGGCTCAGTTGGTTAAGTGTCTGCCTCTTGGTTTCAGCTCAGGTCATGATCTCAGGGTCCTGAGAGGGAGTCTCATGTCCAGCTCGAAGTCTGCTTGAGTTTCTCTCTCTCCCTCACCCTCTGCCCTTCCCCTGCTCAAACTCTCACCACCCCTCAATAAATAAATAAAATATTTTTAAAATAGTAGTTGACTTTGATTTACAGCTCTGTTGTGGAAATAGATGTTGCTTTCAAGATACAACCAGGGAGCTTAAACCCCATGGCATACCACATCTAGTGAACTATACAATCCTCAGTTCTTTTTACAGACCTTTGAAACTATGACTTGGTAAAGAATTTGTCACATTTCTGGCCTGGACATTTTTAAAAATTTGGATAAGAATGAAATCATACTGCACAAATACAGAAGTTTTCAGGCCATATAAACCCACAGTGCAATAATACTGTAGTTTCAAGTGGAAGGTGGATTTCTAAACATAGTCTGTTTCTTACAGGGATGTAAGAAAGCACAGTTTATAATACGGAAAATTTTTCCAAGTTACAATGAAAGGAGCAGAGATTTTAAAAGCTATGACTCACTTAGTGAATCACTGAAAATCCTGGAAAAGGGTATTTTGTCATTTTATAGTTGAATTATCTAAAAAAAAAGCAACAACCAAAAACCTTAAAACATATCCTGATCATCAGGATGACAACAGTCAGTACTTTTCCAGATGATGTTACCTTATCTGACTGAAAATGTGTTCTTCTCTATATAATAAAGATAAAGCAAAGTAGAACATTCCAAAAAATTTACATCCACTTTCATGTTGAAAAGCTGCCTCTCAAACATATCCCACAAAATATATTCACAGACACAACTAAAGACAACTTTAATCCCTTCTCTACATTGGAGCATTTTCTTTAATTTTCTAGTTTTCAGCTTTCCTGACAAAATTCTAACAAAAACTTTGAGCAGATTTTATTTTCTTCATCAATCCTTTCTGAACAGAGAGACCTCTTCTTTCTCTGAATTCCCTTAGCAAGTTCTGTGTGGACCCAAACTTGGTATTTACCATAATCTTCTAATCATTGTGGTTCTTTTTTCACCTGTCTGTATCTGAGCTCTACAATATGATTATAAGCTTCTTGAAGTCATAGGCCATGTCTTATTCATCTCGCGTAGGTCTCAGGAGAGCCTTGCATAGAAGAAACATTCAATAAATGTGCTGGAAATCATGATGACTTTGGTCATGATTTACAGGAATGTCACAGCAGACCAATGACATGTTATAGCAACGTTGGCCATTACGAATGCACAGTAACATTTTTATATTCCATTTCCATTCCTTGGCTATCTTTTTAAATAAATGTGCTTAGTGTTTCATCAGCATTTTCATTCTAAAATCTCAAGTTGAATGTATTTTTAAAAATTAAAATAAAAACTTTAAAAGTCTAATTATATTCTAGCATCAAAGCTTTTTCTCCCTTGCAGTTATATTTTAAGTGTTCTTTAGTGTTTTTAGTGTCTAGCCATAGTTAAGATTCCAGTTTACAAATACATATCTACTGAGGGTTTTTTCCACATTTAATAATATCCTGAAACCTAATTTTGTGTATTGGATTCATTTAAAATGTGGTTGCTACTCAACAATTTTGGAGGAAAGTAAATTACATCAGACGTAACATTTAAACTAAACCCAGAAGTTAAAACTCTCTATAAATAAGAAAAACAGAAAGACTTCAAATAAGAGACATGAGAAGCAAAGGAAGTTAATGCACAGTACAAAGTCATTTGGCCTCGTGAACACCCAGCCCAATGGATTCAGCTATAAGAAAATGAAGCATGTGAAATGCACAGGGAACAATGCAAGTTTATGGGCTTAGTGATGCCAGACTACAGTAGTGGCTCAAGAGTAAGAGGCCATTGATGAGAAGAAGGTTTGGATTAACTGTGGCCTTGAAGTTACCCCTGGAAAGTGAGTAACACTCAGTTGTGAGAGGTGCATTAACCTCTTCAGACCACTAGGGTTCAAAGTGTTCCATAAGGGGTAATTTATTAAATGGGTCCTAATTGCTTGGTAATGTACCTTCCAAAAGTCACTTCTCTATGCTATGATTAGGCCTGGGACTTGCCAAGTGCTGTCATTCTCTTTGTAACTCCATAATGGAACTCTAGGATGTGGGAAGTAGATCCATTGAAGAGCTATGTGTCTAGCCAGGGTTCAGAGTCCTACCAACAGAGCCGGGCAACCTTTCATTTAATCGTCCGGTGTGTAAACACCGAGATACAAATTTGATATATCTTGTAGTAAAACATGCCTTTTACTAAATACATGTATATTTTAATAGTATAAGGATATAACTTTTTTTAATTTGAAAAGGTTGGCACATTTTTAAGATTTGTAAATTTATCCATTTTGTTAGATTCTTTCTTAAAGGTGTAAAAATAAACGAATTTTTTGTTTTCCTTTTCTACAAACAAACTTTCTTTTGGCCCCTTTGTTTCACAGGATTTTCTTTTTGAAGGCCAATCAACATGACTTTCTTTTTGGGTTCCAACACAAAACAGTGTTGGTTTTATCAGCCCATCCATGGGTATCACAGATACACACCAGAACTACTTTGGCCCTGGTCTTGTTAATTAGCAAGGCCAGCAGAGGGAGTGCAAGAGCATTGTTACAAAACAAAATAAAAAATTTTAAAAATGAACATGGTAATTAGAAGTAGAAAATCTGATGTTAAACTACAGAAGATTATATAGCAAGATCTAAATAGAGAAGCAGTCTTGATAAGACCACATAGTTAATATGCTAGAACCGAAGAGACAGACCTGTTAGTCACTGTCATAGTCTTGAGATATTTGTGAACTCACTGAATGTAGCTGTGCCTCACTCTTTTTGCTCTTGAAAATGGCTCTCACAGTAGCTTCAAGTCAGATAAGAAAGGCTTTTGTTTTCCTTAGGAAAGAGTGATTACTTAAGTATTGGTACTGATAATATTAAGTACTGATGTCTGTTCTGTCTTTCAGAGCTCCGGGTCACTTCTTCCTTTTGACCGTGAGTGAAAAACACCTTGGTGGTGTCCCCTAATGCCCTATGAACAGGGGTTTGATTAGATCATGGAGTTAGACACATTTTTTAGCATGAGTGAACAGAAATGATTAAGCTTTAAAGTAGCATTGGGATGCCTTTAAGTCAGAGAGAAGTTATATATTCGAATGCCATCCTTTGTTTTATAACTTGATAACTCCTATTCCAGACCATCTGAAGAAGTGACACATTTTCCAAACACATCTCCGGACGATTTGTTACATCAGAGTACAAACCACTTACTGGTTTGTAGTGATTTAGAACCCCAATTTCACCCTTAAGGGAATGTGCTAGAGTGCCAGAAGTCTTCAGTAGTGTTTCTTACGAGATCATTTGTGTAGCCCTCATAACCACTTTCTCCCAGAAGGCATCTTTGACAGAATGATAGCCAAAACAAGCCAGCCTTTATATCATACTAAGCTAAATAAAATCTTTCTTTGTTCTAGAAGCTTGGAATAATCTTGAGGATAGTACAACTTGCCTGGAAGTTTACCAGAAAAAGAGTTTGGAAAGTAAATATTCAGTTCTGCTTTCTCCAGTAGATGTCACTTTCTGTACATAGGATATCAAGATATATAAGATGCACAGTATTCCCTACAGTGATATAAAAAAATAACTTTGAGTTCCAGCTATATGCAACAATTTTTTAAGCCTTTATTGGTATTTTCTAGTGTTAGAAAACTTAAGGAATTGTAAAGGCAAAATGAATGCTATTAATTAACTGTCTTACCATATTTCTGTCTAGTTTTAGCAATGGCCATTAAGCACAGCACGTGACACAGTATCGCTAGTGCATTTTCAACAGTTACAGAAAGCTAAGTATTATTCCACATCACAGCATAAAATTAATTTGCCAAAAACAAACATGGTTGCTGAGTAAATAAGCAGTCATTAATAATATACTGCACACTTACCAAGAATCTAATTAAATATGAGTTCACGTAAACTATTATGATTCAAGAGTTATTCTTCCTTGGTCCTCTATATCATTTTGATATTCCCATCAGCCTCCTATGTCTGAGAAAAGAAAATTTAGTTCTCCAAAGTGCTTCACTATGTAGCAAGAGATATCAGCGCTGGAATGAGAGAGAGAGAAAGAAAGGAAAGGAAAAGAGACAGAAACAATTATAAATGGTAAAAATAGCATTTCTATGACATCCAAATGTACAAGAATGAAAATCAAATGATGGAAGAATATTAATAGTTAGAATTTATATTAATTCTTCCTAAAATACTTCCAAAATGCTCTTTGCATTTCTAAACATAAGCCTCATTATGCTGTTCTATTTGTATTCCAACACAGTTGAATTTTATATTTGAGTTGTTTTAATAGATGACTTTGAAATGACAGAGGAGAGTACATTTTTGTTTCTTATTGATCGAAGCAAGATTTTGCTTGTAGCTACTATAACTTGAAATAATAGGAAAGGCTACAGAGGCTTTTTAAAATGTTGATGTCTGGGTCACATCTGATTCAGTTGTTGTATTGACAAATGTGATTTGATAATTGCCAAATTAAGCTCAAGAGAAAATTAGTTAAACAACTACTTTTATTTTTAGATGCTTCAAACAAAAGATATGAAGTTTGGTAGCAAATAATGATAGGGTGCTAGAACAAAAATTTCCTAAGAAGGCAAAATGGGCATGTGGCTTTTACAAAACAAAGGAAGCTATCTGGTCATCAAAATAAACAACATCCAAAACAGTCTCTTTGGGTGTTAAATATTTTGTGTGGAGAGTAAACCCAAAGAGCTCAGATTGTTATCTGAGGTAGAGATTTCTTGACATGTTAACTGGAAGTCCTACCATTCTCTTGCATCCTTGGTTAAAACAAAGAGATTATAGGCTTTGAGTAATAAAGGGATTTAAAGCCTTTCACCTTTAGGCTACTGATTCAGCTTCATTTCAGGAGGAGGAGATCTAAGTCCTGTATGTACCCAGGCCAGGAGTGCAGTTTACTTTCAATTCAGTCTGAATTCGGATCCCACTTCATAACAAAGCCTAGGACATTTTTTCAGCGATTCAGAGCAAATATGGTTGCCAAAAGAAAACCAAAAATTGAACAGGAAGAATAGAAAAAAACACAAAGTAACGACTAAGGTGAATTCCTGAGGAAATAGACCCCACTGGTGTCTCTGCTGAGCATTTTCAAGAGTGGTGTCACCTTTCTACCGCTCTGTCTTATACTAGTTTTGATCAATTTAAATATTACTCTAGAATTTTGAATGGAAGTGACCCCATGATAATTAATTATTTTGAAAATGAGGACAACTCGTTGATATCATGTGGGCAAATTACTGTGCTTTGATTTGAACTCCAGGAAGAGCTAGGCAAAACCCGCACCGCTACCGGTGGCTGGTAGTCTTTTCCTGTGTGAAACAGAAGTCGGTGTTTCACACAGCCAGTTTGCACAGCCAGTAGCACTCAGGTAGGAAGTCTCTGGGAGAGCTGGAATTCCTTAGCGCCAGACTTTAGTCTTTTTCTGTTTTTATTCTTCCCTTTTCTCCATAGCACTTAATACCCTATTTACTTAATAGATTGGAACAGAAAACTCAGGACACTTTGAGAAACAGTCCATTGCTTGGGGTGCTGGGGTGATACAATCCATTAAGCCTCCAGCTCTTGGTTTTGTCTCAGGTCCTGATTTCAGGATCAAGCCCCATGTCAGTTCTGTGCTCAGCGCAGAGTCTGCTTGAGGTTCTTTCCCTCTCCCTCTCCCTCTGCCCCTCCCTTGCTTGTGCTCTCGCTCTCTCTCTCTCTCTCTCTCTCTCAAATAAATAAAACCTCAAAAAAAAAAAAAACCAAAAACCCAGTCCATTGCTTAATTCCACAGCTGTAACATTTTTAAAAACAATGAATTCATTACCATTATTTGAACCATGTCTTTGAATTCTCTCCTTTAAATAATTTTAACAAATATTAAGTGGATTCAAAATAATATTTATAGCATACATATAAGTAAATAGGATGGACATGTATATGCTGTACCCAGCTTAGGAAATGAAATGTACCAGTATGTGTGTAACCTTGAGCCTCTCCCAACCCCTTTCTTTCCCTTTTGATCACATCATCTTGAATTTTGTGTTACTCAGCCCCTTGTTTTTCTATGTCTTTTAAAAAATAACATAAATGGGGATTTGACTACTGACTATTTGTTTAGAAGAATGCAAAAAAAGTTTGAGAAAGTTGATGCATAAAGGCAGTTTTGATCAGTTAAAAATGTTTATTCAATCAACATGGCCTGTATTATTTGGAATCTATTACAAAATATTTACAAAATTTTATAAATGTAAGAATGCTTTTACCTACATATATAACAAATGCTATACAGTGCTCAGCACATATGTTGCACCTAATAAATGATGCTTTCAAATAAATAAAATAAGTGATGCTTTCAAATCATATAGTAAAAGACTGGATTCCAGAAAGGATTTCTAAGGAAATGTGTTATATATCCTTTAAGAAAATTTTTTTAACCCATAGGGTTTAAATGATTTCCATACCCAAAGATAAGATCAGGGTCTAGATAGACTGATTACTGAATGCCTGAGTATATTATTAAGGAAAAGATTCCTCAGATTACCTGGCTACCCCACAATCCCTGTCTGGAGATCTAAAGATGAGCAAGTCCTAGAGGGAGAGTAGAGGATGTGTCCCTAGATCTTCTGTGAGAAGGAACTGGAAAATAACAGAGAGGATGAGACCAGAGGATCCCTGAGGCATCCTGGCCTGTCATCTTCTTTTTCTCCTGCATTCCAAAGTGGGCTCCATACCCAATTTACGACCAATATATAGCAGAACCCAGTTGTTACTCAGCAGCACAGTAACTCCAAGTATATACTGCTTCTTTTTCTTTCCCCAGATCATCTTCTCCAGGTACACGGACGCGTCCTGTCTAAGGACCTCATATCAATGCCACTGACCCTTGAGTTACCTTTTTACAGCTTCAGACGGGACATCCATTTAGCATTTAGGAGAGTCTAAGTCAAAGTTCACTAATGAGGCAGTTTATTACTATTTTAAAGAAAACATTAGATCAGAACTTAATGTTGTACTAAAGTTAGAGTTTCCTAAATTTGTGTATGTTATCAGCATGGGTATTTTTGAATTCTCTTTAAAGTTATTAAGAAGTTCTTTGGGCCTGAACTCTAAAATAGGAAGATGAGACATTTACGGCATCGGTTGTTAGAATTGTGAGTAAGACCCTTGATAGATTGATTACTTAATGGCAAGTGTGACAAGTGTGACAACAGATTGAGGAATAGCATTACCACCTCAGTAAAAAATAAACACGAATATTAGTAATGATTAATTTCTTTAATATTTTAAATAATTTTGAAGGTATCAAAGATGTTGAAAACTCATAGTAGATTGAAGGTTTGTGTCATCTTTGTCATAATACCACTTATATATCTATTCAGAATATTTCAAAATTATTTTAACTTTCTTATCCTTTAGTTTATCTTACTATCACATTCATTCCCTCCTTTTTTTTTTTTTTCTCCACAGCCACCTTACAAAGTCCTCAGGCTCCCTTTTGCTTGAACTCTTTTCTGTGTCTTCTAAGTTTGCCCTTCAAATCATTTTAAATGGCGCTATCCAGACTAAGCTTTGTAAACCAGAGTTTTTCTGCTTTTGTTCTCTTTTGACTAGTTCCAATTTTCTGTGGAAATCATTTCAGATTCCTTAGTATGGTATTGAAGTAAGTCTTTTACTGGGACACCTTGGTGGCAGCAGGTTAACTGTCTGATTCTTGGTTTTAGCTCAGGTCATGATCTCAGGGTTGTGAGATTGAGCCCTGTATCCCTCTCCACGCTCAGTGCAGTCTGCTCCAGGGCAGAATCTGCTCCAGATTCTGTCTCTCCCTCTCCCCCTCCCCATTTGCTCCAAAGCTCTCACTCTCTTAAAAAAAAAAAAAAAAAAAAAGGTAAGCCTTCTTCCTAATTTTCCAGCCTTCTCCTCAAGTACTACAAAATCTGTATAACTTCTGTATCTAATATATAATCTTTTTTGCATACCATGAAATCCCCTTCACCTACAATACTCTACCTTGCCCTTCTCCCGTTTTGTGTTTTTGTCGAAAATCCTCCTGCTCTCCCAAACCCAAGTACTGATTCTATGTACAATCCTTCAATTAATCCCAAATCCTTATAGCTTCTGAAGCACTTTGATCATGTTCGTTAGATAACATTAATCATGTGCTCATATTTTAATTATGAAGGGAAATAGGTCTTAGTAAACCCCCTTCTCCCTGGATGAGGTTTATGCATGACACCTCTTTAAATGTGGAATACCACACAATCAGCGCAGTATATGTTGCAATTGAATTGAATGGTTGAATATCTAAAGCGAAAAGAGGGCCACTATCATCTTTTATGAAGGCCTTGAAAGAAAATTACTTAATTGCAATTGTATGAGTAATTTGTTATAAGTTTACTGCTCTTTATATTTTCAAAGTACATTCATTTTGAATATTTCAAAATCCCAAGACTAGTGCTGGATTGAGAATTTAAATACAGTTAATATCCAACTCCTGACCTCTAAAAATTCCAAGACCTAACAAAGAAGATGGACACCCAAATACAATTAACTATAATGCAATGTTATAAATATCCCAGAAAAGGTTAGGAAAAAAAAAAATGACCTGAAAGCACAGAGCAATTAATTCTTGAAGACAGGAGATGGTAACAGAGTGTGGACCACTTTAAGATCTTTGAAGTCGACCTTAAAAGAGAAGCAACGATTGGACAGATGATGAAGAAGCCAAGCCTGGAACAGCCATGTAGGTAGTACATTACTCAACTTCAAGGGCATCTTTCAGTTAAAATGCAATGTATTGGTGCCCCCAGAAACTACAATGTCTTGGAGCAGCAAGGTGGCCCAGGGAAAGAGCAGAACCAGCCAAGAGGTATGAATGCCACGTTAAGTAATTGTCATGACATCATGTGTAAACCCAGTTAAAATTTTACTAACATTTCACCTTCCATTTTGTCTTTTCTAGACCTCCCTTCCATGAGGTTTTAAGAATTTTTTTCACAACCTCTATTTTAAAGGAGAAACCAAGAACATGACCATTCTTGCTACCACTATATTCACTGGAATAGTTTTAGAGCAAAATAAATGCAGATTAGAATTAGCGAAAATAAGAGCTCTTAGCAATCATTAACTTTTAAATTCGATGCTTCTGAGCTTTTAAGTCCCTTTCTTCAAATTGTATTTTGCTAAGATCAGAATGCAAACAAGAAAAAAAGTGATAGTCTTTACCCTGATTTCCACCAGCTAGTCTTTCCTCCTCCTCCATCAAGACTTGCTCATGGCCCTATGGATTTAGAAGCACTGTTTGAAAACTACTGCTTCTAGACACACCTCTTCTTTTATAATTGAGGAAGCAAAGATCCACAGAATTTGAGGTACTTTGTATAAGTTCATAGCAGCACTTAGTGGCAGAATAGGAAACAGAAAATCCCTTAGCTGCCACTCTTTCAAGATAAAATTAATTCTATTTACATAGCAAAATGAGCATGAGGTCCAAAGGTCTCCCAAAGTGACATTTGGGATAGAGAGAGACTGTTTCTTTTTCATGATGAGACAAGACTTCATTGGAATTCAGTAAGTCAGTGTTAAGTAACTCAGAATCGATGCTAAGTCTGTTATTTTATTCTATCTTTCCTTCATTTTGAAATTGAATTACCAGAAATGACAGCCACCGGGCCCTCTAGCTTCTTGATCCTAGACAAGGGAGTTGGTTAAAGAAATTCATCTCGGTGGTGGCATTGGCTAGTCAGACACTTTTGTGCTGTAGAAATCAAAACTCAAAACTCAAGGTATTATCTCCCCCAGTTTAAAAAGGCAGGAGAGGGGCGCCTGGGTGGCTCAGTGGGTTAAAGCCTCTGCCTTCGGCTCTGGTCGTGGTCCCCGGGTCCTGGGATTGAGCCCCCCATCAGTCTCTCCGCTCAGTGGGGATCCTGCTTCCCCCTCCCTCTTTGCCTGCCTCTCTGCCTACTTGTGATCTCTGTCTGTCAAATAAATAAATAAATCTTTAAAAAAATAAATAAAATAAATAAAAAGGCAGGAAAAAAACTCAAATGTTTTTCCTCTCACCTCAGATTGCAAGGAAAGAGAACAAAATGTCTGAGTTGTCTGGCTGGTCCAACATATTGTGTTTTAATTTAGAGATTAAGCAATTTTTAAAGCTATATATATACACACATATATTGAAGAAGGACTTAATCAAAATAATCAAATATGTAAATGTTGTAAATTATCCTCCCTGTCAAGAAAGTTTAGTAACTGTGACCAAATGGAACTAAAATAATGTTGGAACTAAATAGAGGAACAAAATAAATAGAGCTACAATAGAGGGAAAAAATGGCATTTGTGTATGTAGACAGCTGCTACTGGCAATCATTAAATCAAATATTATAGCTAAACAATTTAAATGAAATTAGATCATTTAAATAGTGTCATCCTATATCATGACAAAATGTTTGCTGAAAGGAGTAACAGAAAAAACTTGCTTATTAAGATCAAATGAGTTAATAACACTTGAGAGTCAAGAAACTTCTAGCTATAGAACCAAAATAACAAAGTATGGTTACAAATGCAATGCTAAACTTGAACTGAATCAATACTGACAAACTATAATAGCAGACTTTACACAGAAACCTTAAAAATTACCAAGGCCATTGCTTTTGGAAGTTATGGATATTCTTGATTATTAACAACACACAAGTCATCTTAGCTTCTTTCCTAGCAGAGCAGGGAATTGGAGACAATGCAAAATCCTCTCATTCTGATTATACCACATCTGGATTTCACCTCCCAACACTAAATGTCTGCCTTAAAGCATGGCCCAGCGAATAGATATAGATTAGTTTTTTAAACAGACCATAATCCCCCAGCCTCTTCCAAAATTAGGGCTATTGTGTGCCACAACTTTCACATGATGTCACTAAGTTCATCAGTCATCCTAGAAAGCAGACTGAACACAATAAGGAGGATGGCAGAGGAGAATATCTTGAAGAAATACTTTTTAACTTACAGATAGTAACTGAAAGAGACACTTCTGAAAAAAATTAATTGGAAACATTTCTGCTTTAAGTCCCTAAACAAGTCTTTAATTTGTAAGTCCTACCATTTCAGATATCTCTCCATACATACACACATGTATGTGCACACGCCCTCACCAAAAGCCACTGGTACAGAAGAACCAATAACAAATTAATGACTGGTTACTTGCTGGGCAAAATGAAAACATTTTATTTACATTACAAGGTTGCCTGTATTTTATATCTCAAATTATTTCAAAGTATTCCTACAAATTGTTCTTATACTTTGAATTCATCTGCTTCTTTCTAAATAGAGGAGTATTCATTAAAACTATTTGTTCACCAATGGAAGTCATTTTGTCACAAAGGAATTTAAGAGTTGAGTCATTCTCTAGTCTTGTATGCTAGATGAATTATTTTGAAAGCAACTGTAAAGGAATTGTTGTCTATTGAATTCTCTTTAGCAGAACAAGCAAGGACACTTCAGACATACCCTAAAACTCTGTCTCTGAAAAAGGAAACTTTGTCTTGGGGGAAAATAGGATGTCCATCCACTCTCTACCTGGCTGGTATCCAAGTAGATGATGAATTAGGAAAATATAACACACAAAAGGAATATTTATGTGTCTTCCTCCTTCATCAGATACACAGTAATTTTTCTCCCATGTCACAAAAACTGTAACCACAATTTACAAGTATATATGCACAATCAAATTGCTATTGATTTTGCAATGCATTTCTTTGATGTCCCTTGCCTTAACCTCATTTATAAAGCTGTTTTGCATTATTTCAAACTGTCAATGATTTGTGACTCATGAATATTCAAATCTAATTTGCACTTACCTTTTTGGTATGCAAGCTTACTTGCAATATGTCTCTATATTTGCCCTTTTGTTTTGTATTTATTTGTGGATCGTTTTATTGAAATAATACTTCTTTAAAAGCCTAGTAAGTCCATTTAAAAACAACAGAGTGGTTGATGATTGACTCTTCTTGATCTCAGTACACTGTCTCCACATTTTGCTACTTGCAAGTTTAGTCATTCTGCAAATGTGTCTCTAGTATTAAAAGAGCCATGCTTTTGCTGGTTGATACCATTTTCAGTGAGATGGGTTTAGTTTTACTGGGTTATGTGTCTCTGGAAAAAAGTCAACAATTTTTTAAAAAGATTTTATTTATTTATTTGACAGAGAGACAGAGAGGGAGCATGAGCAGGAGGAGTGGGAGAGGGAGAAGCAGGCTTCCCACTGAGCAGGGAGCCCAACACGGGGATTGATCCCAGGACCCTGGGATCATGACCTGAGCTGAAAGTAGACGCTTACCTGACTGAGCCACCCAGGCGCCCCAAGAGTCAACAATTTTTAGATGAACTTGAGCCTTATCAGAAAGAAAGGAAGGCAGATGGTGTACCTGGGTGGCTCAGTTGGTTAGGCATCTGACTCTTGGTTTTGGCTTGGCTCATGATCTCAAGGTGGTGGGATCGAGCCCCATTTCAGACTCTGCACTCAGTGTACAGTCTCCTTGGGAGTCTTTCTTTCCCTTTCCCTCAGCCCTTTCTCTCTCTTTCTCTAACTCTTTCTCTCTCTCTCAAATAAATAAATCTTTAAAAAAAAAAAAAAGAAGGAAGGAAGGATAAAGAAGGAAGGAATGAAGAAGGGAAGGATAATTTCTGATAGAAGAATAAGAAGTTCATACAGAATTGAGCCCTTCATGTCAGTGTGGATCAACTTTTCCACTTACAGTGTGGAATGAAAAAAATGAACCCTAATTCTCTCAAGCTCTAAAAAACCCTTTTAGATGTCTTTCAGAGGATGATAGCTAAAAGAGGACACCCAAGACTTTGTGGACTGTAAGCATGTCACGAGTGATTGAAGGTCCAAAACAGCACAGCATGGAGCCACCTGCCTACAGAATGGGCAGAGTTTCTGCTTATAAAACCTGTTCAGGGACAAATGAAATATGTCACATGAAAAAAAGTAGAGTAAAGAACATCTCTTTTGTAATTGATTTCTGGACTCAACTGTGATTTCTAAGACCATCTAAACAATTAAATGCCCTACTTTGCCAAAGAAAAAAAAGGAAAACATTTCCAAATATTTATGTTTTCATGCCAGGAGCTAAAATAGAAATATAGTTAGTAACATTTACAGTGCAGTAGCTGCATGTTTTCTTAATTGCATCTTGTTCAATTTTTAAACTACTTTTTAAGCTAAAAAAAAAAAAATCATTGGTCACCTCTTGCCTTCCATCACAAAATCAGGTTGCTGCTACGTTCATTAAATGATTCTGTAAGAAGGATGGATGTAGGTGTCAGTGCATCCCATCTAGCCAGCAGCACGTTTTCCTTTTTACAAACTTCTTATTGTCCCTCAGTTGTATGTATTCCCTCAGGTAATATGGTCTCCTTCCAAAAGCTACTAAATTGATAACTAATCTCTTTTGTAGTCTTTTTTTTCCCACTTAGAAATCAATTTTTTAATTACTGAGAAAAGTTTCTGCAGCCATGATATTTTGTTGCTTATGTGTGTTGAAGCAAATGGCCTTTGTCTAAAAGAGTTGATAATGTTTTCCCAAATTTATCATTTAATTTATGATACTGACATCGCTATTATTCCCTCCATTCTGAAAACCAAACATCACAGATTCACTGGGCCCAATTAGTATGCTACCCAAAGCTGTCTACAAAGGAAACCCCTCAACAGGATGTTATTGTTGTCCATATAACGAAGTGGTTTGTTATATCCTGATCTCTGACCCATGAATCCCAGGACTTTGCTCTAGGCAAAGTCTGGGATATAGAAAATTGTTAACAAGGTTTCTAGCATCATACTCCTTGATTATACTACCAACTGTGTAGATTAGAGCAAGTTGCCTAATCTCTGAAACGCTTAATCTCATCATCTGGGAAAGGAGGGCAATAACAGTACCTACTTTAGGTGGTTCTGAGGATTAAATGAGAGTATTCGAATGCAATGCTCAGCACCCCTGTCACTGCTCATTGTGGAACCGCTATTTCTGAAGGCCGGTGCTTGCCAGAAGTTGAACCCAGTTTCCAGTCAGTTGTATTTTAAACTGAGAAAAGGTTGTATTCTCATCTATCCCATGTTTCCCCTATTTTGTATCAGTAACACAGTCAGAGTGTTTGCTCCTAACTCTAGGACTGTGTCCTCTTTTAACCAGTGGCTATTTCAGGACTCCCGGTTAAGCCTTCTGCAAAGACATACAAATGGGATGTGAGGGGAAGTGTGCTGGAGCCTTCTCAAATTATTTTTTGCACATGTCTTCCCACAACAATATCCAAAGAAAGAGAAACAGGCTCTCTTGCTCTGTGTTGTTGTGGGAAGATAGGAGACTCAGAACTGCTGAGGACATCTGGCTACCAGCCTGAGGATAAAGACGATGCACAGAAGAGGGCAGAGCCAAGAAAATTGAAGGGAAAGAGAGATGCCCCACCTCTTGCCAATGGCATAGCTTTATTCCCTTATTGCTTAAGCCAGTCTGAATTAGGTTTTCTGTTACTTGCAGCCAAAAACATTCTAACTGATTCAGAGAGGCAGCCAAAAACAATGTTTTTTACATATTAACTCATAGCACAACACTCATTCACAGGAGCAGAGTGGTCCAGTGCCCGAGTTTACACAGGCATATAAACATGTTGTAATTGCTCCTGCCTTTTCTAAGCCAGTGTCCCAGCCACATCTCCACAATGTGTCTGTCTCTCTGAAAACAGAAAAGAGATTCAGAGTGAATCTTCCAAGATTTTTCCGGTCTCCTAAATAACCAGCAGAACCCACGAAATGCTCTTTTTGCTTTGAGAGGAATAGAATTCGAGGCAAGAGTGCTACCTTTGCCTTGCTGCTGTAACCCCATCTCAGAACCATAGGTTGCACAATTTTAGTGCTCAGAAATGTTCTCTGAATTTTACATTGTTTGCATTCTAGGAAATCACAGCCCATGGTAGAATGGCACCACATGTATCCAATGGCATGAAGCTTGAATGAAAATTATGCTTTGTTATATTGTTTTATGTTCCTATTCCAAGCTGACCAACTTAACCTGGTATATGTGACCTAAAAATAAATTAATGCCTTTATGCCTCAACTTGCATCTTTATCACAAGAGTACTTCCAGTTTGCTTGAGTTCTAAGAAAACTAGATTGTGAGTTGTCTGATCAAAACAAGTAATACCCAACTAAAAATCAAACAATGAACTATTTATGGTACCAAATCAATTTAGTCTTTCTCTACGCCCTCCGCATCCTATCTGCCCCAAGCTATCCATGATTTACTCTTACCAGGAGCTCTCAGAATTATAGTTCCAGCACCCCTTTGAATAGGCAGTAAGAGGGGAGGTCAGTTAATTCTCTGTTACCCTAGATTATATAGAACCATAGATCTGGAGACATCCTTAGATATTATCTGAAGGGCCAGCCACAGATAATGCCAGAGACGTGCCAAGGGTCACAATGCCGGAAGCAGGTCTTTTGACTCTTAGGTCAGCATCATTTCCATCCACCCCACTATGCCTCTTATATAAAGTGGCTTTTAAAAGATGTATGAGAGAATACACTACTCATTTTAATCTTGGGGCAGCCCTTTGTTGCTTAATTTAGTTCCGTGAGATCTAAGTATAGCCTAGCTTTATGGTTATTTAAAAATACTACTTTTTATATTTTAAGAAACAGAAAGTCAAGTCACTGGCCTGCCTTGCTGTAGGTTTCTTGATAGCATATAGGAAAATGTCCTTTCTTGTATTCCTGAAAACTAGAATAGAAATAGTAAAGATACATTTTAAAAATTTAAAAATTTATTTCTTTTAATTCCAGTATAATTAACAGTGTTATATTAGTTTCAGTTGATTCAACAATTCTATACTGTACTCAGTGCTGATCATAATAAGTGTACTCTTAATCCTCTTCACCTATTTCACACCCCCCCCCCGCCCACCTCCCCTCTGGCAACCACCAGTTTTTTTCTCTATAGTTAAGAGTCTGTTTCTTAGTTTGTCTTTTTCCTTTGATCATTTGTCTTATTTTTAAAATTCCACATATGAGTGAAATCATATGCTATTTGTCTTTCCCTTACTGACTTATTTCACTTAGCATTATACCCTCTAGTTCCATCCATCTTGTTGCAAATGGCAAGATGTCATCTTTTTTTATGGCTAATATTCCGTTGTGTGTGTGTGTGTATGTGTGTGTGTCTGTGTAGATATATATGCCACCTCTTCTTTATCCATTCATTTATCAGTGGACACTGGGCTGCTTCTATAATTTTGTTGTTGCAAATAATGCTGCAATAAACACAGTGGTACATATATCTTTTCGAATTCATGTTTTTGTATTCTTTGGGTAAATACCCAATACTGGAATTACTGAATCATATGGTAGTTCTATTTTTAATTTTTTTCCATGTGGTCACACCGGTCTGCATTCCCACCAACAGTGCACAAGAGTTCTTTTTTCTCCACATCCTCACCAATACTTGTTCTTTCTTATGTTTTTTTATTTTAGCCATTCTGACAGGTGTGAGGTAGTATCTCTCGTTGTGGTTTTGATTTGCATTTCTATGATGAATGATGTTGAGAATCTTTTTATGTGTCAGTTGGCCATCTCTATGTTCTGTCTGTTCATGTCTCCTGCCCATTTTTAAAAAAATATTTATTTATTTGAGAGGGAGGGAGACAGAGAGCATGAGAGTAGGGTGAGGGGCAGAGGGAGAAAATCTTCAAGTAGACTCTCCCCTGATGCAGGGCTTAATCTCACAACCCATGAGATCATGACCTGAGTTGAAACCAAGAGGCAAATGCTTAATCTACTGAGCCACCCAGGCACCGCTTCTGCCCATTTTTAAATTGGATTTTGGGTGAGGAGCGGTTAGTGTTCAGTTGTATAAGTTCTTTATATATTGTGCATACTAACCCCTTATCAGATGTATCATTTGCAAGTATCGTGTCCCATTCAGTACGTTACCTTTTAATTTTGTTCATTGTTTCCTTTGCTGCACAGAAGCTTTTATTTTGATATAGTCCCAATAGTTTATTTTTGCTTTTGTTTCCCTTGCCTCAGGAGACATATCTAGAAAAACATTGCTACAGCCGATGTCAGAAAAATTACTGCCTGTGTTCTCTTCCAGGATTTTTATGGTTTCAGGTCTCACATAAGGGTTTTTAATCCATTTGAGTTTATTTTTGTATATGGCATAAGAAAATGGTCCAGTTTTGTTCTTTTGCATGTAGCTGTCCAGTTTTCCCAATACCATATGTTGAAGAGACTATCTTTTTCCCATTGCATATTACTTCCTTTGTTGTAGATTAATTGACCATGTAATCATGGGTTTATTTCTGGGCTTCCTGTCCTGTTCCATTGATGTGTGTGTCTATTTTTGTTCCAGTACCATACTGTTTTGGCTATTACAACTTTGTAGTCTATCTTGAAATGGCATTGTGACACCTCCAGTTTTGTTCTTTTTCAAGATTGCTTTGGCTATTTGGAGTTTTTTTTTTTTTTGGTTCCATACAATTTTTAGGATCATTTGTTACTAGTTATATGGAAAATAGTATTGGTATTTTAATAGGGATTGCATTAAATCTAGATTATTAGATTATTATAAAACTATTATCAAATTTAGATTGTTTTGAATAGCATGGACAGTATAACAATATTTGTTCTCCCAATCCATGAGCATGGAATATCTTTCCATTTGTTTGTGTCATCTTCAATTTCTGTCAACAGTGTTTTACATTTTCTGACTATAGGTCTTTCATCTCCTTGGCTAAATTTATTGCTGGGTATTTTATTATTTTTGGTGCAGTTGTAACTGGGATTGTTTTCTTGATTTCTCTTTCTGCTGCTTCATAATTTGTAGAAATACAACCAATTTCTGTATATTGACTTTGTATCCTGTGATATTACTTAATTCACTTAGCAGTTTTAATAGTTTTTTGATGGTGTCATTGAGGTTTTCTTTCTTTCTTTCTTTCTTTCTTTCTTTCTTTCTTTCTTTTTTTCAAAGATTTTACTTATTTATTTGACAGAATCGCAAGTAGGAGAGAGGCAGGCAGAGAGAGAGAGAGAAGCAGGCTCCTTGCTGAGCAGGGGCTTGATCCTAGGACCCTGGGATCATGACCTGAGCTGAAGGCAGATGCTTAACCCATTGAGCCACCCAGGTGCCCCTGAGGTTTTCTATATGTAGTATCATGTCAACTGCAAATAGTGAAAGTTTTACTTCTTCCTTACTGAGTAGGAGCCTTTTATTTCTTTTTCTGGTCTGATTGCTGTGGCTAGGACTTCCAGTACAATGTTGAATAAAAGTGGGTGAGAGAGGACATCTTCTTCTTACTCCTGATCTTAGGTGAAAATTTTTCCATTTTTCATCAGGGAGTATGATGTTAGCTGTGGGTTTTCCACATATGGTCTTTATTATGTTGAGATATATTCCCTCTAAAGCTCTCTGTTAAAAGTTTTAATCATGAATGGATGTTGTGCTTTGTCAAATGCTTCTGCATCTATTGAAATGATCATATGTTTTTTAATCATTTCTTTTGTTGATATGATGTATCATATTGATTGATTTGTGAATATTGAAACATCCTTGCATCCCAGGAATAAAATATCACTTCATAGTGGTGAATGATTTTTTTAATATATTGTTGGACTTGGTTTGGATTTTTTGTTGAGGAATTTTGCATCTATGTTCACCAGAGATATTGGCCTGTAGTTCTCTTTCTTTTGTAGTGTCTTTATCTGGGTTTAGTACTAGGGTGATGCTGACCTCATAGAAAGAATTTGGAAGATTTCCTCATTCTTCTATTTTTTAAATTCTTTGAGAAGAACAGGTATTAACTGTGCTTTAAATGTATGGTAGAATTCAGCTGTGAAACCATCAGGTGCTAGAATTTTGTTTGTTGGGAATTTTTTAATTACTGATTCAATTTCATTGGGGATAATCACTCTGTTCAAATTTTCTATTTCTTCCTGATTCACTTTTGGAAGGCTGTATGTTCTGAGAAATTATTCATTTCTTCTAGGTTGTTCAATTTTTTGGTATAAAACTTTCCATAATATTTTCTTATAATCCTTTGTATTTCTGAGGTGTCTATTGTTATTTCTCCTCTTATCTCTGATTTTTTTTATTTTAATACTCCCTCTTTTTCTTTCTTTCTCTCCTTTTCTTTTTCTTTCTTTCTTTTTTTTTTTTTTTAATGAGTCTGGCTAATGGTTTATCAATTTTGTTGATCTTTTCAAAAAACCAGTTCCTAGTTTCATTGATCTTTTTCTATTGTTCTTTTAGATTCTATTTCATTTATTTCTGTTCTAATCTTTATTATTTCCTTCCTTCTACTTGTTTTAGGTTTTGTTTGTTCTTCTTTTTCTACCTTCTTTAGGCCTGTTGCTATAAATTTCCCTCTTAGAACAGCTTTTACCTCATCCTAAGATTTTATTTTATTTTATTTTTATTTATTTGAGAGAGAGTGTGTGCAAATGGGGGGAGGGGCAGAGGGAGAGGGAGAAACAGGCTCCCTGCTGAGTAGGGAGCCCGATGTGGGGCTTGATCCCAGGAACCTGAGATGACGGTATCCCTCATCCCAAAGATTTTAGACCATTGTGTCTTCATTTTCATTTATCTCCATGTGATTTTGATTTCCTCTTGATTTCTTGGTTGACCCATTCATGTTTAGTAGTATGTTATTTAACCTCCATGTGTTTTAGATCCTTGCAGATTTTCGTCTTGTGGTTGATTTCTAGTTTCATAGTGTTATGGTTGGAAAAAATGCTTGGTATGATTTCAACCTTTTTTAATCTGTAGAGACTTGTTTTGTGGCTTAACATGGGATCTGTTCTAGAGAATGTTCCATGTGTGCTTGAAAAAATGTGTATTCTGCTGTTTTAGGATGAAATGTTTTGAATATATCTGTTAGATCCATCTGGTCCACTGTTTCGTTGTTGTTTATCTGTTTGGATGATCTCTCCATTGATGTAAATGAGGTACTAAAATCCTCTACTGTTGAGGCACCTAGGTGGATCAGTCCATTAAACATCTGCCTTTGGCTCAGGTCATGATCCCAGGGTCCTGGGATTGAGTCCTGTGTCAGGCTCCCTGCTCAGTGGGGAGTCTGCTTCTCCTTCTACCCTACCCCCCTGCTCCTGATCTCTCTCTCTCTCTCTCTCTCTCAATCTCTCTCTCTCAAATAAATAAATAAATAATATTTTTAAAATCCCCTACTATTATTGTATTATTATCAATTATTTCTTTTGTTTATTAATAGGGGCTTTATATAGTTGGGTGTTCCCTGTTGAGTACATAAATACTTACAATTGTTATATCTTCGATTGTTCCCTTTATGTTATGTAGTGTCCTTCTTTGTCTCTTGTTACAGTTTTTGCTTTGAAGTCTATTTTGTTTTCATCACTTCACTTTCAGTCTACATGTGTCTTTAGGTCTGAAGTGAATCCCTTGTAAACAGTATATAGATCAGTCTCACTTTTTTATCCATTCTGTCACCCTTTGTCTTTTGATTGGAGCATTTAGTCCATTTACATTCAAAGTAGTTATTGATAGGTATGTACTTACTGCCATTTTGTTTCTTGTTTTATGGTTGTTCTTACAGTTCTTCTCTATTCCTTTCTTCTCTTGCTCTCTTCTCTTAGTTTGCTGGCTTTCTTTAGTGATATAATTAGATTTTTTTCTCGTTATTTTTTGCTTACCTATTGCAAGTTTTCTTTTTTTGACTACCATTAGGTTTATATATAACATCTTGTGCATATAACAGTCTATATTAAGTTCATGGTCACTTAAATTTGAACTCATTCTAAAAACACTGACTTTTTACTCCTTTCTCACCCATGTTTTTGGTATATAATGTCATACTTTTGTGAATACTTTGATTTTTATAGATATACTTAATGTTTACTGCTTCTGGGCTTCCTACTTTTCTTTCTCCTACTTCTGGTCTTTCCTGTCCACTCAGAGTCTCCTTTAATATTTATATAGGCCTGGTTTAGTGGTCATGAATTCCTTTAACTTCTGTTTCTCTAGGAAGCTTTTTATCTCCCCTTCTATTCTGAATGATACTCTTACTGGATAGACTCTTCTTGTTGCAGGGGGTTTTTTTGCTTTGTTTTGTTTTGTTTTCTTTCAGCACTTTGAGTATGTCTTCCATTCCCTTCTGGCCTACAAAGTTTATGATGAAAAAATCAGCTAATAGGGGCTCCTGGGTGGCTCAGTGGGTTAAAGCCTCTGCCTTCGGCTCGGGTCATGATCCCATGAGCCCAACATGGGATCAAGCCCCTATTGGGCTCTCTGCTCAGCAGGGAGCCTGCTTCCCTTCCTCTCTCTCTCTGCCTGCCTCTCTGCCTACTTGTGATTTCAGTCTGTCAAATAAATAAATAAAATCTTTAAAAAAAAAAAAAAGAAAAATCAGCTAATAGCCATATGGAGTTGCCCTCATATATAACTATTTTCATTTCTTTAAAAATTTTTTTTATTATTTTTATTGACACATAATGTATTATTTGTGTCAGGGGTACAGGTCTGTGAATCATCAGTCTTACACAATTCACTGCACTCACCATAGCACATACCTTCCCCAATGTCCATAACCCAGCCACCCTATCTCTCACCCCCATTTTTATTTCTCTTGTTGCTTTTAAAATTCTCACTTTATCACTGTTTTTTGCCATTTTAATTACTATGTGTCTTGGTGTGGACCTCCTTGAGTTGATTTTGTTAGGGGCCTTCAGGGACTTCTGGATCTGGATTTCTATTTCCTTTCCCAAGTTAGGGAGGCTTTCAGCTGTTATTTCTTCAAATAAATTTTCTGCCCCCTTTTCTCTTGCTTCTCCTTCTGGGATCCCTATAATGCAAAGGTTATTACACTTGATGGTGTTGATGAGTTCCCTAAGTCTGTTTTCATTTTGTGTTATTATGTTTTTCTCTCATTGTTCAGCTTGATTGGTTTCCATTACTCTGTCCTTCAGGTTGCTGATCCATTCTCCTGCTTCCTGTCATCTACTATCATTCCCTCTCATGTATTATTAATTTTAGTTATTGAGTTCTTCATCTTTGATTGGCTCTTTTGTTGAGGGTCTCACTGAGGTCCTGCACTCTTTTCTCAGCTCCAGTGAGTATTTTTATGACCATTATGTTAAATTCTCCATCAGGCATATTACTTACCTCCATTTCATTGAGCTCTCTTGTGATTTTGTCCTGTTCTTTCACTTGGGGCATATTCAGCTGTCTGCTCATTTCATCTAACTCTGTGTCTATTTCTATGAGCTAGGAGATTCAGCTACATCTTCTGCTCTTGCAAGTAGTTGCCTTATGAAGAAGAGGTCCTGTGGTATACTGTAGTGTAATGCTCCCTGTTTACCAGAACCTGGCATTTAAGAGGTATCTCCAATGTGTGTTGTATGCACCCTGCTGTTGTGGCTGAGCCATATTTGCCTTCACTCTAGTCATCTGCAATGGCTCCCTTTGCCTATTGTGGGCAAGATTTGGTCCCTGTGTCATTAATGGGCCAGTCTGGGGTCACCTTGGGGTTGAATTGGGTCAGACCAGGCTTTTGCCAGAGCTGCCATTGCACCAAACTGGAGGGGACTCTCCCTGGGTTGTCTCCTAGGAGGCTTTCATTCATTAGTGGTCAGGACGTGCAGTCAGACTAGATGCCTGCCCCCGCCCACGGCTGGAGCTATAGTTGAACTGGTATGTGTGGTTATCTTTCCCTCTCCGTGGGGCAGGAGCCACTTTGGAGTGGTGCTGGCCCCTGGCAGGGCTTCTTGCATAATAGTATGCTTGTAGCTCCACTTTGCTATACTCCTGTTGAGGCAGGGATGGAGGGGGCAAGTTCACAGGAGAACACGGGGGCATGGCACAATATTAGCAAGCTAGGGGGAGAGGAGCCACACTGTGCTGGTTCCTGCAGTGTCCATGTATCTAGGTTGGGAGTTGAGAGAGAGAAATGACATCCACAAGCTCTTTTGTTCTTGGAGAAGTCTCCCAAAGATCCCTGCCCCTCCAGCACACCTTCTGTGAATAGTTAACAAATCTCTTTCCCATATAGCAGGCATTTTTCAAACTGCTGCTTCTAACCTGTATCTCAGCAGGACTATTTGCTGTGCTGTCTCTTTAAGGGGGGTACTCAGTTTTCTCTCACCCTCTTTCAGAGCAAAGCCACTGATTTTTATCCAGGTGTTAAACTCCACTAATTGTAAAAACTCGAGAAAGTAAGCCCCTCTGGTTTTCAAAGCCAAATGTGGGGATTCATCTTCCCTATGGGTTCCCCACCTGGAGTGCCTGGTGTGGGGTCTTCTCCATGCTTTCAGTGACCCTCCCTTCCTCAGATGGCCTCACATGTTAGCTTCGTTCCTGCCTGTGTCTCTGCCTTTCCTACTATTTTGATGTAGTCTCTTCTCCATGTTTAGTTAAGGAGAATCTATTCTGCCAGTCTTCAGGTCATTTTCTGGGTTATTTACACTGGTGTGGGTATTATTCAGTTGTATCTGTGGGACAAGGTGAGTTTAGGATCCTTTTACTCTGCCATATTCCCTAGAAGTCACTAGAGATATATGTATTTAAATGTGGTTTTTTTATTGGCACTCCTGTGATGGGACTTGATCAGCTGACATTGGCCATTGTGACTATGCACTTTCCACTCGTCACATGGAGTATACACGTAGCCCTCAGTGAAAAGCTCCTTTGTCCATGTGACAGATATCAATCCTAGAAAGTGATGTGGAGACATCTTGGCTAATTATAAACATCGGAAGTTTTTATAGATTTCAAAACTCTAGATTAGGAACACATCTGTAAATTCAGTCTCTTACCTTAATTTGTTGAGGTACCTTAAAAATTATTTTTCAAAGTCTCCATTTTCTTAATTCTGAAGTAAGAATAATTATATTGGTCATATATTTGCAAATACTGCTGCAAGAACTAACAAAACTATAAAACACGTGCTTTCATAGATTCATTTTTGATCTTATATACATATGGGAATTTCATAAATCATTGTGACAAAATAATTACACACATGCACAGTTTTTAAAATGGTTTTTAGAAATCAAGTGATTCAAAGTAAAAATCTTGATCGTTTTGCAGTGGGTATGTGTCCCTAGTTTAACAGCTTTTGTTTAATTCAAAGTTAAAATGGAATCTCTAAAGAGAACTATTCAATTTCCTTTTTTTAGAAATACTTCAAAACCACCCAGAAATCAATCACAAATTAATCAACATCTAGAATCCCTGAGATTAGTGATCAATAAGAAAACAACAGGATGAGATTGTATCCAAGTAGCTTTTCCATGATGACTTTTCTTCTCTACTTACCATCATCAGGACCATCCAAGCATCCAATTTAAGAAATGTGGAAAAGCACAACAGAACTCTAATAGTCATGAAATATTAGCAATAAAAAAGTGAACATGTGTAGAGTTTGAAAAGTTAAATGATGTAGATGAATTTATGGGAAATTATAACAACAAATCTGACTCAGGAGTAGATTTGAATTATTGCATAATAGTTTTTAAAGAAACATAATCAGTTTATAGAGTAAACTCTCAGTTTTTTTAAAAACAAAAAATTGGGGGGCACCTGGGTGGCCCAGGTGGTTAAGTGTCTGCCTTCAGCTCAGGTCATGATCCCAGGGTTCTGGATTTGAGCCCCACATTTGGCTCTCTGCTCAGTGGGGAGCCTGCTTCTCCCTCTCCTCTGCCTGCCACTCTGCTTGTGCTCAAGCTCGCTCTCTCTCTCTCTCTCTCTCTGTCAGATAAATAAGTAAAATATTATAAATAAATAAACAGAAAATTTCAATCATATACCAATTTGTGTAGAGAATAAAAATGAGGAAACCCTACCTAATTTTAATTCATTTTATGAAGCCAGTGTAACCTGGTTACCAAGAATATGCAAAGATGATAAACCTAAGGAAAAAATAAAAAGGGGAAATGACTGGCCATTCTTTTGCATCAATAGAAATTCAAAAGTCCTAAGGAAAATTATTAATCTAAACCTAACTGAGTATAATAGAGTATCATGATCAACTTGAATGTAATCCAGAAACACAGAGTAGTTTAATGTTAGAAAAACTATACATGAAATTTCTGTCAGTATCAGAGTAAAGAGGGGGAAATGATCATTTTATTACATACAAAAACATCATTTTGGGGCACCTGGCTGGCTCAATCAGAAGAGCATGCAACTCTTGATCTCAGGGTTGTGAGTTCGAGCCTGATGTTGGGTACAGAGATTGCTTAAATAAACTTAAAAAAAAAATCATTTAACAAAATTTAACAGTTATTTATTTAAAGAAAAAAAAGCTGTAAAAGACTAGGCATGGGTGTGGCAAAACTTCTTTAGTCTGATGAAGATTATTATCAATTCACCACAGTAAACAGCACTCTTAATGGAGAAATGCTAGAAACACTGGTTTAAATTAGGAATGAGATAATAATGACCACTATTTAAGAATGCTTCTTTTCAAAATGGTACGGAAGATCTAGTTCAAGAAAAGGCAGTAGGACCAAAAAAAGAAGTGGAGGAGGTGGAGGAAAAGAGAAGGGAGAGAGGAAGGGAGAGAGAGAGAAAAGAAAGAATTTGAGTTAATAGGACTGGAAAGGAAGAAATAAAACTGTCATTTTCTGAAGACTATATTATTATCTACATTGAAAGCCCAAAGAATTTATAGACAATTGATATATGAGAAAGATGGACTGAAGATCACTGGGGAAGCAGTTGGGTTGGGATGAAAGTTATCCATACAGAGAAAATGAAAATGGATTCTTACCTCACTCCTGCACACAAAAATCAATTCCCTGTAGTTTAAAGAAAAGTAAGAGAAGAAAAAACAATCAAATTTATTAAATAATTCTACAGAAAAACAGCTTTATAACTTTAGGATATGAAATAATCTTTTATGCCAGACACAGAAAGCACAAGCCATAAAAGAAAATATTGATACATTAAACCACAATAAAATTTAAAACTTATGTTCATCAAAACACGTCTCAAGTAAAATGGAAAAACAAGCCACAAATTGGAAGAAGATATTTGCAATACAGAACTCATAAAATCAATAATAAAAAGGCAAAAAACCTCAATAGAAAAGTGGGGGACATACACAAACAGGTATTTCACAGAAGTGGAAATATGAGTAAAGAATAAGCATATAAGATGCTCAGCCTCATTAGTGATTCAGAAAATATATGTTAAAAACTACAGTGAGGGGCGCCTGGGTGGCTCAGTGGGTTAAGCCTCTGCCTTCAGCTCAGGTCATTGTCCCAAGCTCCTGAGATGAAGCCCCGGGCTCTCTGCTGGGTGGAAATCCTGCTTCCCCCTCTGCCTACTTGTGATCTCTCTCTCTCTATCAAATAAATAAATAAATAAAATCTTTAAAAAATATATAGTGAGATCTCTTTTTATGTTCATCAGATTGGAAAGAAGGAGAAGGGGGGTTGAGAAGAAGAAGGAGAAGGGGGGAGGAGGAGGAGAGGAGGCAAAAGAAGAGGAGGAGGAGGAAGGGAAGGAAGAGGAAGAAGAAGAAAGACAATGACAAAATTGCCAATTGTTAGAAAGGATGTGAATCAATGGGATACTTTATATACAACTAGCAGGAGTATAAATTAAAACTGTCACTAAAGGTAATTCGTGTTATCTTGGAATGTTGAACATTTGAATACCAAAAATTTGACAATTCACTCCTAGATTTATACTCTAAATCTAGAAAATTCTTTGCACATAAAGATCAAGAGACACATATCAGAATACTTAAGGCAGAACTCTTTATAATAGTAACAACAAATATGGTACCAACTCAAAAAGGAAAAGATAAATAGTGTTATATTCACAATGGAATATCAAGCAGAAGTAAAAAGGAATGAACTATTGCTATACGTAAAAATATTAATTTTAAAAATGCAATGTTGGGGGGTGCCTGGGTGGCTCAGTGAGTTAAAGCCTCTGCCTTCGGCTCGGGTCATGGTCTCGGGGTCCTGGGATCGAGCCCCGCGTTGGGCTCTCTGCTCAGCGGGGAGCCTGCTTCCCTTCCTCTCTCTCTGTCTGCCTCTCTGCCTACTTGTGGTCTCTGTCTGTCAAATAAATAAATAAAAATCTTTAAAAAAAAATGCAATGTTGGGAGCACCTGGGTGACTCGGTCAGTTGAGTATCCAACTTTTGATTTTGGCTCAGCTCAAGATCTCAGGGTTGTGAGATCAAGCCCTACATCATGCTCAGTGCTGGGCATGTAGCCTGCTTCATGGTTCTCTCTCACCCTCTCCCTTGCCCCTCCCCTCCTACCCTTCTCTGGGGGAAAAAAAAAAGATGCAATGTTGAATGAAAAAAGAATCCAGAAAGACTATATTGAGTGTAATACCATTTTTATTTAAAAAAAAAAAAGGCAAATGAAGCAGTGTATTGTTTAAGAATATATGTACATATAAATTTAGAGTTTGTAGAGAGAGGTTAAGATGACATATATTAGTACGTATTGATAATATAGGTTGTGTGTTATATATGGTTTATATAGTTTATACATACATATGTATATAGTTCAGAAATACATGCATATAAAAACTATTTTTTAAAATTCCGGTTGGTAGTTACCCCTAGAAGAAACAGCAGAAGGGTAAAAAGGAAAGAACCACATGATTATATGTGATGGTCTGTTTCTTTCTTTTTCTGTTAAAGATTTTATTTATTTATTTGACAGAGAGAGCATGAGCAGGGGTAGTGGTAGAGGGAGAAGCAGACCCCCTGCTGAGCAGGGAGCCTGATGCAGGACTCCGTCCGGGAACTCCAGGGTCCAGGGTCATGACCTGAGCTGAAGGCAGGTGCCCAACCAACTGAGCCACCCAGGTGCCCCCCTGTAATGGTCTGTTTTGCCCCCCTGTGATGGTCTGTTTCTTAAGTTGGGTGGCGCATTCACAAATGTTTCTTTTATTATTATGCTTTGTAACAGCCCAATATGTTACATATATGCTTTTGTATGTAAGAAATATTTTACTAAACATAAAAGTAATAAGATAAGTGGCCATTCTTAAAAGCAGAGTAATGTTATGACTGAGAGAAGGAAATAACAGAAAAAAGAGAATATTAGAGAGTTCATGCAAAGAATCCTTGGTTTCAGTGAAGGAGAAAGTGAAGTTATCTGAAAATGAGATGGGTGAGAGTAGAGAGGGGCTTCTGGGTGGTTTGTAGAAAAAGGAGAAAAGGAGGAAAGGAAAGAAAAAGGAAGGGAAGAGAAAGGGATAGAGGATTAGAGGAGAGAGTTACTGCCCAAGGAAGGAGTAACCACAGAAAATGCATAGGAGAGGAACCTTAGCTTCAGGAGGCCAATTAAAGTTCAGAACATAAATACGAAGTGTATGTATTCAAGACTTCCCTCCTCAAAAGCTGACTACTCAACCAGAGGAACAGAAAATGATTGAGGATTAAGATAAAGATTATCATAGAGGTCGTCACAAAAATTCAAAAAGTGGGGTGCCTCACCAGCTCAGTTGGGAGAGCATGGGACTCTTGATCTTTGGGTTGTGAGTTCAAGCCCCATGTTATGTGTAGAGATTACTTAAAATATACCTAAGGAAAAAAAAAGATTGTATTTATTTGAGAGAGTGTGAGAGAGGGAGAGAACGGGCTGAGGGGCAGAGGGAGAAGTAGACTCTCCGCCGAGCAGGGAGCTTGATGCCAGGCTCAAACCAAAATATAAATAAACTTTTTTAAAAATAAGTTCGAAAAGTAGGATGGCTGGGTGGCTCAATCAGTTAACCGTCTGCCTTTGGCTCAGGTCATGATCCTGGAGTTCTAGGATCAAGCCCCACGTCAGGTGCCCTGCTCAGCGGGGAGTCTGCTTCTCCCTCTCCCTCTGCCCCTTCCCACTTGTGTTCTCTCTCTCACTCACTCTCTCTCTCAAATAAATAAATAAAATCTTAAAAAAATTTTTGATTAAAAAAAATTCAAAAAGCAAGAGAGGCTTTGGATGTTGTCTTAAATAAATTCATATCCTTCAGTCTAAGTCCAGGAATCCAATCTGAGAAAATAATCCTGAGTTTTGAAAAATGTTTATACACAAAAATGCTCATTACAGAATTGTATATAAAAAAGGAAAAATAAATTAGTGCCCAATAATAGTATAATGGAAAAGTGAATTATGATACTTAATGTAATTGATGATATCTAGATGGATGGTCATAAAGAATTTACATGCGTGGGCACCTGGGTGGCTCAGTGGGTTAAGCCTCTCCCTTCGGCTCAGGTCATGATCTCAGGGTCCTGGGTAGAGTCCTGCATCGGGCTCTCTGCTTGGCGGGGAGCCTGCTTTCTCCTCTCTCTCTCTGCCTGCCTATCTGCCTATTTATGATCTCTCTCTCTGTCAAATAAATAAATAAAATCTTAAAAAAAAAAAAAGAATTTACATGCGTAACTTCAATGCAAATTTTATACAAAGTACAATCATAACTACATAAAATACACTATGTATAGAAAAAATGCAAAGAAACCCTAAAACGTTGACAACAACTGTTTTTAGATACTTTGTGTGTGATTTTTTTTCATTTGTTTACTTTCCCAACATTGTCCTATTGTCTTTAATGAGTATAATATATATTACTTTCAAAACAGAAAATAAATGTAAAAGATACATTTCTTAATGCTTTAAACTGGGTGGAATATCAAATAAATGATGATGTGACTAATGGACTGGTGGAAAGTGATCAACAAACCAGAAGTCACATTGATGGTCATAATGAGGACAGTAAATACTTTGTTTTAATAGAGAATAAGAGGATAACAAGGTGGTAGATTAAAACAAAAACCAAAAAAACCCTCTACATTTGAAATCTTGAAAGTAATTTTAAGTTTCAAGTATAGTTGTAATTGTGGATGGCTAAAATGGAGATATGCACATACATACACATAAACACACACACATACAGGGACACGTGGGTGGCTCAGTGGGTTAAAGCCTCTGCCTTTGGCTCAGGTCATGATCTCAGGGTCCTGGGATTGAGCCCCGCATCAGGCTCTCTGCTCAGCGGGGAGCCTGCTTCCTCCTCTCTCTCTGTCTGCCTCTCTGCCTAGTTGTGATTTCTCTCTGTCAAATAAATAAAATATTAAAAAAAATTTTTAATTAAAAATTAAACACACACACACACACACACACACACATACAGACACATGCAATGTAAATAGGGATGGATTTTGATGTGGGGTAGAAGAGAGTGAACCAAGTGAGGATGATCAGAGTCAGAAAGTGGACAAGAGCAACTTGAATGAGTAAGCCAGAGTTATAAAGTTTGGACTTCAGAAGAGAGACACAAATATTTAGCAGCATCACCATGGCAAAGTAAATTATATACTTGGGTGCCATATTTAACTGTTACAATTGAGATGCAAATGACCACCACAAATTCATTTTGTGATGAAAATGTAGAAATAACCTCTTTAGGTTGTGTTGTATTTAATTTTTTTAGTTTCTTAAATTTTTAAATTTTTTTATTAACATATAATGTATTATTAGCCCCAGGGGTACAGGTCTATGAATCTCCAGGTTTGGTTGTATTATATTTATTAATAGGTCCAGTTGTATATGAACGCATCCTGGATTCTGAAATAAATGGCCCTGCTTTTATGTTTTTTTTTTCCTCCATGTATAGATTCCAACTCATTTTTCAAAGTATATGTTTATATCTCAAATAAGCCTGGTCTAACTCATTATATAAATAAGGCCTCATTGGTAAAGCACATTAAGCAATCTTCTTTGAAGGTAATATTTTCCAAGGAGTCTGTGTAAAATATCTTTTAAATGTATCCCACTTTTCCTGTCATACACTCTAGTCACTGAGAGAAACATTATTTAAATTTTTCCAAATTTCAACATATACCTCAACCAACCTGCCACAGCAAAGTTGAATACATTATTACATGTGTGCTTTTTGTTTTACTACTAATATTTATATTAGTAAGAGCTACATATTAATAAATTGATATCATCAATACTTTGGAAGGATCTGGAAGACTGGAATGTAATTGGATTGAGACAGACTTCTCTTTGCTAAGACTCAGTTTTGACTCAGGAAACCTCTCCTCTCGGTGCTCCCTAACCAACACAGCCTCTTCAAGGATCCATAGTAGCCTAGGCATATTTCTCCTCTGTTCATACCAGTATCTGTTGATACACCTGCCTCTGTCATTCTGTGAACCCACTGAAGCAGAAAATATATTTAGTTAATTTTTGTATGTTAGTACCCATAAAAATTCCTGGAGAATTTTTTTTAAAGATTTATTTATTCATTTGAGACAGAGAGAGCAGAGGGAAGAGGCAGAGGGAGAGAGGGAGAAGCAGACTCCCTGCTGAGCAGGGAGCACAGTGTGGGGCTCTATCCCAGGACCCCAAGATCCTGACCTGAACCAAAGGCAAGGGCAGACACTTAACCGACTAAGCTACCCATGCACCCCATTCCTGAAGAATATTATAAGCCCAATAAATATTTGTTTGAATGGTTGAATGAAAATAGGAATTAATGATTGAATTATTTCCATCATGTTGTCAGTATTACCGAATTACAGAATGCATGTGGGCTAAAATTTGTTGTTCTGGTTCTACATGAGTCCATAGCATAGTACTATATTCTAAGGAATTATGAAGTTTTGACTTAATCTGCACTGCTAATCCAAAAGTCAGCCTTTATTTGAAAATTAATTCTGGTATACCCTAGATGTCTTAGAAACATTACGATGCCTCCTGGTAAAACTTCCAATTATGTGTTCATAAATTTGTTTTTAACCTGTCAAGCATGCATCGCTCCTCCTGTATCATACCTATTCTATTCTTAGTAAAATCACTGGATTCCAAATCACAACAGCATGCTTTATTTCAGCAATAATTTAGCAGAGACAAATCCAGTGCTACATGGAAAGATGCTTATTATCTCCTGCACCTCTGCCTCTCGCTCATCTAGCCCTTTTTCCAACATCTATGACAAAAGGATCTCCCTCCTCCTCCGTCTGTTTTGCTCTACAAGCTGCAGTAGAAAAAGCAGTGAACTGAGAACTGCCAGTCCGGAGACTTGGCCCCAGGGTTGTTGCTATCTTGAGTTAATTAGACTTTGAATTTGTACCTTAACTGCTTCAGGCCTCCATTTCCTCATATATAAAACGAGGGGGTTGCAACAGATGATAGTTGTAAAAAAAAAAAAATAACAAAAATAACAAAGTTTTTATTAAGGTTTACCATATGCAAGGAACCATGCTTTGTGCTTTATATACATTATCTCATTTAATTTTAATCCTTGAAACAAGTTTATAAGGTGTATCAGTCAAGGTCCAGCAGGAAACAGATGGTCCATATCAAATTGAGTAATTTGAGGAGTGCTTCATAAAGGAACTGCATTAAAAAGGTGTGAGCAGGGTGTGAGGAAACCACAAGGGATGGTGCAGTGCCCAAGGCTAGCAACGGAGAGGGAAGTGACTACCTGATCCCAGAGAGCTCTGTGGAGAAGGCTGACCACAACAGGGACCCTGGAGTCAACACTCAGACATCACTCTACCCATTCTGGGCAAACCCAACAGGTAGCCCCCTAAAACTGCCCATACGTGCTTCCAGGACCACAGAGTGGGTTGGAGAAAGTGAAGAGTAGATCTGGAGGGACCAACAGAGGATATCCACTAATATTCAGTATAGTTAGTCTGATTTATACATGAGATTACCAAGGGTCAAAGAGGTTAGTGACTCACTTACAGTTACACAATTGACACAGAACAGGACCAAGACTTAACCTCTGCCTGTCAGACTCCAGAGCCTGGGGTCCTGACTGTTTCTCAGCCCAGGAGTCCCTTTTTATACTTCCAGAGTTAGAAACAGCCTCAGAAGTGATCTCATTCTACCATCTCCCTTAAAGATGTTTGAACGAGAAGTCTTTCCATTTAGGATTTGAGCCTTGCAGAGACCTCAAATCACCTATGAAAAGCTAGTTCCTTCCTATTCCTATACTTATTGTTATACTCTGATGTGTAATTTTGATTTAGAACTCTGAGTGAGACACTGGTAGGGACAACGTTGTTAGACAGTCAAAGGATTGACTTTTTTATTATATATGTGAAAAAATTTCTTCCTTTTGACATGCTGTCAAAATCAAGCATAATTAAAGGATCTTCCTTTTCCAAAGAGCAATGGAGTATATAGTGTAGGGAATGGAGAGGGGAATAAACTGATGATTGGATTTTCCTATTTCTCATGCTGGAATTAGAATACAGCCCAAGACCATACCAAGTGTTCGAGAAGACTGGAAACAGTGAGTAGAATGGAAGATTTTTAAATGAAGTAAAACCAAAAACTAGGATTAAGCATATTCTTCAATATCCCTGTGAAGGCCCTTAAGAAAAGGAAAGGAAGTTCTTGTACAGTGAATAGTCAGATTGTTAGTTACTCCTTGCATGAGAATTAAATTTGCTTAAGAGGGAAGACTGTAGTAATTATCTGAGGTCAAGGGGCCCATCCCCAATCTGTCTGCTCCCTTGTCAAATAGAGATAAAAGTTCCACTCAGGACTCTTAGTCCTGGGGAACTCTTCCTGCACAAGCATTTCCTGACCTACGAAACAGGTTATTGTCCCAGAAAGTCAGTAATTCATTTGTTGGGAATATGAAACAAATCTTCTAGAAGCCAGGATGTTATAAAGTGTGACTCAGGGCTTGACCAGTCCTCAACGCCCATTTAAACCCAGAATCCAATTCAACTAGCATTGCAAATGTACTTCCTGGTATGAAGCAAGAAGGCAAGTGACAATACTGAGAACTTGGCCTGGCCCTATCCCAGGTCATGTCCTGTACCTGGCCTGTTCTCAGTGCCTCTCAGAGGTCACAACTCCAGCAATTTAAGCCCAAAGCAAGAATGGAAGCTTGAGTTTCACACAGGCTGGAGTGGTAGATTGGTCTGCTGTCTCTTACTAACAGGTCTTGAGAAGGCTGCTGTGGGTGAACAGTGAGTGTTCTGGCCTAGATGTGCCTCACCTTGAATTCAAATGTCTTTTAACTTTTATATATATACATATATTATGTATGTATTTATTTATTTATTTTAACACCAGAGTAGGTGATCTATCCTTTATTTCACCTGTTAAAGTAGAATGGTTACATTTTTGTTTTCATCACTTGACAAACTTCCCAATTTTAGGAGACCGTCTGCCCACAAGTAATGAGATGCTGTGAGTGAAGAAAAGGGGCACTTTAGTTACTTTTCAAAAGCCATCACCATGGCCTTGAGAGAATACTCTTAGGGGAAAAAAGTTCAGTTTAGAACTTTGTTTTAACTAGCTGGTAGTCATAAGAAATCTCAAAAAAAAAAAAAAAAAAAAAAAAGCCTGGATATAGGACATCCTTTCCAAGAAAAGTAATTCTCCTGGGACACCTGGGTGGCTCAGTGGGTTGATCGACTGCCTTCAGCTCAGGTCATGATCCTGGAGTTCCCCCCGCATCAGGCTCCCTACTCAGCAGGGGTCTGCTTCTCCCTCTGCCCTTCCCCCTCTCATGCTCTCTCTCTCTCTCTCTCTCTCTGTGTTTCATTCTCTCTCTCAAATAAATAAAATCTTCCAAAAAAAAAAAAAAAGGAAAGAAAAGTAATTTTCCTGCCACTTGAACCCCAACTATGCAGGTTTTTAGATTGTTAGATAATCAGCAGCAGCTTCTTCAGGATCTGGTAGTGAGTGAAAATAGCGTTAGGACAGAATGAGGGGAAAGAAATTCCAATGAGCCCTGCTGAACCAGGCAGGACTAAGAGTTCCCTCTTTTCAAATAAGAACTGAGTATAGAAAAGTCAACTTCTACTTGATGAGAGATTGGGAGGTGAAATGGGCTCATATGTAGGCCTTCCAAAGATAAACAACTGTGAACTTACCTTAAATTCCCTTTTAAATTAACTTTGATTTAGTAAATTTCCTGGTAACTTCCCCAGACTGGGGAAATAGAAATAGGCGTAAAGTGGCATCTCATAAACCTGTCTTTTAGGATAAATGAGTGTTGTGGGGGTGGTGGAGAAGGAAGAAGGTAAGAGGTGACGGAGCAAAAAAGAGAAGGAAGGAAAAACGGAAAGGAAGTAAGAAAGAGAGCATTCTGCCAGTTGACTTCATTTCCACACGATTCCACCCACTCTGAGCTTCTGTTGTTGCTTTGTTTATGCAAAGTTAGCGGGGCTAAGACAGAGTGAAGGGCTGAGAGATCCACACTGAAGAAGGCAAAAATAATTTTTCAAATGTAAATGAAACACACACGTTTGGACCTGGGCAATCCCAGCCTGCAGACTTTGAAATGAAAACACGCTGAGGCGGGGTAGGTGGGAGGCCCAGCGGCAGCGGGGGGCGTTGTCGGTGACTGAGGGAGCTCTGGTGAATATCAGGTTCCGATTAGTGACAACTCAGAAGTCACGCAGGCGGCTGGGGGAGGGAAGTTTGCCAAGGTCTCTGAACTCCACGGAAGAGAGAGCAGCTTCCCTGGGCGCCGGTCGGAGCTGGGCGTATCCAGAGAGACCTCTGTCCCGGCCCGAGCGCTCACACCCTGCCCAGAGATTGAGTTTGTCAGCGATCATAAAATGGGAATTGATTATTCCAGCCACCATTGATTAGGGAAGAATGCTTACTGCAGCAGCGGGGGAAAGGTTAAGAGGAAATTGACCTTCTTCTTAGGTGACATAAAGTCATTAGGTAAATGAGATATTCACACAGGAGTTTTAAAAGGTCATGCTCAATTTTTATTTGTAGCTGAAGAATCAACCTGGCGCGCGGCTTAGGGCAGGGACCCCGGTCTTCTGGACGCGTGGACCCACAGGAAGAGAACTCTCGCAGCGCTGGGCAGGGGCGCGGGTGGGGAGTGGGTTATTGTGTCGGGAGGATCCTGTTGGAATTGGCGGAGGTCTGGGGACGCGCTAGCTTTGTACCTCCTGCCTGACCTGTGTGTGCCGTTTCAGTGAATGTATGTGCGTGCCTGTGTCCCCGTGGAGGTCTGTGCTTCGCGCCGGGCTCTCCTCGGTCGCTTTCACGGGCCAGCGAAGGGATGTCGGGCAAAGACCAAAGACGGACAATTAAAAACCTTCACCCCACCAGAGCCGGCCATGTCTCACCCACAGTGAAAGAGAGTGTGTGTGTGTGTTTAAGGAGAGAGAGAGACGTATTTATGCACATATTTATCCCTCTAATTATAGGAATTAATCCTCTTACTTATGACTAAAAGGTAACGTCGAAGGACGTCCCTTTGATGTGGAAAAGCATCATTTGTGACTCACATTCAGACTGATTAAGGAATAATTGTTGTTAAACGCTTTACAAGAGGAGAGTGTTTAATTGAGGGGCATTCGTAATTTTACGGCTTAGCACAAAATTAAACGTAATTAAAAACTCAGAAATTCCAACTGATTTTCCAATTATTTTTATTGTCTGAGCTAATTGTTACACAAGGGTATCACTTCTCCCCGAAGGCATTAAAGAAAAAAAGGCAACAGTACCTTTCCCAAATTTTCGCCCAGAGGACTGGGAGCTTTGTCCAGGTACAGGCCAGGTGAAGTACCTTCCTCCTTTCCCTCCTCCCTCGGTCTGCGCCTCACGCTCCTCCCTCCCTCCCCCACCGTAATTAAGCGTTTCAGCCGCTCTCCTTTCTCTGAGTTCCTGCAACACCTTGGGATGTGAGAAAGTGATGGCAGTTCTCTTCTGCAGATCATTACAGCAAAACTGGAAGTATCTGTAGAAGGCTGATGAATTTCTTGAAGTAACACTTGTCATACATGGCGGAGAGATTAAAAAAACCTAAGTAAACACAACTCTCTGGGGGCGATCCCTCGATGCCTCTGCCTTCGAGTGTGTGGCAGGAGGGAGGTAATACGCAAACACGGACTGGGAGATGTTTATAAACGCGCACATGAAGACACACAGATGCATGCAGCAAACTTTCTTTTGCCCTTTTTTTTTTTTTTTTTTTTTTTTTAGTTTGTTTGTTTTGAAGAAGAGCTGAGTAAGAAAAGCTTCTCAGGTGGATTCTGGATTTTTCCCCCCTAATGTTGGGATTGAGGGCTCAAGGCCAAGCTATTTTAGTATGAGTTGCTTCTCTTAATGTCCGTACAGATTTATTTAAATACAACATAAGGTTTATAAAAAGTGCCTCAATGTTATGGAAATGAAAATGCATCCTTACAGCTCATCCAGAAATGGCCCTGTCTTTCCTATCAGACTTGGAGGGAATCCTAGAAAATAAAAAATAAAATAGCATAAAATTAGGGAAAACATGAATTTATAAATTCCCACTAGTTTAGAATGAGTGTGGAGCAATGGAATGTTTCCGTTTCAAATGGAATGTTTAATTTCTCTGTGATTTTTAGGCTAGAGTCTTCCGTGGATTCACGCTTTCTATCTGGCTTTCCCATCCACCACCACCGCGTCCACCCCACCCCCCCATAAAATAAATGATTGCCTCTGATCTGACGTGCCAGGTGAAAATGGGTAGAATTAAAACTGTCAATTCTCCTTCCAACTTGTGTCTTTTGATTGAGTTCAAAAGCTTTTAAAGGTAAAACGTGCCGATCATTTATATGTATTATTTCTTTCTCTCCTATCACAGCTTCTAAGCAAAAGAAAGAAAACGTATTTATATTTTCAAATTCATTTTCCCTGGAAGATTTCAGTCTTCCAGGTAATTTGATGATGGACTCTGACACGTGGGAGAACGGCTGCCCGGCAGCAGCCCGGTTTACACGAGAGCGCTAAGAGGTACATTGAAGTCCGGTTTTTCCATTTTTCTACCTAACTGGTTTATTTGGAGCTGAGATGTGGGTATTTAAAATTGAAGCTTTCCAAATACTACAATACCATTTTGGAGAAAAGGCTAAAGTAGGCAGAGTTGGGAAGAAAAGGAGGAAGGCTCCCTTTGAAAGTTAGAAATGGTGAAAAAGACATGTAATCCGATGTGGAAAATTGAGTAAAAGAGGCAGTGCACACTTTAGCTTAGGCAAAGATTGCTGAGTCCTTTGAAGAAACTGACACGGATTTTCCAGAGATGGGAGGAAAGAGAGAGATGGGGTGGGGGTGGGGGAATTCTAGGGTGGGCATTTTATGTAAATGAGTAAATTCGAAATGTAGTACAAATCCAGTATAGTAAAACTGACAGTTCTGACAGTATTGACAACATAAATATATGTTTGAACACTGCACTTTCAGACACTTAACCGATGAAGCAATAAAAAAAATTCGACTACAATATTTCAAATAATCGACATTGATGTTTTGATACATCATTTTTATACTCCCAATCGATCTATCACTCTGGGGCTGGTCAATTTTAAGTAAAAATGGGCTGCAATTATTTGCACCTTGGCTAATGATGACCTAATAACAGTCCTCAATTAATTACACCCATACTGTTCTTTCTTCCTTTGGTGTTGGGGGGTTGGGGAGGAGGAAGTTATTGAGGAACAAAACCTATGATTGTGTCATTCCCCCCCCCCACTTTCTATTCCACTTTTGAGATTATGGGGAGGGGGTAGAATTTCAGAATTAGGAAGGCGTCTTTGGTAATCACAGACGCTGCAAGCTGAGGTCGCCTCATCTCAGTAGCCACCAGGTCTGTATTGTAATAGGGTTCTCACTTTTACTTTGCCAGGTCAAAACTAAATTTCAGAAAACAGAAAATGCGATCAGAAAGTTGAGTGACTCTAAATCTCCCCCAGGCCCCATAGTCTTTCTTCTGTTTCAAGGAGTAGATGGAAGAGATTTGCTCAAAGGGAGAACTGAAGATTTCTCTAAGGCTCAGATTCCGGTGTATTTCTGGAGGGTTGGAGAGAAAGTTAAGAATTTTAAGAGAGTATCTAAAGCACCCAGTTGAAGTTGACTCTCTCCTTCCTCCCCAGTTGCCAAGGACCGCTCTCCACACCCCGCTGAGGGTTTATAGGCTACTGTTTAAAAGCAAACAAACAACAAAAAGCCACAGTAAGAAAGAAGACAAATCTCCTAGAGAAATGTTGGTGAGTACTGCATCCTCAAGCCTGCCTTTCTGCAGTTTCTAAGTGTTGGCTTTCTCCTCTATGCCCAGTGGGCTCTCCAGTGCATTCGCTCACTCCCACTTTTCTTTCCCGGTCCTCTCCAAATTTGGTGTGGTAGTGGGGGCTGAAGGGAGGATAAAGCTAGTTCATTTTGAAAAAAAAAAATCCTAGACAGGCCCAGGATATGACCTGGAGCAGGGCATTGTGATGTAGAATCCCGCAGGCAAGAGACGGTGTTGGGGATGGGGGTGGAGAGCAGGCGCCCAGTTCTCTCCCAAAGGCCAGGCGCCAGCTGCTGCTCCCACCCCTGCGAAGCTCCGACCCTTTCTTAAACTTGCACTGAGCCTCGGGCTCCTGACCTAAAACTTAGCTGGTCTCCACTAGTCGGGGATTCCAGTGTCTGATTTCCTCCAAACTTCGCAAATGCAGTTTTAATCCCCTCCAAACCACTGCCAGCTGAGACGCTGGCACGTTAGCAACATGTTAAACAACATTAAGATGCTAATCAAAGACATAGGTGGCGAGTGACCCACGTTGGTTGAAGGTGGGAGCCCTAGAAGTTCTCCTTCACCAGAGCATCACCTAGTTCCGAGGGTATCAGTCTCTGACTGAGTCGTTCCAAAGCCATCTGTGCTGGGAATTGGGGTGAGAGCTAGAAGAGGGGCAGAAGGAGGAAAGAAGAGGGACAGGATCAAGGTAGCAGACAGAAGAAACTAGAGAAAGAGGAGAGAGGAAGGAAGGGAGGAAGGAAAGGAGCGCGGGAAGGAGCCAGCGACTGTGAGAGCAAGCGCACGTCGCGTTTGGAGCCCCGCCAGATAGCGCTAGAGGGCTATTTATTGAAATACTTTTCCTTCTGCAAGATAGTGAAACAGCTAAAATTGGGAGAAATAAGACGTAAGAGAGAGTAAAAGGAAAAGTACAATGATTCTACCGCATCTTAGTTAAGAGAATAAACTGTGAGGTGCTTTCATGTTATTAATGGGGGCGGGGGTGGGGAGAAATACCTGGTAGAAAACCTAAGTAAAGAAAGGACCAAAAAATAAACAAACAAACAAACAAAGGCCCCCTTCTATCTCTTGAACCCACCTAGGAAGAGAGTGAGCAAAGTTAACAGGTAAGAAAGGAAGTGTAATTCTTCCTAGTCCAACTTTCAGAGCTGCTGGTACATGGCTGGGAAGGTCAAGAACAGTTCACAAGGATGAGCTGAGGTTTATAGAGAAGAGATATTTTTAAAGTAATAGATGGCTGCAAGGGAATGGGGAAGGGAGAAGCAAACACATTATTGGAACCGCCAAATAAAATATATATCAAAAATTCCAACTGTCAGCCAGCAGGTCTGGAGCAGAAGAGAGTCCCTCTGCCTTTGTCCCAGGGATGCTGGGCTCAAGGCTCTTTCCGCAGGGCTGCAGTCAAACTCCTTGAATAACAATTTATATCTGGGAAACTTGGAGGAAAGAGCTAGTCTACAAAAATTCACTGTTGCATTCAGAACCCAAAGTACAGTGAAACAGATGGAGAGAGAAGAGTATAGTGGCAGGGGTGGGGTCCAAAAAGAGGCAGGAAGAATAAAACATTCTGATCCTCTTTACTTGCTCAGGTCAGGAATGCAAGAAAGAAAACTTCTTTCAAATAATACTTCAAAGTATTGATTTGGTTTTATTCTATAAACTCTAGCATCTCACACATCTAGCTTCTCATTTAAAATTGCACTTTTCTTTTACCTGAAACATTTTTTTAATTAGAGTAATAATATCTTTCAAACCAGCAACAGAACCTCCATAAATAAAAACTAACCTTACAGAGGGGGGAAAAAATCTGCTTAACCCAAAATACTCCAATTCAAAACATTAACTAAAGTTACAAATAAGATTAAGGTTGGATTTATTTGCTCCTCTAGCAAGCCGTCAATTATTCTAACTATTGTAAGAAGACAAAAAGGATTTAAACCCGGCGATTTTAATACACAGATTAACACTTCAGACCTCACAGTTCTGAGGAATTTGGAGTTATCTGTGCTGAGGACCTATAACTTTCGGGGGGGGGGGCGGAGATAGGCACACAGGCTTTTTTAAGGAAGGTGGGCAAATTTACCTAAAATAGAGCCTCGGTTCATAAATGCTCATTTCAAATTAAGTACTCTCCATAAAGCCAATGCACTTTAAATTGGGTAACTGTAGTGGGATTCATTAATTCTTTTTAAATTTTAAATGTAACCTATAATAGCATTCCATGTTGAATAAAAAAGAAAAGGAAAAATAGAAAAGGAGCAGTTCTTAGAAGTCTTAGGGATGCTTCAATAAGAAAGAAGTGATTAAAAACAGACTAGACTCTTAAATTTGAGAGGCCCCATCCCCCCCTCCTATTCACCCCCACCCGATCAGGTCCCCTCCCTTTCACCTCTTTTTTTTAAATGTAGTGCCCCACCCCCACTCCAGAGCTAAGTAGCAGATTTGGGATTCTGAAGAAATAGGTTTCAGCATCCATATTTGTTCTGGGGCACTTGTAAAATGCGATTTGTAGAGGGTCTTTAGCCTTCTGATTGTCTTTGAATTGTTTTTACTGAAACAGATCTTTTGCAGTTAATGAGTCCCCACGCAGCTGGACAGCTCCTCTCGGACACTGAGAACTCTAACCCCAAAATGACCCCAATTTGACACCGCAAGATGAAATTTTACCGCCTGTTAAAACCATTTCCAGCCTGGGCAAAAGGAGCTGACTGTTGACGGAGGTGTGTGCCGCCTCCTGCGACCCCCATCTCGTGCCTATCTCCTGGGCCTGCCCCACCTACTTTTCCTTCACCCCAAAGGTGGAAGAACAGATGAGCCTCACAGCCTGGATGGGGGTGCAGAGGCTGAGCCTGGAGCATCAGGAACGTAATATCAGGCTAGAAATCAGAAAGTGTGTTTACCCCACTGCTCTGGAATTGCTTCTGTCGGACTGGCAAAATTGGAGAAGGTATGGGGAGATCAGGAAGTTCTTAAATGTTTTTCAGCTCTGTTAATAAAACATCAGCAAGCTGGTGATTAAAAGTAATAATCTTTGAATTCATCAGATTGGCCAAGAACCGAAACCCTGATTCACCTCCAATTTGATCTCGTGTGTAATCTACGGCACTGGGATGCTATTTTACACATACAGTTTCATAAATGACATGCAACTAGGTAAGTGAAATCTCTTTAGTCGTGTGAAATTTGGGGTTCTCCTCTTAGGCAATTGGTGAATTTTTAAATGATGCAGATTTTCCTCCATTAGGGCTTCATTTTTAACACTCTCATACTTCTTAACAGAAGTCTTTGGAGTTAAAGATGATGCGGTGTTTTTTTTTTCCTTTGAGTCTATCATAAAATGTCCTATTTCTCTCTCCCTCTTACATCAACCAGATTGTCCTTGTAGTTTGCTTTAATGTATTCAGTACAATACAAAAGAAGTTACAGAATATTAGAAAGTAAGGAAGAAAGGAGTTCAGATTAAAATGATTTCTACATCGTGGGAAGGATTAAAACACATGAAAATCAAGTTTAAGCTTTTTTTTTTTCCTTTGGTAAAACCCAAGATTATCATGGAATTATTAACCCATTATTAGTTTAACAACTGTTTGAAAATACAGAAATCATCCATTGCTTTGAATTGTTTTTACTCGGATACACTGCCACGTAAGAAATTTATGTATTTTTTTTTAATCATGAAGTTTTTCTAAATAAAGGCTGTGGGGGATGCTAACTCACTTCACAGTACCACTATGAAAAAAAGCGGTGGTAAAAGCAGCAGAAGGTAGCAACACTGAATGTTTAAACTCTGCAATGTAGAGGTTTGTTTCCAAGTTGATCTACAAAAGGAGCATTTATCAAGGAAATTGAGTTTCTTTTTTAAAAGAGAAGTAATTGGCACTCACTATACAGGCTATTTAAAACAACAATAACCCTTTTGGCGACAATACATACGCAATATTGAAAATATGAACAACTGTTAGAATAAAAACTAAAAATCACTATAAACTTCTCAGCTAGCGGCGCTGCACGGGGAACTCGGATCCAGCAATTTCAAGATCTCTAGTAGAAAACGCTCCGCAGGCGAGACCAGATTGTTATTTTTCTCTCATCCTTCCCACCCCGGCTAAACTGAATTCACGTAACTGCCGCTTGAAACAAAATTCTGCAAGACAACTTTTTTCTTTTGTGTCTTCTTTCCTTTTCTACTCACCTTTTTTTATACGTCGACGAGCAACTCAGCAACAAATAGGGAGGATGCTTTTAATCTTGGAGTTCTTCTAGGGAAAAAAAATCTGAGGAGGGAGACGGACCCTCCCCACAACCTGTAGGTTTCATACCCGTTGGATCACACAGGCTTGAAGCCCGGCGTAAAAGTGCTGGCAGTCTGGTCTAGACTCTCCTCTCCGAAGCTCCGAGTGCCCGGCCGTCCCTGCTCTGGTCAACTGGGCAAATACCTCGCAGTCCGCAGCCCCGCTCCCTGGCGTCGCACTACCCTCGCCTTTGCCAGCCCCTCCGCACTATCTTTATATGTGAGGGCCGATTTCCCGCAGACATCATTGTTATGATGGCTCATTTAATCAAACTGTTTAATTGCTCTGGTAATCACTATCATCATCACAGGTGCTCAATCATTCATTATTTTTGGAGGGCTTTATTGACCTCCGGAGCTCATTCCCCACTCCTATTAAAACGGGGCCAAATTTCTCAGACTTAGCTTGGTGTCTCAGCAGGCTGCGATGTAAGCTCAGTTGAGTGTTGCCTGAAAGCTTACAGTGAAGCAGAGAAGATGCAAAGCCCCCCCCCCGCGCGCCCCAAGCTCATCTGCGCCCCCCCACCCTCACACACACACACACACACACACACACACACACACCCCTTTTATTTTCCCTGTGCTTCCCATCCCCGGGAAGTCGGGTCAAAGTCGCGCGCGGAAAATACCCTACTTTCTACTCTCCAGAATGAATTCAAAGTTGGAGAGGGAATCGGCTGTTGAGGAACAGTCTGTTTTCGAGTCTCTGGGTCAGGGACCATGAACCGGGCAAGAGCGAGGAGCTAGGGAGAGAGGGTGCTCTCGGAGCACACAGGGCCGGACTTCTGGGCAGGCGGGAGCCGGGGGAGGGGGGGTGCGGAGGGGGCAGCTGCGCAGCGCGCGCTGGGTGACCATAACTCCGCCCCCAGCTCCAGGCTCGGAGTGATTGACGCATGGCCACCGGGAAACCCTCGGCGTCGGGGTGAGGCTGGGTGCAGCTCTAGCCAGGGATTGGGTGAGATACCGGCCAGAACTACTTTCTACACAAACCAAGTGGGATATTTACCTTCCTTTCCTCCCCCCGCCCCCTCTTCGTTTCTTTTTTGGAGAAGTTCGTGCGGAGTCGGTCCGTCTTCCCCAGGTAGAGGAATTGCTCGGTACAATTAACACAACCATCAGCTGGCGTTACCACGCTCCGGCCTCTGCACCCTGGGCGACCACAACACAGCTGGGCAGGGTATATCGGCCAATTCTCCCTGCAAGGCAACTTATCTTTCTCCCTCCCTCTGTCTCCAGTGCTTCCCAGCTCTAAGTAGAGCCACTTCGGAGGCGCACACTAGAGGCGAGCGAGCGCGCGCGCGCTCACACACACACACACACACACACCCTTTTGGCGACATCAGACAACATCAAACACCCAAACGACTCCTCCCCACTTCCTCCCTCCCAATTCCACCGCTGCCCCCAGAGACTCTCCAGGGTGGCCGTTGTCCACACCGCTAAGAGAGAGAGTCCTGTTTGAGTTAAGTTGATCTCTTCTTGTCCTGGAAAAATTAAATGTTGACAACAAGGGTGCTGGATGTGCACAGGAAAGAAAGTACCACTTGAAAAAAAAAAAAAAAGAAAGAAAAACCAAAGGAAAAAAAAAACAAAAAAACTATAGTTCCGCAGTAGTACGGTTTGCAGAGCCTGCTGCCCCTGGATGTTAGCAGAAAGCCTTCAGGGGCGCAGTAATCGGCTGGCAGAGGAGTGGGGGCCCGCGAAATTAAAAGGAACAAAAGCAAGAGCGCCATGCCAAATGTCCCCGACACGACCCCATTAGGCTTGAGCCCGGTGTAATGCGAAAATGAACTAGAAGTAAGTTTGAAAAAAAAAAAATTATAAGAGCTGAGGCTGTACCGTACTTTCCCTGTGGTTTTCTGCAGTTTTCCTCTCTGCGCTCTCCCTGTCCTCTTCATTCTCTCCCTCTTTCCTCTCTCGCGCGCGCCCGCCCTCATGCGCGCGCCCTCGGCCGCGCGCGCGCGCGAATACACACACACACACACACACACACACACACACACACACACACACACAGTCCTTTTCCTCCGGCTCCCCCTCTCCGTCCCCCCCCCCCCCCCGCCGCCCCTCTCCCCTGCCGTCCCCCTCCCCGGCCGTCCCCGCGGAGGAGCAGGCTCGCTGATTTGCTCGGGTCTGCCAAGCTCCTACCACCCCTCCCCCTCACCCCCCGCCTCCCCCGCCCCCCCCCAGCCGGGGCCGTCCGATCGCACTCGCTGCATATCAGAGGCTCCGCGCGGCGCGCTCCTCCTCGCTCCCGCTCCCCACTCCCGGGATGTGTCTCCGCCGTACGACGGGCTATGGCCACCACGACTTCCGGGTTCCGTCATTTCGTTCTCCCGCCGCCGACCCGCGCCGCCAAACTGAGGCTCTTCTATAAGCCAGGCAGCAGCCAACCTGCCAACACCTACTGACACTCACTCATCTCCCAGAGAGAGAAAGAGAGCGCGAGAGAGCGAGCGCGAGAGAGCGAGCGCGAGTGAGAGCGAGCGAGCGAGAAAGAGAGAGAGGGAGAGACAAAATACCTACCAGGAAAGGGGGGGAGGAAGTCCAATTTTTGCAAACTATTCATTTTTTTTCTTGATTTTTCCCCTCTGCTTTCTTTGAACGATACTTTAAAGAGAGAGGATCATATTATAGATACCGCGGGGGCCAAGCTAAAAGAGGGGGGGAGGGGGGAGGAAAAAATTCAAGAAGCAGAAACCCCTCGCGGAGTTTTACTGGAAGAAAAAAAACGGGTCTGAAAGATTCCTCCTCTTCATCATCATCAACCATCATTCATTCACTACCTTGACATTCCGGGCTTTGATTGACAGCTGGAGTGGCAAAAAGCCATGAAACACGACAGTTCGGTTACATGTGGGCTGCTGACGGGCCGCTCGTAACCTTCAGTTCGGGGGCTTGACAATTTTTTTTCTTCTGTTTCTTCTTTTTCTTTTCTTTCTTTTTTTTTTTTTTTTTTCCAACTGAGGGGAAGAGAAGAGAAAGAGGGGGAAAGGAGGACCGAAAAGGAGGAGGAGGGGAGGGGGGAGGAGGAGGAGGTGGAGGAGGAGGAGGAAGATCAGGAGGAGGAGGAAGAAGAGGAAAAAAGAGAAAAAGAAGAAATATCACAGAAAAAAAAAAAACTCTTCGTTGTCTTGCCTGGGCTTTTTTTTTTCCCCCTAAAAATAACATATTGGAGAATTGGGAGAAGTCTTTCTGGTTTGGAAAAAAAAAAAAAAAGGAATCTTCAGCCTAGATCACTTTCTTATCCGGACTGGGATATTAAATATACGACACATCCAGGAGTTTATTGGAGCGCAGACTGATGGCGCAAAGGGTAGGTTTAAATCTCCAACACTTACCTAGATATAAATCCTCTCCTAAGAGGGGCCTGTCCCGATGCCTCCTCTCCCTTCAACGCTGCTGCTGCTCGCTGCTTGATGATGGCGGCCAGTATTTAAAAAAATAGCAGCAAAATTATTCATCGGCTTTTCCCCCCCGTGCCTCTGCGTGTGTGCGAGTGTGTGTGTGCGTGCGTGTGTGCGTGTCTGGGCGCGCGTGTTCCAGCGCTGTGCGAGCGGGCGGGCGGCGAGTGCGTGTGAGTGGTGTGTGTGCGTGTGCAATTGTTACACGCTTTCGCCTCGCTCCAGCTTTTACCCCAGCAGCGCGATTCCCCCGGTTCTCCTGCTGCCGCCGCTGCCGCTGCTGCGCCGCTGCCGCCGCTGCTCCCGCGGCTCGGGGCGGGCACGGGCTGCGTAGGAGCCGCCGCCGCCGCCGGGGCCGCCGCTGGGGCCGCGCTGCCGCAGCCGCTGCGCCGCCGCCTAGACTAGCCTGGGCTGCTTGTTTTGTCTCTGAAATTGACAAGGACGCAGGGAATCCGCTGCTAAATAATGTTTCTGGTAACTTTCACGTTATTCCCCCCTCCCCTCCGCTCCCTGCCCCCGGGGAGGCACTGGCCCCAGTCTTCCCTCTTCCTCGGCGTTCTCCTCCTGATTATTAGCGTTTTTCTTCTCTTTATTTTGTTTCATTTCGCCTTTTGATTTATTGGATCTTCGGGAGGAGGCGAAGGGGGGTGAGGGGTGGGATCCGGGGCTTCCTCCTCACACTAACTCCACTTCTCCCTCGGTTGGCTCGCTACGGTTCTGCTGCCTCCGGCCCGAGCGGGACCTCCCGGCGCCCCCTCAGCCCCTGGCCTCACTGCCCCCTCTCCCTACTCTAAACGCTGGTCTTGGTTCATACTTTTTCATTTTAAAATTTAAAAACATTTCCCCCCGCAACTTTCAACTCGTTGTTTCGGCTGGTTTGGTTTCTGTGTGTTCAACTCGTGCTCGGTACTTTTCTCCTTTCTGACTTTGTTTTTATTTCTCCCCCCCTCTCTCTCTCCTGCCTGCCCCCTCTTCCCTTCGCCTTTCTCCCCTGCCCCCCCCCACCTCTATTCCTTTCCCACTTCTCTCCTTGCTTTCTTCTCCCATCTTCTTTTTCTATTCCCCCTCGCCGCTCCCTCACCTCCCGCGTCCCCCTCCCCCTTGCCGGGTTCCGACAGTACGATGAGCTGCCCCATTACGGCGGGATGGACGGAGTAGGGGTGCCTGCTTCCATGTACGGAGACCCTCATGCGCCGCGGCCGATCCCTCCGGTTCATCACCTGAACCACGGGCCGCCGCTCCACGCCACGCAGCACTACGGCGCGCACGCCCCGCACCCCAATGTCATGCCGGCCAGCATGGGATCCGCTGTCAACGACGCCTTGAAGCGGGACAAGGACGCGATCTATGGGTAAACCAACCCCCCTCCTCCCGACCCAGCATACTGTTTGTGAGTGCGAGTGTGTGTTCGTCTCTGTGGGGGTTGAGGGGATGGTCGACTAAGTGGGGAGTTATTTCTGCGGGGGAGGGGGTGGGAACCGCTTGCCTTCAGAAAGGACAGAGAAGGGGGCCTGCTCTTCTTGGCCTTAAGTGTAAGTCCCCGAAAGATAAAGCCTCCTCCACCCCCACGGCCCCGTCACTCCGGACCCCACAGCCCAGAGTGACTGAGTCCTGAGAATCTTGCCAGGGCCTTCTCCCCAAGGACGGGATTCCTGGCCAAAGGACGCAGAATTGGTCCTTCCAGGCCCCCTAACAGAGGCCTTGACGAAGGAGAAAGTTTCTTGCAGATGAGGAGCAACTTTGGTTTTTTTTGTTTTGTTTTGTTTTGTTTTGTTTTTTTCTCCCTCTTGTTTCCTACCGAGAGTCTGGGAGTCACTAAATGCAGCTTGAGCTGGAATCAGGGCTGTTTCTGTCGGCCAGGAAGTCCTAATCACCCACTTCTTAATTCTCTGTAAATAAAGGGGTAGACCTTGAAGTGCAGCGGGCTGGAAGGGACTGCTGCTTGCACAGAGCTGCTCTTAGGAGGAGTGAGGGAGATGGCTGGAAATCACATATTTTATATTCTGAGGGAACTCCGAGAGGGATGGAGGTGCACGGTCCCAAAGTGTACCGCTGGTGCTCTCCCAGTTGAGAGGAGGTGGGGAAGGCGGCGGTTTGCCGAGGGGAGGGGACGGTTGGTAAACGGCAACTGAGCCTGAAGCCAGAGGCCGCAAGCATCCCGAAGTGCAGCTAAGCCGCCCGGAGGAACACAAAGGGCAGACGCGCACGCACACTTCCAAGTTTTAACACTCGATTTATTTATTTTTGCCTGCTGGAGAAATGTGGTCTTTGGAAGGAAGCTCTTGGGCGTTTAGCATTCCTATTATTTTGGCCCCCACACACGGGCTTTACTAGAAGTCGAGCAAACAAGTTTATAAGGCGAGGGGGTGAAAAGGTTGGAAGAGCACGCTCTCCGATTTAGGTGTAAGAAATACCACTTCGGGTGTATATATAGGTGAAGCCTTCGGCCTCCTTCAAAGTAACCCTTAATATGGAGTGTTAAAGCTTTTTTTCTTTCTTTCTTTCTTTCTTTCTTTTTTTTTTAAATTTCACAGACCGTTCCTTTCTTGAGAGGTCAGGGCTGGGTATCAGGGGGTTGGTTCCGCGGCCTCTGTAGTGTGGGGATTGGGTCTGGATCAACTCCCAGCTCCAGACTGCCTGAGCTGCTTGGATGTTTCATTACTTCCAACTGAGGCTTTTCTTACTTGGCGGGCTGAAGTGGCCAGGGGCTTCTCTGACTAGATCTGAGGGACTCCTGAGCTGAGGGAAAGGGCCAGGCCGTTTTTCCTTTCTATTTCTGACCCAGGCTCGGCTGGCTAAGGAAGGGTTGTAAAGTGTGATGCGTGCCTGTTTTATTAAAGAAGGAATCCGAACCCTCCAAACTTGTTGATTACAGTTCTTGCTCCTTCCCCTCTGCACCCCGTCTCCGTGTGTGTGTTTCTGCGTGGCGCTGCCCGTTAGGCACCCGTTGTTTCCTCTGTTAGCTCTGGTCTTTGAGAAGTGCGAGCTGGCGACCTGCACTCCCCGGGAACCCGGAGTGGCCGGCGGGGACGTCTGCTCCTCCGACTCCTTCAATGAGGACATCGCGGTCTTCGCCAAGCAGGTCCAACCTTCTTGACCCACTCACCCTCCTGCAGACCCTCACTCCTCCTCCCCTTTCCTTCGAGCTGTACATGAAAGAGGAGGAAAAGGCAGGGACACCCGATCTGTTCCTCTGGCCCAGTCCGTCCTCTTCGCCTCCTCCCCATCCCTGAGCCTGGAGGCGAATTGGAAGCGGAGATAAATATGGGTGTTTGTTTTTCCCCCCAGCCAGGAATACAGGGGCTCGACCCTCGAATTAAAGTTGACCTACTCCTAATCTGGGGCTTGGCCTTTTCTCCCGCCTGCAGCTACTTGAACAAGTATTGGGGACAGGGGCTGTGAGGCACCCGAGAGTGCCCGGGAGGGAAGGAAGCTGGGCGCCTCTTGGGTCAGTCTACGCGGGGCGCTAAGGAGTGGGAGGCTGAGAGTCACAGCCCCTTAGACGGCTGGTTGAGGGGGGACTCGGTGCCAGAGAATGGCCCTGAATTCCCAGCAACAGCTTAGCAGTTCCAGGTGGCCCTTAATAGGGCCAGGAGTAGAAGGCCCCAGCACTTTTGCAACCGAACCCACTAATTTAAGGCACTAGTTTGTTTCATGTATTTTACCAAAGCCCCTCTCCTCTTCTCCGCCACTGCCCTTCCACCATACCCACTCACACGGTTTAGTCCGTGACAGCGTTTTTCTTCTTTTAAGGTGAAGTGGTCATTCATGTGCACTGTCCCTGCTTCTTACAGGTTCGCGCTGAAAAGCCACTTTTTTCCTCAAATCCAGAGCTGGACAATTTGGTAAGGCACACCGTTTCTTGCCTTTCCCCAGCGTCCTCCTCCCCCCCCCCCACCCTACCTTGCCTAGAAGCACCCACTTTCCTCCTGGAGATCCGGGGAGTTGGAGCAGAGCCTCTTTTGAAGCTCACGAAGGACAGGGAGGAAGAGGGAACAACTTAGAGCCCCCGCAAGGGCGATGGAAGGTGAGGGGTGGGATGGACGTCAGGGAAAGTGGAGGCCAGGGAGCAGCAGGCGGGGAGACAGCGCCCAGAGTGTGCAGGGGATGAGTCCCTGGTCTCGGCCGGGGGAGCGAGGCTGCGAGAAGTGAGTTATTTCCTCTGTTTGCCTGGGTAGGCAGCCGAGCCCCCGGCAGCTCACCCGAAGGAAGTAACCGCTGGCGCAGCGGCGGATGGCGGGCGGGGAAAGGGGGGGGGAGGAGGTATGGGGCGCGCGGGCGCAGGCCACTTTTAGGTGCGATTCTTTTGCTAATTTGCACAATTTCAATATTAAAAGTACTTAAATCCGCTTTCAAAGGCCTTGCTTCACCATTCATCTTGAGTATTTCCTTCTTCAGTAAGGACGGATTTCGCAGGGTGTGCGGTTCTAAAAAGCTTTCTCTCTCCGAAGAAGCGGATTTTTTTTTTTTTTTTTTTTTTTTTAAATTTGGCTTGAGGTCGAGAGAGGGGACGGTTAAAGACTCAGGCGGAGAAAGAAGGCCTGGACCTAGGAAAGCAGTCCTTGCGAATAGCTCAGTGAACACAGGGGGCAAAGATATTAGATGCTTCGGCTCAGGTTGAGTCAGATTCCTACCCCGTGACCAATGAGGCAGAGATGATCAGTAATCACTTGGTTTTTCTGACGATTTCTTGATGTGTGGGTTTTGCCTGGCCGCTTGCCTGCTTCTTCCCCCACTCCCAGCTCATTTCCCTCACTGCCCCCCCACCCCAGCTCAGGACTTCTGAGTCACAGAGCCTTAACTCCACACTCTAAACTTTTCTTTCAGATGATACAAGCAATACAAGTACTAAGGTTTCATCTTTTGGAGTTAGAAAAGGTAAGCAGAGAGTGACACTCCTCATTTTGACTTAGCCGCTTTCCTTTCTTAGTTGAGTTGGGATGTCTTTAACAAACCTCCAGTCTGAGGCATTGAACCTCTGGAGGTTTTGAGCAACTTGTTACCATGTCCTTCCTTCAAATTGCTGCTCGACCCAAGGGCTCAGAGGATGGGTGAATCAGGACAGCCCTTCCTGCTCCCCTACCTCACCCCCTCCCGCCTTTCCCCCTAGGCATTCAGGATTATTCTGAAATGCAGCAAACCATTTGTATTACTGGACATTCAGCCTGCTTGCGTCTCTATTAGCTCAGCTCACCCTCAGACCAGAGCAAGTGTTAGGTGCAGGCAGAGGGAATCTTCCTCGCTGGGGTGTCTTTACATTGCTCTGCAGCTCAATCACTGTCCCCTGGAAACGTGCAAAACTCTTAGCTTATTGAATCGCAAATGCCAATGCTATTCCCAGTTCCAGCGTTCTAACATTGTGATGTTATCATCAAATCGGATTTTCCCCCTTGGACTCCCAGTCTGAGCCCAGTTATTTCCAGTCCTGTTTCTTCTCTCTTTATTGTAACTTGTTGCTCAGGGAAGTCTCTGGAGAATAATATCTGCTGCAACAATTGCTCTATTGTTTCCTTGCCTTCAAGTATTACACCCATTAATTAGAGTTAGTTTGGGAGACATTGCACTGTTGCTCTTTCCAAATGTAACCTTGCAACCTGATTTTTTTCCCCTTTAAAAATGAAACAAAACAATAACAACAACAATATGAGCTGAACCCTCCACCATGAACCTCCTTTTAGGTCCACGAACTGTGTGATAACTTCTGCCATCGGTACATTAGCTGTTTGAAGGGGAAAATGCCCATCGACCTTGTCATTGATGAAAGAGACGGCAGCTCCAAGTCAGATCATGAAGAACTTTCAGGCTCCTCTACAAATCTCGCTGACCATGTAAGTCTGAGAGCCCTTTGGCATTCTTTTGAGACCACTGGGTAAAGCATTTTTTTTTTTTTAAACTTGTTGTAACATTTAGCTAAGCTTAAACTTAGTTTTCTTTTAAACGATCTGGTCTCTTTGGGACTCTTTTTCTCCCTTTCTCACTACCTCTGCCATACCCTTCATCTTCGTTTGCCCTTTCCTGGCCCCTTCCTTATTTATGTGGAGAACCAAAGAACAGGGAGTTGATAGAGTGATTTGTGCTCTTAATGTGTAAAGTTTCCTGGATTTGGTGGCTGGAGTGTTAGCAAATTGTCTGTTTGATATGGTGACTGCTGCCTTCTCTGCTTCCTCAACTCTGTGTAATCAGTGCAGCGGGGACAGAGAGGCAAGTCAGCTAGCAGGACAGGGTGGGGGAGAGAGAGAACTGAAGGACAAGAGGAACCAGGGTGGAGGGCCGATTTCCCAGTCTCTCACAGAGATGACAATCCGGAGAATTATTGGCAATCTTGCATGCATTAGAAATAAAAGAAGGAGTGAACACATTACAATTCTCCGAGCTCTTGCTCTATAGAAACTTATTGTCAGTATATGGACTTATTGCCAAGTGCCTGAAGCATCTTCATAATAAAAGACAGTAACTTTGATGAAACAATTATTAACAATGTATTACAGAAAGCTGAAGAGTATTGCGATTGAGTAACCATAGGTTCGTGGTTGAATTTTAACACTTAAACAGTTGGTGAATGGAGACACACTATAGTAAGGAGTGACTGTGTTTGTCAGGCCAGGATGGGAGATTTCTTTCTATTCTCTGTTTTTAATCCTATTTTGGAACCGATTTAGGGAGTCTGATGTTTAAAAAGAAAAAAAAAGAAAGAAAAGAAAGAGGGAAAAAAGCATATGTAGTGAGACTGAAAATTTGAAAAAGAAGCAAAGAGAAGAAAGATTGCAGCTGGTAGGAAAGGCAGGAGTGGCAAGGTTAAAGAGTGGGTGTGAACAGCAGTTTATTTATAGGAACTCAAGCCGGGGGTGGGGGACATAGATTATATTCAGTTGAGCTTACAACTTAAGTGATATAGGCTATAGTCTAATAACTTGCTGGCTGAAAGATTAACTTAACATTTCGTGGAGTTAAACAGGCTTTGAGGCTGGAAGGCAGTCTGTACCACCTCCCCCCCCCATTCCTGGGTGTTAAGAGGAATGGGTTGAGATGTCTTGAGAATAAACCTTCTGTGAGGTTATCTTCCTCCACCCTCCAAAAGAAAAAAAAAAGTTTTTAAAATATCCAGTCATACATTTTAATTATGAGCCTTTGTACTGTATGGAAAGCTAGCCTGAGAACAAAAGTTAAAAAAAAAAAAAAAAAAAGAAAGAAAGAAAGAAAATGTCAGTCCTCCTGGTTGTCTAGTTCTGAGACAGAATAAATACTATAGCATTGAAAGCTCCTACCGCTATCTTGGCTTTTTCCGTCATGATGGGGTGAACTTTGAGGGGCTATTTTGTATTTGAGTGTGTTAACTAAAATCATAAGGCTGCAGAAAGCAGCTATGGAAAGTTTACTTGCTGATATGTGGCTATATGATGCGTGGTGGTTGTCCACAAGGCATGACACTCCCTTAGAAATTGTTGTTGTTGTTGTAATTTATTTGTTTATTTTCACTGCTTCCTGTTCCTCAATTCAAATGCAACCTGCAACGTTGTGGTGGTGGGGGGGGGAGAAGGAATCTAGTTCCACGGTTTGTAGGATGGGAGGTTCACAGTTATCTGCAGCCAAAAACGTTTCTCATGACATTTCCAGGGGTCTCGACTACTTGGTTTTCTAGAATAGTTTCTTGGCAACTGTTTTTCAAGTGGATGTATGGAACTAGAACATGCCGGTGTTTGCAGGGAAGAGATAAGATAAACTAGGCTGTCTAGAGTATTGGCCGATACTGTCCATTTATGAAACTATTGTAATATTATTACAAACTATTGTAATATTACAATATTGTAATATTGTAATATTTAATTAATCAAAAAGGAAGTGGTACCTAAGAGGATAGCACTTTAATAATTGAACAATCATCATTTTTGGATAAAAGAGTCAACTGTAACATTTGTTGCTCCTCTTTCAGGCCCCCAATCAAGTAAAGATGACAACTGATTTATTTTGAACCCATGAGGGCTTGCCACCTCATTGGGCATCATAATTTAAAGCCTTTTATTTCCTAGAGTTCTGAACTATAACATTTTTACTTTAGCCCCCTGCTATTTGTTTTGAAAGGAAGCAATAATTTGTTCCACCAGCACACTGAGTGGGAAATGGCGAGATTTGCTTCAGACTTGAATTTTATGCAGGAGGGGAGAGAAAACCTTGCAGAGTTTTCACCATTTTTGCTATTTCTATATCATAGGTGCATTGGTTATATTCCTTTCCAAGCATCCCCCTACAAAGAGAGTTCTCTCATGTCTCTCATGTCTGCCTCTTCTGCAAGTCCACCCTCCATTCCCACCCCGCCCCCCCCGCCCACCAAAAAAGGGGAAAATACCCCAGAACTACTACCTGCGAAGTGGTATGAGTGGGACATTTTCAGCATGTAAATGTGTCCAATTTGAATCTCCAGGTTTATTTTTTCATTTGCTTTGATATGCATATTTAATACATTGCCCCAGGCTGGATCTCATTTGGTGCACGCTGGTGCAGGGGTGATGATGAGCCACTTCAGAAGGCCTGAGACAGCGTGTTGTTTTCTCTGTTTTATCTGTTGGCCCACTATTCTGATCTACTGCGCTTCCTCATGGTTTTATTTGCACATGAAATGCCGAGAGCATTTCAACTTATTGGCTATGAATAATGACAGCTAAAAAAGAAGTGTAGTTTAATTTGTTGTGTGCCAAGGTTTCTCTTGTGGAGGTGACAGTTTGTGACAGCTGTTTGACACCCCCAAAACACATACACCTCTATACTTATTAAGTGGTATCAAGCTGCACTCTGTGTGTGTGTGTGTGTGTGTGTGAGTGTGTGTGTGTTTAAGGAAGGCTTGGGCAAGGGGAGAGAGAGTGAAAGAGAGAAAAGAAAGAGTAAGTGTAATTTTGTATGGTGGAAAGCAAGGAGAAAAGCGTCAGGAGCAAAATATTAGGTGCCAAAATAGACTTCTGTTTTCTTATTGAAAAATTTGAATATAAAACTGAATGAAAGTAATTGCTACAAATATCTTGAGAGCAAGTATTTTTGGCAGGCTTTTAAGAATGAGTTTTATATACTATTACACAGTAAATCAGGCTGTTGTCACGCTGATTTCACATTCTGTAATTTTATGTAAATAATCTGATGTAACATTGTTAAAAGACAACCAGGGTGTCCTAACCTTTTGTATGTTACATTCATTCAAGATACTAAACTCATTCATTTATTATCGACATTTACATGATGGGCATGATGATAAAAGGAAGTTTGCAATTAAATAGAAAATAAAATGTGCAACACTGGCCCCTATTTTGTTGTTTTTAGTAAATTCATAATGAATGCTTACATTTTTGTATTATAATATAGTTTCTTTTATATTCTTATTAAACATGAGAGTAATTGTTGTAGGTAGGAAACAACTATTACAGTATTCTTTGGAATATTGGGAAGAAGAAAATAAGATGGTGAAAGGAAATAGAGCTCTATTTTCCAGCTGCAATTCATGTTAAGTTTCCCAGACATTCAAATTTATTATTTTTAAAATAAACATGTCAAGAAACCAATTCTTTAAAAAAAAACTTTCAACTTGAAAACTATTGTGGAATATTCATGCTTTTCCTAGTCTGTAGTATTTCTAAATGATAGATGATATCCACACTTGCTACTTTACATAATTTCAGGTCTAGTACAGAAAAAAATAAAATACATCTTTACATGTGAAGAAATCACATATCTTTAGATCAATGTTAGATAAATGAAATATATCTGTTTGAAAGACATTCTCTGAGCCAAGCTCTATTTGCCTGAAGTGCATACAGTTATCTTACTATTTTTAATTAATGTTCATAAGGAACTCATTTATTAATTTTTTGGATGAATTAAGTATAAGGAAGAAAATACAACTTTATCTGTTAATAGTTAATGACAGGTGACTTAAAATTGACTGGCTCTGATAATATGATTAATAAAAGAAAAAAATATTCCAATTTCTATGTTGAAAGCTGTAATTTAGCTGAAGATACACTGTTGTTTTCTTTTCCGTCTCCGAAATGTCAAGTTTATTTACCTGTATACAGCTTCTAAAAATGGGTTAAGAACCTTGCCCCTGACAGAATACAGGCAAGTGTCTAAAGGTAAAATCTATTAGTACCTGGAAAGTCAGCAGGGATTAGACAGCGAGGAGAGGGATAGGTTTAAGTGATTGGCCTATAGGATATCAAGGGGGAAATAATGGGGTTTGATAATAATAATAATACAAATGATTTATTTTATCAGATAGTTTCTTAAGTTCTAGACCTTGTGGTGTCTTATCCAATATCTCCATTACAGGCAAGTTCTGCCTCTGAGTTCTTTACACCAATTCAGCATGGTGGGGTCATGGGTTTTCTGTTGTTATTGTTGCGTAGCTTCTGGAAGTTATAGCTCTGCTGTCAATTTCCCACTCAAAATAATTATATTATTTAAATCACTTTGGGTGTGCAGTTGAAGTATGTTTTCAGTGTAACTGTGATGAGATGAAGTCAAACACACACTTGACCACCACTGACATTCACTATCAGATTAGAATTTTGATACTTTAAAAATGGATTTCCCATTTTTTTTCCAGACTGAATGTTTTATGAATATCCCAACACAATTCAGAGTTATAGGAGACATTTTCTAATGTGATGGTGTACCAACAAAACAAGAAATTTCTATTTTTTCTAAAATTTAAGTAGAGGAATCCATTTTTTTTAAATTTTGGAATTCATTTTTAGAATTTGCAAAGAGTACTTCCCACTTCTTTGAGAGTTACTCACATATTAATTCCCAAAGCACAACAGAGGGTGGAAGCCGGAAGATGAGGGAAAGACCCCAGCTCTATTTACATTTTTAAAGAGTGAGTCCATGTTCTGAAAGCATGCATGGTTCTCCTGAGTTCTTATGTCAACTTTAGAATAATGAAGTAGAAATTCCAACATTTTTTCAAACCATACTATTAACATTTTTAACTTTTGTAGGCTTGAATACCTCATGATAGGTGTCCTCATCTTATTTAAAAAATATTTTCTGCACAATGTTAACTGGGAACTAAAACATCATACGGTCATAGGAAATATGTTAAACATTAATTATGTGTAGTGATGCAAGCATATCTTACCTTTGTTGTTTAAGCATATTGAGTCAAATTAGTCTTATATGCTTCATTTGCTGGTTGAAATATCTTTATATATGTTTACTATAGCTTTCTACCTGCAAGTACGGGGTCTGAATTAGTCTACTGTATTGTTCAAGTTCATTTAAAAATTTTGGCTTGGTGTTATATATTACATGTTAGTTGTGTAGTTTCTAGAAAATCAAATACTTATTTCTATAATTAAAAAAAGAAAAACTTTAAAATAAGAAGTAGAAGTGACCTTAGGGATTATCTTGCCTAAGTTCCTAATTATAAAGAGATGGGGGAAGCAAGTCCCAGGGAAATGAAGTGTATCACTTGTTCAAGGACACATGATCTGTTAGGGGTGGCACCCTCGTGTCTTAATTCGAACCTAATGCTCTCTCTCCTATCCCATACCCATTTTCACTTGGGGTCTAAGATGAGTCTTAGATCATTTTAGATAGCACTTGTGTGTGGTATGGCTTTTGCTTTCCTCCTTGAATCCTAATACATTTCACTTCCCTTCTCAGTTTTGCATTTATTTAGAAACGCTCCTACATTTTACTCCATTGTCTTTTTGCAATGGGAGAACCATGAGCTTTGTGGAATCACTTAAACAGGGCAATACCACCAATTCACCAGGATTTACTAAGTATTTTCCTGTGAGCAGGTCCCCACAGAAATGCCATAGGGGTGTAAAATGTTACAATTTTCACCATATCTGCAACCTCAACAAAAGAGGCCTGCATATGTTTTGCTTCCTATGCCCAGTGACTCCTGTCCTATCTGTGCTCTTTCCCAGATTTAGCAAAATTCAGTGATGGTGCTAAATCTTTTTTTTTTTTTTTCCAAGGGAGAAAACACAGGCAGAATTGTGTTTTCTAGGGAAAGCTGTGTGTAAATGAGAAACAGAGGAGAGTAACAGAATGATCTCCTGTGGCCTCGCTACTACAAGCTCTCCCCATCTTGTCTCATGCTTTTATATTAATTACAACTTGCATTATCAGCTGTGAGTCTGTAGCCCAGCAAATAGAAAATACTGCCCCTGGAGACCTAGCTTCTTGTATCTATTTTCCATCTCCTTCTATTGTGTTCCACTCAGTATTCACTGCTTTTCTCCTGCTAACACTGCTCTTTAACACAATTACGTAAGAGCAAGAAGAGTACCATATTTGACTCCCAATTATTAAAGCCACTGGGAATAGAAACATGTTCCTTTCTTGCCCTCGGGTGTCTTCAGGATACTTGGGTTGAAGCACAGGACACGTAGAGTGCAACGCGTCTACCTGAGTGCTCACACACACATGTGTACTCAGAGAGCATTCTCTTTATTTTCTACTTACATCATGTGTTGTACATGCTTTCATATGCCACTTTGGTTTCAAGATTCTCTAAACTTCTGCATATGATTTGGCAGAAAGCCAGGCAGTTGTTCTTGAAGGATGTAAACTTGGAAACTATCTAGGGAGGAGGAAAAAAAGAAAGAAAGAGGTTGTGATACAAACAAATATTTCAGTCTCAGGGAAAAAAAAAAAACAGTGTTATGAGTAAAGGATAATGTTTTATCTATCCGTGTAGGCTGTAATTTTTATGACCACAAAGGTTGCAATTCCTTATTGACCAGATTATCAACGTTTGTCTTTGTATGTGATCAAGTCACCATGGTGTAGCTGGATAGGAACTTTGGGGTAACTTTGGGATAACCTCGCAGCCCTGAAGGCCCAGAGAGATCCATCTGTTTTTCCTACTTTCGAGTCAGAGGAATGCCGTGGTTTCTCCTTAGTCTGTGTCAGTCTCTCCAACAAGGTCATAATAGTTGAGACAGTCTACGGAAATAAACATTTCATGACACTTGTTGGGGCTAGCATTTTTGAGGATGTGGAGGAGAAAAGAGAGGAGACGGGGGCATGGCATGTTAAATAGTGAACATGAACAAGTTGTAGGACTGGACTGAAAACCAAAGATCCAACTCACTTAGAGGAATCAGCTGCTTTTAAAGTAAAATTGGCTTATGTGGCTTATTTCCCACCCCTTTACTTTAGAAAACACCCCCTTCAGAAAACCGCTGGAAGAAGTACACAGAATTGTAAATGAATGAGGTCTGTCTTTTAAAAACGCAGCATAGGTTTGACTGAGGGGGACCAACCAGTATTTTCAGTAGCAGGAAGTCTTTTGGAGCAGTCGCTTCAAGTCACTCTGGGGCCCAAACAGAAAGACTTGCTTCATTTGAATGATGATATAATAGTTGTTGGATGACATTTACCTTAAAACATAGTTGAGATGTTAGTGGTTAATTATTGTAATTTTCACGAGGGGTAAGGAGCTTTTATAGCAGCCTGCTTAATAAAAAGCCTGCAGTGCATAAAATTAACATCACTCGCTGTATACATGGAAAAGTTTAACTAGGTGAATGTGGTTCAGTTATTTCATTTTCTAAAAGAAGGCTCTACCAGTGTTGTTGTAGGACTAAACTCATGCCATGCTATTGTTTCTTTCTTTCTTTCGTTCTTTTTTTTCCACGTAATTCTTCTAGCTCTTTATCTGATTACCATCCGGCAAACAGCTGACGCGAGGAGGCTGCAAAGCTTGAAGAGCCCCTGTATTCTGTTTGCCTTTAGCTTGAAACTCTTGGAGTGGTTTCTAACTTTGATAAAAAGAGAAATCACAGGCATGACTTTGTCTTAATACAGGCGGCACAGAACCTTGATTTTCATTTTATTCGACTCCGTTCCCTAATCTCCTTTCTAAAACATAACCTCTAGAGATCGAAACCTGTGCTGTGTTTAGACTCCCAAGATTTGTGCTTCAGGTGTTCACTTGGAAATCTGATGCTAGCCTGATGGCTGTGCCAGTAGCATGATTTGATACAGTTATTCCTGATCTATAGAGCTTTGGGTCATTTCGTCATCTCTCAAAAATGCTAACTATTAATTTGTAGTCAGTTTGTAGTGGGCCTGCAGAGGGGGAAAAAAAAAGGTGATTTGTTGTTGTTGTTGTTGTTGTTCCAAATAAGAATAGTCCCTTATTTTGTCTCACCATGGTTTCTTGATTCTATTTTGATAAAATTTATATTCTGTATATATGTTAAAGTTGATGTAGAAGAAAATGATAGACTGATTTTTTTTTTTCTGGATAAACTATATACAATGACAACATGGCAAGATTGCTTTCAGATGGTCAAGATGTTTGCATGCTGCCCATAGGAATGTCTGAATCCTTATTTACCAATTCTTGTGAGAAGAAATCGCGGACTTTGAGAGATTGATGTTATTTTATTCTGCCCACAAAGAATCTCCCCGTCCCCCCCCCCCCAAAAAAAAGAATTTGCTTGCCAGGAGATCTTTGGGCTTTAGTTGAAGTCATCACATGCAAGTGACAAGTGTACGGCTCTGGCCTTAAGGCTGGCCTGTTTCGTGTGCTGTTCCTACCCTCCGTTTCTGCCAGAGGAAATTCCATCTCTTGCCTGCCTTCATGTGGTGCTGATAAAGTCCTTCCTGTACATTAGAATTCCTGTTTTCCTTTAAGCAACAGCAGGGGATTGGGAATGATCAGGAAAGGGGAGGAGGAACAGGAGAAGAATACACTCAGCAAAGTAGCATGAGCTGTAATTTCTCAGTTTGCCTCGCATACCCTCTGGAACAAGTCATACTTCCAGGAAAAAAGCCCTGCCCTGTGAATTTAAAGCTTCCATGGAGCTCACGGGGAAGTTTACATCCAGCTGGCTGACAGTTCATAGTTGTTTCATTTTGTTGGTTAATATCACTGTGTCTGTTGGTTTTATAATCAGTTGGTAATTTTCAGAGATCATTCAGGTTGGTGTAGGTCAATGCATCTGAAAGATCCGAAGGGTCGCCCTGTCCTTTCTTGGATCTGTGGGGTTTTATTTTTTGTTTTTTTTTAAGGGAGTCAGTTGAGTTTTGGAGATGTTCTGTAATTAGCCTCCAAGAGTATTGGCCTCATTCTTGGAAGAGTGTGCCCCAGTTAGGACGCCAAGAGTAGAAATGAGTTCTAGATTTGTATTTTCCTAACTTTAAAGATTAACTTTATTGAGGTATAATTCATGTATAATGAAGTGCTCCCCTTTGAAGCGTCTGTTTCAATGAGTTTAAACACATGTACACAGTGATGTAACTAATCATCACCTCATCAAGATTCTAGAAGTTCTTACTTTTGGTACCTATTGCTGACAAGACAACATTCCATAGTATGGAATCTAAAGATGCCTCGTTCCACAAATACTCATATGTATACATTTTTTGTCTCCCTCTGTACCTTTCGTCTTGGCTCCTCACTTACGGCTGAAATGTTAACTGTGGAAAAATCTCTTGGCACCCTGACATCAGAATCCTGCTTCTTGGCGAGATCACGATGACGCAACCTCTACCCACTCAGCAGGCACCCCGGGGCCCTCCAGTGGGGGCCATGCTTCGCAGAGTGGAGACAACAGCAGTGAACAAGGTAAAGGGTCAAGCATTTTCCTTGTACAAAGTAGACATAACTAAAATAACTTCAGTATTTTATGATCTCAGTACATCTACCTCCCTGTAAACAGGAGAGTGGCAGGTTAGAGAGCTGCGATGTATTTGATGTATTTCCTCTGAACTTAACATTACTTAAAAAAAAAGTCAAAGTGAGACGTCTAATCTTTAAGTAGACATTACAATAACAATTGATTAGTTCTGCCAATTCTTTTATAAATTTAGTTATCTACACTTTACTTCTGCGTGTGAGTAAATAGAATGACAGGCTTACTTTGCAGCTATCATGCACTAGTTTGAATGATTCTGTAAGCGGGATTTTCTGTTTGTAGTATCAACCGTCGGAGTTCTCTGTCATCAAGCAAGGATGACTCTATAAGCACATAAAATACCCAAGTCTTTTCTTACGAGCTCTAGAAGTACTGTGTGAATTTTATGTGGGATTTTATCTTGGGAAGATGGATTTTGAAGTTCCTAGATTGTTTGTCCCCATTTCTTTTCAGCTGACATGGTGACTTTTGTCACAAGCCCTAAAAATTAGAATAATCTGGGGCAAGGGGGACGTCAACTGCAGATGACAAGGAAGCCTAGGGTAATTTAGAGTAAATTTTACCATTTAAAACTCACCTATTGCACAGAGAGCAATTACATATTGGTAGGGATGACTCTTCCATAGTTAAATCATAATTTAAAGGAAGATACATTACTGAATGTGGGCCAGGAAAGTGTATAGATTTTACTTTTTAATATTTTACGTTAGATGGTGTCTGATCTCCTAGGTCTGTTTCATCTCTATTATGACTGTGTTTATGGCCACAATATTTAAGCATTAGACAGTCTTCCATGTGGAGGACAGTTTGACAGCTTGAGCTGTAGCCGTCTATGCCATTCAAAAGAGGGTGGTTGATGTAGGGTGAGTGCCTTGACTCCGAGTTTCTGGCCACAGGTTTTGGATTACTAGTATCCTAGAAGAGTATAGAAAGAAACTTCTCTTCTAGGATGCCATTAATGGTGAATAAGTCCAAACTAGAATCCGGATTATTTGCAACTGATACAGAAGTGAAAACTGTCGGATGGTAAATTGTGGAAGAACTTGTGAATTGGATGTATTGAGGTTTATCTACTGTCTTTATGAGACCAGTTAGGCTGTACCTAAGAAAACCAAAGTGGAAGGCATTTTGGAGATGGCATGTACCCCAATCCCGTGGATCTGCACAGCCATGGCTTAATTGCGGTTCCACGTCATGGCGATGGACTTCTCGGGCTTCTTAAATCTGGAAAGCTTTGGATGAGCCCACCTTCCTTACCACCTCTAACTGCTATAACACAAAGGGTGAAAGGTATCTATTAATAAAAACAAAACACCCTCAACATTGGACAAAAGAGGGAGGAAAAGAGAAGCAGACTTAATGGTCGAATGAGGCTATCTTCCAAAGACTTGTTGTGTGTGAGGCTTGCTTTGACCTTTCACTTTGCTCAGGAGCCCAGCGCTTCATTTTTCACATTCTTGCAATTACGTTAACGCTTCAAGCATTTCTGACTCCAAGTCAGCTCGCAACACCAGGCATAACTCAACACTGTGAGTTTTTCTCCTCTCTGTAGATTCATTAACAGGTCACAAAGGTCCCAACTGAAATTTAAAACTGACTGGTTCTGTTGGGTTGGTTGAGTTATGGCAAGGGAGATAGGAGGAAAGGACCAGCGAGAAGGGGAGGGGGAGCAAGAAGACTCTGGGGTCTGGAGCTGGAAATCGTTGGCCGCAACAGGCAAGCCACTGAGTTTTATCATTTCGGGTAGTTTTGTTTTCTTCTTGTTGGTGGTCAGAAAAAGAGGAAAGTTCTGAGACGGATACACTGGGTAAAAGAGAGGCCCACAAACCTCTGTGTTGTGGGTAGCTGCACCCACTTATCCCATGTTGAAGGATTTGATCCCTGCAGGATTTTGTTCCTTTTATCCTATCTCCGTGGGATTAAAGAATGGACATGGTAGCTTATGTGTGCGAGTACTAGGAAGTCAGTCATTTTATTGTATTAAAGTGTGAGGGGCAAAAACAAGTTATGACTCCTATAAAATAGGGAATGTTTGGTGTGGAGAATTTCCTACCTGGCTTATCACATCAGTGGTCCCCAAACACGTGTCTGAGGGTATTCTGTTTGTTACCGCAGACTAAATTTGGAAGGCTGGGCTCAGAGGTATTTTGTCATACTCAGGCCTATGTTAGTCTTTTAAACATGTATTTAAGGTATTCTGAAATGTGGCCCACTGAATTGTCCAGAGTAGCTTTCTGTGGGAAAGATTAATTATCTGCTGCAGGGCAAAGTCAACAGAGATATTGACTGAAATCACATATGCTTATCCTAGGTTAAATCTTAGGGTTGCTGTATAATGGGAAACCTAGGAGGGAAATTTATGTTCCTCGTATTAAATATATCATAATGTTTCACTGGAAACCAAGTTCGTAGTTTAGAAAAGAGTTTTCTTGCGTATTCAGAATTTATTAGCACAACAGGCATATGGAAAACTGTAAAACGACTCAGTTTCAAAACAAATTATGATAAACAGAAAAAATAGGGATGAATTGTACTAAATACAATGTTTTCATACACATTTTAAATTAAACTTTAATAGCCATATGCTATAAAACAATACATGCATTTATGTTGCTTTATATTTTTTGTGACTATCTTTACTAAAATGATTCATACACGTCTTTACTTTGGAACCTAAAAATACCTCATTTTATGACTTGATAGTGAAAGAGCTACAGTTACACAGGTGAAAGGTCATCTTTTCCTCTCTAGTGTTTGTGCAACAAACCAAATAGAGAAAAAAAATCAAATTTTAGAAATATTTTAAGAAACAAACTTGGTAAAATGTAAAACCTGACTTTACTCTGTCTTTCAAACAGCACATGCCTAGCAGTAAACTATATAAATATGAACCAGATTTTCATTCACTCTGATTTCTTTTGCTAAAAGCAGCCAAAGGGAGGGAGTTTGTCTTGTTAGTCACATTAGAATGAAGAAAGAAATCTGGTTTTTCAGGGACAGAATTAGGGTGCAGACTGGGGACTCTGGGGCAGTAACTGGCCCTCTTTGTGTCTGGCTTCCCATCAGTAAAATGGGGCTTGATAATAAGGCTTGGGGTCCCTAATTCTGTACCTGCTGAGTCAAAAGCTGCTTTGTATTTCATTGTGTATTTTGCCAGAGTAAAGACTAGGAAGCAGCCCCCTTGTTCATAGAGCACTTTGAGAGCCTCAGATGAAAGGCACAATATATGTACAAAGTATTATTATTATTGATGGGTTTGTGTAACTCCCATTAACGCTGATGGGAGTTACGCATGTGAATTGGCAAGAGAATAGACCCCTCAGTGTTTAGAGCACATGAAATTTACATTTTTTCCAGTGCTGTAATTGAGATGTTGACAAATTGGAGAATATTGATGAGCCTTTGTTTTAAGTATTTTGTGCCAAGTTTGTTTTATTTTTCCTGGTTTGAACAATGGTATGGGTTCAGCAGCAATGAATAAAAAGGGTAGAGTAAAGATAACTTTGTATTTCAATATTTTGATGTGCCAATATGAAATAAATTGTCTTAGGCAAATGGAATATGCTGTTTTAATCATTAGCTATGCATGAAAGAAAAATTGATGTTGACATCTTTGCTGCAAAATCGTTGTAATGGGGCCTTCCTTACAATTCATTTTTGTAAAATTCATTTTGTACATTTTGCAGCAATTGAACAATCCCTGCACTGTGAATAGGCAGGATTCCCAGAAATACCGAGACAGTTGGCCCAGTAACTGCTGAGCTCACACTGCACACCACACGCACGTTAACCATACTGTTGCCAGACCCAGTTTAACCTAAATACATTAGCATACTAGCATGTATATGTCTCTAATCTTGCAGGACACAGGGCTGCACAAGCCAGCATAATTCCCCTCAACTCTGCCACCTACCAAACCCTTCCATTGATGTCTCCAACTATGATCCAGGCAATAAGACTATTATTTTAGAGCTGGATATATATTTATGTATTATGCAGTTCTTTACCAGTCATGGTGGTAAAAATCTAAAAATACCCCTTTATATTGAATGTGTTTATAGGTAAACAAGCATCTAAAATAGTATTACACTTTTGACTTTATAATGCATACTATCGGTATAAAATAGATTTCTCCCCCACCAGAATATTCCAATTATACATTTAAAGGAGGGAGAAAAACCTCCAGCCTACCCACAGTGGATCCTGAATATGTTCTACTGGGATTTCTTATTCAGTCTAGGAAAACCCCGTCAAATGGAATGTTTTCATAGTGGCGGCAATTTCTTTAAAATAACCCTAAATACAATATGACAGATGCCATCTGGCATAATCTTTTGCTAGTTGCTTTTAACTTTTATTCTTCCTAGAGCTAAGTTCATCCAAAACTGGTCACTCACTTTTAGGAAAAGTAAATGACATTTCTTTTCCTTACTGTTCCTAATTGTATCTTCCTAATTGTATCAAAAAAAAAAAATTCTCTGAGAATGGAATTGATAATTGAACGTTCCCACAGAGGAAGCTGTTGTATATAGAATATTTATGTTGCATTTTTTTCCTCTGCCGCTCCCCCTGCCCCAATAAAGTCAAAAGAATACCATCCTTCAGCCATCAGCAAACATCCAAATAATTTCTGTTGATTTTTTCAGGACTTTTTAGAATAGTAACCATTAGAAATAAAATTAAACTCTTCTAATAAATAAACGCTCTAGGAGCATGTAATAGTGCCCATAAATGCTTAAAAGCTTTGTATAATTGCTGTTAATTTTGAGTAATTTCTTCCTATATGTATCAACTTACTTGAAAAACCCAGAGTTGGGATTTCTAGATTTTTTTTTAACTTAGTCATGTAAAGGGATGTCTCCTGATGCCAGTTAGAGTTTAATTTAGAGTAGTAATTAAACTTGAATACTGCCTCATAAACAAAAGATAAACAATAAACCAGCCACGTTCCCTGCTGTTTCATAGCTTTCTTTCCCAGATGTTTTAGCCTGATAATTTTTACACAGTGAACTACCTAACATGGAGTTTTGTGGACAGAGGTCGAAAATGAGTTTTTCTTTCTTTCTCTCTCTCTTTTTCTTTATTTTCTTTTACTTTCTTTTCTTTCTTTCTTTCTTCTTCTTCTTCTTCTTCTTTTTTTTTTTTTTTTTTTTAGTAATCCTTTTTCCCTCCAAAAAGCAAAACGCAGGGGATTTTCCACTACTTAGATTTTCAACAATTCTGATAAAATAGATACTTAATGCAGATGTGCTATAAAGATAACTCTTCTGGTTCTTCTTCTTGGATTTTTTTTTTCTTCAGAACTTGTCATGAACGTCTTTCACACTTGGTGATGTAAAGGGGAACATATTTTTATTCAAGTAACATCTTGGTAATAACTCAGAAAACACAGAGCTCGACAATGGAAAATGTTTCTTCTCACCCTTTCCCCCCTGCGTGGCTCCCCCACGGCCAGTGTTACTCTATGGCTACACTCCTCAGAGGGCCACAAGGGTTTCTCTGTCCAGTTCTGGACCCTTCCACTGTCAGCCATGATCTTTCTAATTGTCAGGTACTAGTCTGCCGTTCAATGCAGAAGCCATGTTATTTTCACTGGGTGGGGTAATTACTGAAAGCTGAGAATAGCTGCACTAAAGACACAGGGATACTTTCATGATCCCATTAGCATAAGAGTGGGTAAATTATTCATGCCAAGTGAGGATTCTATGGGGAAAAGTATAGTTAATGCACATAGTTTTTAAATGTATCCCTTTCTGCTCTGAGACTAAATTCTTGTTGGAATCAGTTCTCAGACATTTACGGGAAAGCTCTGGTGGCGTGTTAGACGCAGTTCATCTCTCTCTGTTTGCAGCGCTCTCAATAGAGACCATCTGGCAAAGATCCAGAAGGTGATTAAACAAAATGATCAGCTCTTGTTGCTGTGTTACATGTCCAATACTACGGATTAAAAAACATGACCCACGACAGTCACGCTAACGTCATGCTGCTCCCCCTCCCCCTCCCTGCTCCGTATAAGAATTCAGATGGTCCACAAATGTGTGTGCCATCTTTGTGTCCTTATGGCCCATAATCATGAACAGGTTGTGCAAATGGCTCTTTCTGCAGCACTGTCTGTTCCAGCAGCAAAGAAGAATTTCATATTAATTGGGTCAGTCTAATATTCATATTGACATGGGGAAAAATTACTAAAATTTATTCTTATAGCAGACAATGAATATGTGTGCTTTCTGCCATGAGGGAAGTGAAATCTGACAACTGGCTTGTGCAACTGATTAATTTTTCTTGAAACTGGAGAAAATCAAAGCAAGAAAAACTGTCATTCTCTGAAAACAGTGCACAACCCTTTGTAACTAAACAAAATGGATTGGGTGGGGGGTTTGGGGGGAGCTGGTGGAAATGAACTCTGGTTTTAATGCCATAATCAGGGATGAATTTACAGTGCCATTCAGAGGAGTCCTCCCTCCCCATAAACAAGCTGATAATCACAGGGACGCTGACTTCCAATTAGCTTTTCCTTCCCTCACATGGATCAGGGTGTTTATATGTCCTTCTTAAGCCGTGGTATGTCACTACTGAGTTGGTACATCTCATGTCACATTCAAAAGTTTGGAAATAACGTGTTTTATTATGAGGAAATCCTGTTAATAAGCAAGGTAATATTCAACCAATCATTTCACGATTGAGTTAAGGTAAAAATGCCAAGATTTGTGACTAAGGGACAGATGTATCTTATCTTTGGGGGTTTGCACCAAATGCCAAGTAGAAATATAAATTGAACAAACCAGACATTGTGAGGAAGTGATTGAAGAAATATTGAGATGAAATCTTGGAATGAACTGTATATGTATATTTATAACAATGCTGTGAATTGCTTACATGCCACATTTGCATAAGCCTGAACTCTGATTTTTATTAAGGGGCAGTTTAATGTCTGTTAGTTAAGGCATTTAAAAAACAGTATTATTACGAGGTTATTGAGATTATGCCTGACCATTTAATATTGTGGAAAGAGTCCTGTGACTAATACCATCGGCTGAATTTGAGTGCAAATATCAAGAAAAGATAAAGAATAAGGCAGAAAGGAAAAAAAAATCTTAAAACCCACTGTAAATCATCATTGGTCCTTGTCCGCTCCCCTTTCCCAGGGAGGGTAAAACAGTAGGTTAGAAATGCAGCTAGGCATAGTACTCAGGGAGGGGAAGTGAGGTTCCCCTTGAGTCAGTGCAGTGTGGCAGATGAAAGGGACTTGTATAGCCTTGGGGGTCTTAAGGCTATTATAGGGCAACTCATGCTCTGTTATCATGCTGATTTTTCAATTGATTTTTGGCTGAACAGTACTTGTTGAAGCCCTCCAGAGCATCAAACACAGCCTTATGGTGCTATACATTGTAATACACGTGTTCTATTTTTCCCCTCATTGTCTTTACTTTGCTTCAGAAGAATAGTCTATAATGATGCCATGTTCCTTTCCCCCCTTCCTCTTTCTTTCATATATTTCGGCCCTCAGAGAGTTTCTTGAAATGCATCTTGTTTTGTGGGAGAGGTGGGGGTGGGGGGTGGTGGCGGAGGAGGGGGGGAGGCGTGATTGGTGGGAGAATTCGTCTTCCTCTGTGGACATTTGTTTTTATTTTGGCCTTTAGAAATATTCTGATGTCACAGAAGACAATAATAGAAACCCTTTTCATCTGCCAAATTTACCCCTTAGTAGTTTTGAACTCCCTTTCCAATGACCGGCAAGAAAACAACTCTGAGACTTCACCAAAATCTTCATTAAAATGAAAGGAAGCCATTTTAGTATTGCTTCTATATCCAGCAGTAAGGTCTGTCAGCTGGTTGAAAAGCTAGGTCTTGAGAAGGGAAATAATGGAGGGAAACAGAGAGAAAGGATGGTCATGCCTCTCTTCTGCCTAGGGGATTCTTACTGATGAAAATCCAGTGCTAATATCAACTTCTCTCTGAAGCCTGCCTGATTTGCCCAGGTGTGGGCCAGTGTCCTGTTCTCTGCACCCCACGAGCACTTTCTAATTCGATCATGGCATCTTTCATAGTTTCCGTTTATGTTCCAATTACTTGGTTCCTGGTTTTCTCTCTCTGCTTTTCCTTTGTAGGGATTATCATTTATTCAACCATCTAGCAATAGTAGGTCCACTTTTGAATCAATAAATAAATCCACAGATTTTTTTTTAAGGTGGACACATTAATCAAAACCTTGTTCTTATTGACTCTGTGATGTCTACCTGCACATAAATGAGCTATTTTGAATATATTGATACATTTGATCAAACTCTGTTATATCCTTGAGAGATAATAAAAATTGTTTTCTTTTATCGACATTTTGTCATATATAACATTGCCTTAGGGAAGTCAATGGACCCACAACTCAAATGTAGAAATCTTTTGGTTATCTGTACATTCGTAAACTTTAGATTCTTATTCTAAGTAGTATTTTACGATAACACTTAAAATAGGATTGGTCTTATTTGCTCTTAATGTTCTCTTAAATTACACAGATATAGTCAGAATTTGGAGATGGCATTTCCTTTCATTATGTTATTTATCTTTACGAAAGTAAGTGTATAGATAGGTCTTTAAAGTAATGGCAAACCTAATAAGGGAAATTGCTTAATGTGGTGAATGGTTTCCCATGATTAACTCAGGGTCCATTTGCTTGGACTCCTTGTTTAGGATGAGGTTGACCTTGGGGGAAGTCACTGGTTTCACAGACAGGTAAAGAGTCTGGAAGTAATTCTTGAATTTTAGACCCCACATGCTTTTGTTGATTTTCTACATATGTCGCCCTGTTTTTTTCATAATTTGCTTTTGAGCGGGTGTAATTATTTTGGAGGATGCAAGAAAAACCTGGTAGGGAGTGCTTTCTCGTCTGCTTGAGGTTCTGTCTAGAATCTTGGACTGTGAGTCAAGAGGCCTGGGCTCAGGGCGCCTGGGTGGCTCAGTGGGTTAAGGCCTCTGCCTTCGGCTCAGGTCATGATCCCAGGGTCCTGGGATCGAGCCCCACATCAGGCTCCCTGCTCAGCAGGGAGCCTGCTTCCTTCTCTCTCTCTGCCTGCCTCTCTGCCTACTTGTGATCTCTATCTGATAAATAAATAAAATCTTAAAAAAAAAAAAAAAGAAAAAGAGAGGCCTGGGCTCTAAGTTCAGGGTTATACCGGAAAGGGCAGAGTTCAGAGGCAGAGAGACGTGGGCTCACATCCCGGTTTTACAATATCTGCTAGATTCAGTTTCTCATCTGCAAAGTGGGGGGAAAACTACTTGGCCTCAGCGTTGTTCCGGAGATTATACTGAGATTTCATGTGTCAAGAGTATAACGTTGGCTCGAAACAGTGATTGTTAGCTCCTTGACCTCCCTGTTCCCCTGCCTAATGCTGGCATTAATTAGCTCTGTGGTCTTGGATGAATCTCTTAACTGTTTTTGGACTTTTGCTCATCTGTAAAATAGGACTGAATCAGGCGGTCTTTGGTTTTATTTTTTGTTGAAGTGTAGTTGACACACGATGTTATGTTAGTTTCAGGTGTACGACCCAGTGAATGGACAATTCTATACATCATGCAATACTCACTTCATGTTCCAGGAATCTAATGTTTACATTCATGGGTCTTATTTTTTATTTGTGCATTTTATCTTTAAACAGAGAGAGAGGCTGCAGAGTTTTGTTTGTTTGCTTATTTGTTTGTTGGGGTTGAATGTGTTTTTAGTTCCTTGATTTCACAGGTTAGTTGTAATATGTAGTGAGATAGTGTTTTTTGTTTCTTGCTTTTGTTTACAGGAGAGCTTTTTTTCTTCTCAGTTCATCAAGAAAATAACTAGGCTTTAGAATTTATTTTCTGAGGATGGGAGAATGTTACAATTTAGGAGTAGGATACCTAAGGTGTGATATATTAATATCAGATGACTATACAGTCAGTTAAGAATGAAGTGTATTTTGTAAACACAAAGCAGCTTCTGCATTATCTAATCAATTAGAACCCCTCTGTTGGAATTTCTGTGCTTCACAAGCACAACAATACTACATGATAATCAGTACAATGGCTGACACCGTACCCTCTCCTGAAATGTATTGCAAATCATTCCAAAAGGTCTAAATAATTTTCAGGAGCATTTTAAAGTTAAGTATATTTTACTGGGTTCTAATGATTTTTAGACTGGTAATTTATACAAGATGTAGCTGATTACCCTCTAGTCAGAATATTTGCCGAGGCAAAACACTGGTTCCCCACCCTCGCTGCCTGTTAGAGATGTTACTCTTGCCTCAGAACCAAACATTCATTTTTTTTTTTAAGACTGAAGATTTACAAAAGTAGACTAAGAGTGTAAAATTTCATATTTTTTTCTTCCAACTCACATTTGTAATAAATGCCATCCGCTAAAATAAAACCTCCAAAATTTCTATGTACTAAATGTGAGTGATGAAGAAAAGTTGCTAAGTCAGAGATTATTAAAAACCTGTCCAATCTACCTTGCTGTTGTCCTTTTATGACGAAGTGTTGGGCACTGGGGCTACTCTGTAGGTCCACGCACCTGTCTGGAGGCAGGAAGCTCTCACTCCCAAGGCCTTTTCTAAATACGTGCTGCTTAAATTCATTGTATGAAGCTCTTCGTTGAGCAAGACACTCTGGGAATAAAAATTTGAAATTTACAAGGATCCTTGCTTTCAATAATTGACCATCTCCCAGGCAGGAGGCACCCTGTCCAGTATATAAATAACTCTTAGGCAAGGCAGATAGTCAGTTTGGGGGTGTGGATGGCCTAAGGCTCCTTGGCACGGAGGCAGTGCGTGGTGTAGAGAGAATGTCAGTTCTGGAAGCAGGCAGGTAGCTCAGAACGCTCATCTCTGCCCTGCCGCTTCGAAGCAGCGATCTCCATGTTAGCTTCTTCACCTGTAAAATGGGAATAATAACTAACTCACAGGGTGGTTGTGAGGACTCAAGGAAACATTGGCTTTTTAAAAGTCGAGGTTGGTGACTAATGGTGGCATCCCCCAAAATATTCTCTTCCTTTGACATTGACCATACAATTAGTGCCAAACCCTGTCCTAGCTGCCAGAGATACCAAGCCGGTAAGATGCGGCCCCTCTTCCCTTTATACTCATTAGTACTCAGAAATGTAAACAGGTAAATGGATGTGCCACTAACAGTGCATGTAGCATACAAGTTGTAAGGCGTTCTAGAAGAGGGAGTAATTAATTCTATTGGAAATAGCTGAGGAAGGCTTCCCAGAAGCGGGGATGTTTTGAGAGGTTCTGATGGCCTTCAGCAGGTGTTTCAGGTGAGCAAGGTAGAGAGGTTATAGGGAACAGATGGAGGCCAGGCGGAGTCTTGGAAGTGTGAAGCAACATGGTGCGTTCAGACCCATGGCCGGACATTGCTGTCTTATGAGAGAATGCACGGGGAAAAGGTGGCTGGAGAGGCCATTAGGGACGGTAAGTGGAGATCCACACTAAGAAGCTTATACTTAATCCGGTGGAGCGCTGTTTACCAAACTTTCCTGGTGATAAGCAGCTCCTACCCGGACCTGTAAATACGCATTCCCAGGCAGACCTCAGCCATACAGAATTTAGGCTCTCAACTGGAGGTCCTGGGAATCTGAATATTTAATCCACGCCCCAGGGCAACCTTGCTCTGGGAAGTGGGGGAGCCCATTAAAGTAACTTAAACAAAAAGGAATGGAGGGGAGATTTACGTTTCTGTAAAAGCTCTTTTAGAAGGAAGAGAGTACATTGGAGGGAAACACGACTAAATATAGACTAAGGTTTCCTAGTCCAGAAGACAGATGAGGACTGAGTTAAGGCAGTGGCAGTAGGAGACGGAGGGGAGAGGACGGTTGGAGAGATGACAGGTAGGACAGACAAAAAATGACAGAGTCCAAAATAACATGCCAGCCTCTCTCCTGGGATGAAGGTGCCACAATCTAGATAGTCTTCTTTTTCCCTGCCATGAGTTTCAAAATACAGACATCCATCTGCCGGGGGAAAAAAGGAGGACAATAATTGCATTTGCACACATAAAGTTGTTGAAGTAGAAATTTGTGATGCATGTCAGGTGAATAATGATTCTTTGGGGGTCGCAGAGTGTTTATAGGCAGTTAAACCACATTGTGGTTAAAGACAGGGCCCCTGACATTGCCTGCTTCCCTTTAAATCCTCACCTCTGTCACCAGTCATGGGGGAGCCTCTAATCCTCCACTTAGTATCTGTGAAATGGGCATAATAAATAATCTCTCACAGATTTGGGGTGGCTACAGACGAAATGATGACTTATGTAGAATGACAGTAATTTCATGCTTGGTTTGTAGTTAATAAAACATTATACCTAATTTTTATTTAGAGGTTGCTTTTAAAGTAACTTCTTTTTTTCCTCCTGGAATAAGTAATTAAATAATTATAAATAAAAAGCTGAGCACTGACCCTGTGCTATTGCTATCATGGCGAAGAACCTAAAAATGAAATCCTGCATTTATATCTAGGAAGTAATAGCTGTGGAAAGGAAGCTGGAAGAACAGCTACTTGCCGTAAGCCCTCTACGAACTGCAGACGCATCTAGTTAGGAGTAAATTTCTTCTTCAGAAGTCCTATTGCACCATTTTTGAGTCTCTCTTCTGACAATCAGGTTTTCTCTGCCGTAGTCATTGGTGGCTTGACTTATTTATTTTCCTGTTTGGAAGATTGTTGAGGACAATTTCCATGTCTTAGACATCTTCCCCTTCAGGTCCCACTCCCCTCCCCCACCCCATTGTGCTAATAACATAGGAGACCTTCAATAATTGTTATTATTTTATTTTTTGAAAGGAGGAGTGGGTCGATATTGTGAAGGACATTGAATAGTCAGCTGGCTGGGGGTTTGTGCTTGATCTAGTAGGTAATAGGGACCCATTGAAGATTTTTGAATGGGGGTAGTGACATAATCGCCTTCCTTTTGAATGCCAATGACGAATTCTCCATGTCTTCCACAGTCAAAATAGCAGACCCATATACTTGCCTGTAATACTGTCTATTTGAAAAAGCGGATGTTCTTTGAATGAAGAAGCAAAGAAAAACTTCAACATTCTCTCTAAACTAATTTAAGCACTTAAATTATTGTGATTTGCAAGGTCTCATGTATACAGGAATGTATACGTGGAAATGTATACAGGAATATATTTTTGTAAAAATTTTTTTAGCATTATAATTATTAACAACAGGATTGTGTAAATATATCTCCTTCAATATTTGGAAAAACAATTTCAAGGATATTTAAATAGACATTACTTAAGGGGAAAAAAGAAGGACTTTGCAGCTAGATAAATTGAAAGCAGGAGTAGAGCAGGGTTTCCTCTAGTATGGGAATTTTCAGATCCTCTAGTTGGCTAATGTGCCTTTTAAGTCCACACAGGGTAGAACACAGATCTTCTCAGACTCAATTACCAACCGAAACCCTTTTGTGTATCATCTCTGGAGACCAATCTCACTTGGAACACATTCTGGAACGTAGTCCTCAACTGCTTCTTTCATTGAAGTATTTTCAGATAGGATTTAATATCCTACAGAGTCTTCCTATATCTTGTATTTAAGAGGTAGATCGACATGGGCTCAGGATCAATTTTCAGTTGTATAAAAGGCAATTTCCTCTAAGGTCAGCAGTATCATGGGGTTCAGCTCGACCTGCTCAGAATGTTCTGGTAACCCAGCCATCTTTGTAGTTATACTTCATTGTATTAATCAAAGAAAGTGCCAATGAATATCTTTTGAGTGCTTGATTCAATACAAGCACTTATGGTTACACTCTCAACAATTTATAAATGGCAATCCCAACAGAATCCAGTTATGAATTACATTAATACTTGGTTTGATAATTAGCATATGACATACTTTCCTTCCTCAAAAGTAAACTTTTTTTTCTTTTTTAAAGTGGCCGCTGAGTTGGAGGCTGGATAGTAAAACCATGGAGGGGGGAGGAGAGGAGGAGAGAAAACCATCTTTCCTCATTTGGGAGTGGATGGCTTGGGCCCCACTTGCTTCCTGGTGAGCTATGGACAGAACATACTGTCCATTGGGAAATATCTGGGAATCAGAGCTGCAAAACCCAACCTGTCTGCATCTCACTGTTCTGGGATTTCTAGTTCAGCAGACTGTGAAAACTGGTTGCCACTAGGCAGGTGTTGCATCTACTGGAAGTAAATTTTTCCCTAACTCTTCCTTATTGTTAGAGGGTGCTAGGAGACTTTCATGTTCGGGGGCATTCAGAAGTTCCAGAATTTTGATCGTTTTTGATCATCAAGTGAGGGGAAAGCCTTTTGCATTCATACATTCTACTCCTGAGCATTGTGACAAGATTACCCACATGAGTATGTCATCCCCTTTGGGGGCTATGGGAGAAGGAATTAGGTTAGGCACCCCTTGGCTCTCCACCTTTTGAAATGATCAAGAAGAAGCTAGTCGTACAACTAAGCCTATCATTGCAGTATGGTGAGAAAAAGCCCGATTTTGTCTTGTTTGTAAAGGAGTTTTTCTACAAGATTTTGTCTATAGCAATTCACTCAGAAAATTACATCTCTAAAGGATGTCCTCTTTATTATTTTTTTTCTAATTTTATAAGTGGCAGGCAGAGGCAGAAGCAGGCTCCCCACTGAGCAGGGAGCCCGATCTGGGACTCGATCCCAGGAGCCTGGGATCATGACCTGAGCAGAAGGCAGACGATTAACTGGTTGTGCCACCCAGGTGTCCTGGATGTCCTCATTTTATAGATAGAAATATGAACATATTTGGAGAGCCAATGATCTTTAATATTATTAGGCAACTTACAAACCTGAGAGTAGAAATAGGGGTTTACTCCTCTTTATCCATCCAGATTTTGATGCTTCTGCACAAATTAACTATATGTCCTAGCATAGTTATCAGCCACTTAATGGAGTTTTCTCTATATTTCTTATTCTAATTAGAATTCTAGTTGCTTCTTTTCTGCCAGTATACAGCATGAGTTGCTTTCTGCTAGGAAAAAAAAAAATAGACCCTGGCTGAAATCAAATGACACTGAAAAGTAATGTGTCAGACTTTGTAAAAATCGGTATTCTCACACATTGCTGTATTGTTCCCTATGCTGGACATTTAATACAGAAATATCAGGGAAGCTTCCCATTGAATGTTGTCAGGGACCCCTTGAAACCTGCTGGTTTATAGGTGAGTAGTGAAAGCCCTGAGTTCATGGACATCTTCTTGCCCCACACAGCATCACTCTAGAGACTGTAATTGGAGTCTGTGATGTTTTAACTTTGTCATCTGCATGGATATACTTTTTTTTCATACTTAGTTTTTTAATTTCATTTTTTATTTTATTTTTTTTAAGATTTTGTTTATTTGAGAGAGAGAGAGTGAACATGAGGGGGGAGGGAGAGGGAGAGGGAGAAGCAGACTCCCCGCTGAGCAGGGAGCCCGATGTGGGTCTCCATGCCAGGAGCTCAGGATCATGACCTGAGCTGAAGGCAGACACTTAACTGACTGAACCACCCAGGTGCCCCAATGTACTTTTAAAAAAAATTTTTTAAACTTTTTACTTGCTTAAACTTTCTGGCCTCCTTATTTGTCCTGTCATCTGATCACATTTGCTGAGTTTTTAACAGTACCCTTGACAGCAGGAGGTAAGGAGAACAACAGTTGAGAAATCACTCTTGTTTGTGGGGGCGCTTACCTACTGCTTGCTCAATAGATGAGTTCTCGCTATCGCCCTCATGCTAGCTGCGCCCATCGGTGGTGGAAAATAGACACTGGTGGAACAAGTCATTGTTTCGGTTTGACAGCTGGTTAGTAGCTATTAGTACGTAGTGACTTAGTAGATGCTGTTAACATTGACTTAAGGTTTAATTCCTCATTAGGATTATTAGCACCCAAAATGGTTGAATTTGTCAAAGCGTCAGTCATCAAATCTGTGACACATTCATCAGAATTAAGTAGGGGTTCAAGAAACCAGGTACGAGGTTATGCCTGGAGATCCTGCCGGAGAGAAATGAGAGCTCAGAGTTCAAAAGTTTGTAACTTTGTAAGAGCATGGGATTAGCCCTTGGTCTGAATCCTGCCTCCTACACCTGGTGTGATCTTAGGTGATTTATTTAACTTCTCTAAACTTGATCTCCTCATTTATAAAATGAAGATTGTCACACCTGCATAGAAATGATGTGAGACTTAGATTAGATAATGTATTTGAAGCTCTAGGTGTAGACCAGATGAGAATAATAATAATAATAATAGAAGAAGAAAGAGGAGGAGGAACATATGATCATTGACTCTTCATTAGTTTTGGTTCCGTAACTTGAATTTTAAGATGGCATCACTTTCTGTGTATTCTTACTTCAGGATACAGTACAATGTGATTTCTAAAATATGAGAATAATAGTTTCAGATACTTTGCTTCTCTGTTCTACCCTGGTCCTTGTCCTCTCACACAGACATACAGAGACAGGATTTGCAGGCCAAGGAGTCTCAGGAAAGGGTAAAAATCTAGGAGAAGCATGAGGCCAGAATTCTCTTGTTTCTTGTAGACCACGCCTTGGTGATAAGTCAAATGCTGTCCCACTCCCCTTTCTGGCACTTTCAAATGATTATTGTCTACCTAAAGGCCAGAATGGGATGAGTTCAGCCTCCCAGAATCTGAATGGAGCTCTTCCAGTTAACTCCTCGAAGCCCAGAATGGGGTGGCTTGATGAGGCCCTGAGGTTACAGGCTCAGAATCCAGAGAGGGAGAGCCTGGGCAAGGCTCTAGTCCTAACTTGCCTGCAGTCCAGCTCCTTACCTCAGAAGGGAGTTTGGTGGAATGCATGAGGTGAAAATGTATGCCTGGCATGTAATAACCATCCGTTTTGATGTTGGTTGTTGATAATATTGTCACCTCTTTAAGCTCTCACAGACTCACCTCCCATCTCTGTCTGATGAGGATGTTAGGGGACTTCTGGGCCTTTTCCAGCTCTAGTGTGCTCTATGAATTTTTAAATAATATCACTCAAAATCCAGATTACATCTGCAGAGTGGTACCTTACATTTAGTGTTACCTTTCTGTTTGTCGATCCGTTCTTTTTTTTTTTTTTTTTTAAGATTTTATTTATTTGACAGAGAGATCTCAAGTAGGCAGAGAGGCAGGCAGAGAGAGAGAAGGGGAAGCAGGCTCCCCACGGAGCAGAGAGCCAGATGCAGGGCTTGATCCCAGGACCCTGAGATTCTGACTGGAGCTGAACGCCAAGGTTCAACCCACTGAGCCACCCAGACACCCCTGTTGATCTGTTTTTACCTAACCTTTCATTTGATTTCCTAAAATCTCTCAGGTTTATTTCCATTTCCTGCATGGGGTGGTGTGGCCTGGGAGCGGTTCCGTTACTTGCCTGTTACCATAGCTAAAGAAAGCAAAAGAACTAAGACAGGCCATTTAATTTTTTTTCATGTTCTTTACCTGCAAAGTATGTTTTGCATAAAAAGGCACTTGGTTCGTAAAGGGTGTAAAATTTAATGAAGGCAACTGACTGTCCTGAGAAAGTCATTAAACCCCCCATGTCATCTCTCTAATCAAAAGGCTGCCACCCTTCTATTATTTCTTTATTACAACATTTTATTTTTATTTCCTCAACTTAAACGGGGAGCTGAGTGCTCATATGCCACTTGTTAAAGATTTTAAATCAGTGATTTATGCTTTGAAAAAGTAATTCCTTTTCCATCTTTTTCTTTTTTTTCCCCCCTTGTATGCTGGTCAGATCTCGAGGGTCACTCTTTGAATAGAAAAGGGAGAGGTCAGAAATTAAATTGGCACATTCTAAAGGCTTTGTCCTCTTCTCCTTGTACTTGGAAATGGCAAAGAATGCAAGAGGTATTGAACCATAAAATAATGAAACTCCTTTTCTTTTAAGACCTGCTAAAACTCTTATTTCATAATCACCAACTTCATATCTAAGTAAATAATGCTTGTTTGCATTTTACTATTTACTCTTTGCATCAAACATTCATTGGCTTTGGGGATAATAAGATTTCCACCACCCAAAGAAAATCTACCAATTCCATTAGTAACATATTCAACTGGATCAAAAAATTGGGGAGTTAGTGAATATTTCATATTGTGGGTTTTTAAAAGATACTTTTGTGTGCATAAAAAGGCTTTCTCGAAGCTGTTCATTTCAATTTCCTTTTTAATTTGCTCACCAACACCACTTAATTACCCCTGCCACCTATTAGAAGTGCTTACTAGATGGGCTTTAAAAAAAATGGAGTCAGAGTGATTTTGTCTTAGCTCTAAATGGACTTAGCATCTTGTTTTTATCTGGCTTGAAAATACTGAAGCAGTAAAATAAAACCACCCTCTTTAATTGAAAGGTACTTCCACAATATTCAAACCATAGTGTCAGTCACATGTACTGTTCAGATTCTTCAAAGCTTCTGAATTCCTTGCAGGTATCCTCAGTATTCCGAGAAAGTTATTTCCTACCCACTAAATAAAGAATAAAAACAGAACCAATCAGGGCTTCCTCTTCTCCTTGGCAATATTTTTTCTCTAAAGGATGTCTTGACACTCTTTAGTTCTTGAGTTCCAGGGATATTCCTGACAAATCTCCAGAGATGTATTCAGTGCCTATAGTAGTGTCAAAAGCATGAAGCCATCTGCCCAGGTGCTATGACCTCACATGTGATTGCCTGCAGCACACTAAATAAAGTGCCTCGAATGCAGCCTGCTGAGGGGCTTCTGGAACTTACATGACACATCTTGGAGAGGCTCTGCTTTGAACTGGGACCGTGGAAGTGGTTCTAATGGATAGTTGACCCAATCTCGAAAACTTCTGGGCAATATTGCATCATGAGCAATCATGGGGATAAGAGTATTACAGCATAATTTCAAAATCACGTAGTATCCCGTGAACGTGTCTTGTGTTCATCGTAGCTCTGTATGCTTTTGTAAAGATCTAAAAAAGTACATTGTAAATATCTAGTTATCTTTGCATTCAACATTTCAGTGGGAATTAGTTCCCTGAGAAATGATAGAAGACAATAGATAATTTATTCCCTCTTTAGAAATGTTGTACTTGTTTGTTGATTTTTACTCTGGATTGGGTTTGTGGTTTAAAAAGAAGTTAATCCTGACGTTCTTAAAACCTATAGAGTTTCAGGATTTCTTAAAGACAATAGCCTTTGATACTCCAATCCAATAAAAATTTTCCATGCGTAAGTAATTTCCTGTATCCTCTTTTGCTTAAGTTCTGGGACAATGCCGATGGCATCTACCCAGTTAGCATTAAGTTGAGAGTTGAGTAATTATTCAGTTTTTAAACTAATGGAAGTAAAAATCTTTATTTCAGGGCGCCTGGGTGGCTCAGTGGGTTAAAGCCTCTGCCTTTGGCTCGGGTCATGATCTTAGGGTCCTGGGATCGAGCCCCACATCCTGCTCTCTGCTCGGCAGGAAGCCTGCTTCCCCCTCTGTCTCTTGGCCTGCCTCTCTGCCTACTTGTGATCTCTGTCTATCAAATAAATAAGTAAAATCTTAAAAAAAAAACAAAACAAAACTTTATTTCATTCTCCATACCAGTAAGAAATGAACCTAAATTTGTTTTAACTTCTCAATTCACTTTGCCTTTGTAAATGTGTCTTATTGTGTCATTTACTATGAGGATCCCTAATATGGCTTATAATGTCTCTTCTAGATTTTTGTAAATGATATAGATTTTATTTGTTTATAATTGTGGATATTTACAGTATTACAATTTATGATGTGTTTTCACATAATTACACAGAGATTTCTTATCCACATTACATGCTAAATATAGTACCTCTGTATTGGCAGTTTGTTTTCAGACCTGAGAATAAGTGGATGTGTACAAAATCATCTTTAATTTCCTAGTCTTCAGTTTATTTTGATATACTTTATGGAGAAACAGATGAAACATTTTTTGTCCTCTTTTGATTTAACTTTCGAAAAAATATTTTATTTTGGTTGAAATGCCATAACAAGTCATCACTGGGCCTTACTGTCTTAATTCTTTGCTTCTATAGACTAAATACTCCCCTCAGAAGTCACTGACTAACTCACCTTGGGGTCCCTTTGATCAACTTTTTCATATACTGGATATCAACAAATTGTTTTGTTTCATATCTTGACGAGTCTTAGTCTGAGAACTCTTTGAGTCAAGTAAGAGTTTTAACTCCATTCTTGCAACGCAACATTCAGGGGCTGAAGATGTTTCTTCTCCTTATAGGAGTTCCTTTTTCATAGCCTCTTTAGAATGTGATATGCGTTATTAGGGAAGAGAAAAACTAATGTGATATGTAAGTTAATTTCTTGTTTAGGAATTTTAAAGAGAGCTGTCTAGGATCTGATCATTATCTTTCTGATGCCAGCTTTGTTTAGTAACACTAAATCTTCATTGTAGCCTGAGACTCAGGTCTTCTATTTGATTATTAACATTTTTGGACAACGATAGAACTAGACCAAGGAAAAGTACCTATGATGCATCTATCCAAATTTGGCAGTAGTAGTGGAATCATCATCATTATTGGCTAATGTTTGCCAACTACTTTATGCCAGATACTGTGCTATGTATACTTAGTATAATGTAATACTCATTATCTTGCATAGGTTTTTCAGTTGGGAAAACAGGTTTAGAGTGGCAAAGTAACTTTCCTTTCCTTGAGTATCTAGGAAAATGTCCAGGCCAGCATTCTAACTCAGGTCTCTCTGACTCCAAAACCAGGCACTTAATCACTTGGCCACACCCTGTCTACAAGAAGAGGTGTCAGTTGTATCAGATACCTGTCATCAGCCCAGAAATTGGGGCTGGAGGTGTTTTATCCTATTCTGAAAATGTCAGGTGGGTTTTGATATTTTCTGTTATATACCCAGACATTTCTCTAAAGTTGCTTGCTGTATCATAGGGCATAATTGTATTGGAGGTCGAGCTCATTTCTAGAAATCTGCCCTATAAATTCTGATTTGGTGGCAGGTTCCTAGGGCCATGTATAATTTTGGAAAATTATTGATAGTAGTATCTAGAGTTGGCATCTTACCGCATTTTCTGAAGGCCACACAGAGTTCTACAACCTTTTTCTGATACTATTTCAAGAGTCAAGTGACCAAAGTTTTTTAAGCCACTATCTTGAATGAATGGGATGATAGATGAAGGTACAAAAATCACTGGTTCCCACATTTGTTATATATTCCAATAAACATATGATTAGGTCAATTAAACTGAAACCTAATGTTTAATAGAAGATCAGTATAGCACATGATAGAATTAAATGGAGGAAGGTATATCTGGATAATTTCTTCAAGGGCCCTTATATGTGGATTTCATACCAAGCAGTTGTTTTTACCAGGATAAAAGTAGAATTTGTGAAGGATCTGATTGATTGGAATTTCTTCCAGGTAGTTGCAGAACACAGGTATTTATTTTGACTTTAAATACTGACTTGTTCAATCTTTGTAATCCTCGGACAAAATCGTAGACAAAATAAGCAGAGGTTAAAGTTGCATGTTTGTCTTCCATCTGAAAAGTCTCCCCTTCTGATTCTTTGACCACATCCTTGGTGTCTACCTTCCCTTCTGCGGTCTTACATTTTTACAGCTAAAGCTCTTGCTTGATTTCTTCTGCTCGTTATTACAACTTTTAACTTTGAAGAAGGGACGTTCTCCAATAATTTTCTTGGCCTGCTTGAGCAATCCTACTTCTTCTTTAAGAAGATAAGTTTTAGAATATGTCACATTGTAATGATACTGAGATCCCTGCCATTCTTATGGGAGGTGGGCATCAGAATTAGCCCAAGGGCATCAGTGAAAGGGAAGACCAAGTTGTCAGGTTAGGGACACATGCACAATGTGTTGAACTGGAGATTCCACGGTTCTGAGCCAGCGGGTCACCCTGGCTTACTCTGAGCATATGTGTCTGTGGAACTTCTTTGTGCCTTTAATTTCAACTTGTAGCCGTTGAGGCAGAGTGAAAACCTTTTTTTGTAGGCTTCAGAGCAGGTCCCTGACACTACAGTGTCAGGGGCCACAAGTTCTAGTCTCAGCTATAATTTCCTCAATGATCTTAAGCAATTCACTTGGAGAAATACAATGCCTTAAATTGAATATACAAAATTGTATTGATTGCTTTTATATCCTGCCTGCTTCTTTTAAGCAGTTTAACATTTTTTTCAAAGTTCTTTTAAGATGTTTTATGGCTGCTATTTTATTTATCGTGAGATCCAGGTTTCAAAAGTTAAGAGGAAATGCTACACTTTTGAAAAGGGTTTCAGAAAAACTGGTTTGGTGACTATAAATCTTAGTTTCTCCAGTCATCTCCCAAAAAGCCCAGAAATGCTGCCTTCTTGTATAGTTTATTTCAAAGAAATAATTTGGTTACTTTAGGATTTTTTAAAACATTAACTGCAGATACTGAAATGAATCTCTAATGGGTGGCTTGATAAGGTAGACTTGGTGATAAGCTCCTTCTGAAATATTCTTAATGTATTTTTTTCTACTTTTAAAAATTAACATATAATGTATTATTTGTTTCAGGGGTATGGGTCTGTGAATCATCAGTCTTAAACAATTCACAGCAGTCACCATAGCACATACACTCCCCAATGTCCATCACTCAGCCACCCTCTCCCTCCCCACCCACCTCCACTCCAGCATATTCGTAATGTATTTTGAGTGTGGGTACTTTTGAGACCAAAAACCCTAATATGCAGCAGTTTTGGTAACTTTACTTAAAGACCTATATGTAAAGATATTTTACAGATGCAGGTGCAGTCATCATTTGATGTAGAATTTTCTGGATTATAAAGACTCCCCTGTTTCCTGGGCAAGATATAAATTAGCTATCTCTACCCTTGAACACTCCCACTGTGGACATGTGTGACCTTCTCTTAGGGAGTCTGAATATGTTGTGATTCCATAACATCGCTTCTTTTAAGGACCCCATCTCCCAACTGTTTGATTCCTTGTTCAGTGTTAACACTTTGAAAAATATTTGTGTACACTCAGTAGGAAGGTCTATTTTGGCTTGAGAGATGGAGTGCCTGGAGCTGAAGTCCTGTGTTCAGGTACAGGAGTAACAGGAGTGAAAAGTATAGGTGTGGATAGTCATACCAGCAAAGAGAATCAGCTGCATATATGCACAGGAGTCTAACCGTGCCTGTTTACAGTTATTAACTGCATCATATATGCTCTGTAGGTAATTCTTAACTCTCTGGTTAATTTCCTTACTTGACTGATAGGACTGCAAACTGTGCGATGCTCCCAAAATAGATGATCATTAAATTCATGCCATCCATTATGAGGTACCTCTTTTCTTCCTGGATTCCTTTGGCAGATAAAAACATGATTCTGGCCCCAAAGTTCCTATTTTTAGGGCCATTTGCTGCAGTTATTAGAATGGTATGGAATCCTCGCATTCTGTGGCTGATGTCAAATGCTAAGAATCAGATTCACAGTACCCGAAGCGGTGATAAGCTTATAAGTCATTACAAGATCATAAACACGTGTATTTCACTCACCTTGTTTCATTGGATCCCACCCAAGCGGCTTTTGAAAGTTCAGATAGCAGTTTCCTCTCCTGCGTGATCTATTTTTTTCTGTTCCAGGCTGTGTCGTAATTGTTTAATATCCCTTCTGTTAACTCCCATACACCCCAAGAAAAAGGCATGGAGCCCGTGTTCCAGGGTTACGGATCCTAAATTGGCAAATTTGGCACACAGTAACTTCCAGGAATGAAAATGTCAATGGGGAACATGTGCTTAATTTAACAGCCCATAACACTGTTTTTAGAACACTGCAATACCTACCCAAAGGAAAGCTTATAAAACCCAGGTCTTTAAAGTGAGTAGATTAGACCAAGTGAAATGACACGCATTCTCAAGAATATGCATTTTTGTCAGTTCCTGTTAATCCCAAGGCTCCTGAAAGGGGCCACATGAAAGCCCCAAATAAGAGTTTTAAAAACTGTGCTTTTGGAAAGTTTGATAATTAAAAACAATAAAAGAGGTAGTACATTTAGGAAAACACTATCTGCAGACTTTAGTATCCGGAGACACGTAAGAGCTTGGATTCTACTTCTGAGGGTATTTAATTAAGCTCTTTGTACACCCATTACTTTAGTTCTTACAAACGGTCCGTGTCCTCAGATGTTATTGTTTAGGACTAGGCCCCATAATTTGAAGTATCTCTAATTCTTTATCTCCCATATGTAACATTTCAGCCATGACTTTATTTTACTCTTAAATATGTAATTTATAAATAGAAGCAATGTTGATAGACTTGTTTGACTCCCTTCTAGAAATAAATGACTCATTTTGGATTGCATGTGAGAGCTTCAAGCTGCTCTAAGTAACAATCAGTGACAATGAGAAAATCGTTATATTATTCATCGAGGCAGCAGGAAATTAAAAAAAAAGAAAAAAGAAAAATGCAAAGCCTGTTCCCCAGTCACTGGGACCTTTTATTTATAACGTTGATGGCAAACTTTAGGCGTGAGTTCTGAACGTTGAACAAATGAGCAGACTCCTCACCCCCACCCCCACAGTCTTGTTTTTGTACCTTGTCCTACACTCTGTACGTTGTTGGTCTTTTAAATGCAATTGAATAGGTTAGTTAAATGAGTCATCCTAATTTTTAATAAGAATTTACAAGAGGTGCTTTTTTTTTAGATTCATTTTTCTATTTGTTATTTCTCATTTATTCAAAATACATGTGTTTGCTTTAAAGATGGGATTTTCCTTTTGCAAGAAATCCCCTGGAAAAGGGACACCCCTGTTTTCTGTGCAGGAAATCAACACCACCCCTGACAGTTATCTGCCCTCCTAATACGTTGCAGTAAAAGTGGTGGGGTTTTGACCCAAGGGATCGGTGGAAACTTTGCTGATGAATTTGGTGCCCACTGCTGTCCTCATTGTTTGGAAACTGAAGAGAAGAGCAAGGGCCCAGGGAGGAAAACACACTTTTAACTTGTAAATTATTTAGACATGCAAAGTTTGTTTCCCACTGAGGAAAGAGCTTTGTTAGCCCTGACTGCCCAGATCACATGGTGCAACCTTTTGACAACCAAGTGTCTGCTGGAGACGTCTGTGAGAGATGACCTTTTGACCTAGGAAGGAATGTTGTGAAGGTGGGGAATGTACTCCCAGCCCAGGCCCCGGGAGAGAACACGGAAAACAGCCCCAGCCACTATGCTCACAGGATCCCAGCTTCGTTTGAGTTTTGAATTCAGTATTATATGATAAAACCTTGAAGGAGTCTCCTGAAATTGTTGCAGACCTTTACTGTTGCTCACACCATCTGAAATAGAGTTAAATACAGCAAGCAATAGCAGTTTCCTTCTAAATGGATAGTGCGAGTGTCTTGAGAAATCCGAACTATGTTCTTTCTAGCAGCTCGTGCGCTGGGACTTGTGTCTTGGACCTGTTTTCCTGCAGGGTATGAAGCCTGTGCACCTTGGTATGGGTGTAGGGAGTGCAGGGCAGGTAGAGAACTAAGTCCATTGCTCTAAAAGCCTTCTCAGTAGCAATGATCTTCGTAGAAACAAAAATCCATTGTGCAGGGCTGTAATCGGAGAAACTTTCTGTTATCATGCTTGTTCTACTCCCCAACATTGATCCCGGTACATGTGACCCTTTGAAAGGGAGCACCGTGTTGGTGATTCCTCTTATTACTAAATACCATTGTGTCTATAATGACCATTTATATATGGTTACACTGCAGGCCCGCTGGGTTAATAGGCGTTCCCAAACTCTGATGCCACCTGACCCACAGCCCAGCGTATAGACCTTGGCCTCTCCATTACTCTCTCTGCCCTGTCTTCTGACATTCCTTGATGTCCTCTATGAAAATGAAATAGGGAGCTTCGTGTTGCTGAAAATAGGGTAGCATGGATTCTATGGGGGTGGGAGGGCAGGGGTGGGGGGAGGACCAAAAAGCCCCAGCAAAGCCTTGAAGAAAATAGGTTACTTTACTTGATTTTTCCCCCCCAGTTCCACGATATGTCTGCATGCTTTAACACTGATTTCGCAGCTAGTTGGGTCCCAGGAGGCCCCACTGAGGCCTGTACTGCTCAGGGAGTTGCAGCTGTGTAAAATGGGGGAAAAATGTAGTTTGTAGGAATTGTTCTTTACCTTGGTTTGGGTTCAGAATGGCAGCTGCACTCCGACTGTGTGTGTGACAGCACAAAGGCCAGCAAAACTGAAAAGCAAGTCAGCAAGTAGAGAGACAAAAGCAGCGATCAGCTAATACAGCTCCACATGGCCTGACTAATTTATGAGAAAAAAACTGTTCTGTTCATTGGATCAGCACTCTGAGGAGGCAGGTGGAATTGTAGGAAGTTTTCATTGACTCTCCTGAGCAACTAAGGACGCCACGAGAGATTCTCCTCAGTTTGAACTTTATCAGGGTCTACGCTTAATCAATAGAGTATTGGAAAAAGAATTAATTACTAAAGCAGAATAAAACAGCTGCATTTTAAACTAAGGATCCATCAATGCAGTAATCTTCCAGTTACAGGCTAGGTGCCGTGAGGATTTGAGTCTATGTAATGAGGAACCCGGGGAGTTTCCTCATGAACAGGCTGGGAATTCACATTAACCCATTTCAGCTATTTGTCATGAGTACAACTCATTTCTCCTCTCCCGCATTACAATTTGTATTTTATGTACTGTGGAACCCACGAAATTCCCACATTCCTGGGAGGGAGCGCGTGAAGGCGGAAATCATTGTCACCCTGAGAAAGAGTCTTAACCTTGCCTGGCCTCTTTATTCTGGAAGCTACGGCAGGAGCGGTTCCGAGCCCAACCCGGCTCCATTGTGCTCCAGGTGGGGGTCAGGGCCCCGCCTGTTGAAGACACTCCGGTTTGAACCCAGCCTGGAAATGTTTCATCTATAATTTCCATAATGGTGGATTTCAAGGAGGGCTGAGGAGGGTTATGGGAGATGAATTAGGTTTTTAGTGAGCTCATTAGGAAGCCAAACAGAGTTGCGATGGCGAGGCGGTGAGCGGGCAGTAATCAGTTCTGCTCGCTTTGTTCCTTGCCTTCGGGACATTTCTCGAAAACTTGGTAGCTGCGGCAGCGGCGGCGGCCGGCGGGGGCTGCTGCGCCTGGGCTGAGCCGAGGCTGCCGTCCTGGTGGCTGACTTGTTGATTTGTAAACCTCTTAATTCATTTTTTTTGTTCAATTTAATCTTTTCTTTCTGAAGGAAAATTAGTTGAATGTTAGCCCTCTTTGCACTATTCACCTCTTAAATTATGCTCATTTTGAAGAGCTTGTTATGCCTGAATAAACATGAAATGACTTGGCATTTTCCCATCAGAGGCACACCCATTTTAACACCATGTATTTACCATTCCTGGAAATGTCTCATTAACTTCTGAAAATCTGCGAGCATGATATTTTGGGCTACTGTAACACACCTCTTGGCAGTCACAGAAGGCAGTTTGGTTAATGCCTCATAATATCCATTTTTATTCTCAACATGAAGAAAGACTCTCTATAGAAAATTGATGCAGTTTGCTCTGCTAATTTTCATGCTCATTCCAATTAATTTAACATGACCCAGATTTTCTTCCTCGGGCTCATCCTGACTAATTAGTAAAGCAACACCTAGAACAAGTTATGTTTAATAACATTGAGGAACACTAGTTGTGAGTGATTTTGATGCTAATAAAGATATTCACTGATGGGACAGATATTTTATGTCAATTATGGTATGTAATTTAGAAGTCCCAATGTGCTGGTTGGAGTATGGAAAGGCTAACAAATCACTACGGGAGATAATCATGATTTTAAGACTTCTGTAGCACCTAAATCACCGCTGGGACCAATTACTTTATTATTATGATTCTTTTATTTGTTTGGGTTTTTTTGTCGATCTGGCAGGATTGGGAACTGATGTCACGGTAACAAAAGGGGTGGAGTTGGTGCCTGACAAACCTGACCCATACTCACTGGGCTCGAGCTTTCAGTACTTACTGAACCTTGGCGAGACAAGAAAAGCAATCATGGGCATCAGAAAAGCAGGATTTGTTCGCGGGGAAGGAGTGGTTTCTCCACCTCTGTGGTTGGGGTCCTTTTATCACATTTTTGTCAGTGAGATGAATCAATTTTAGCACTTGCGGAAAGTTGAAGGTGGGGGAGGGGGTGCCCCTGGTGGAAGGTTTCCAAAGCCATGTCTAGGTTGGGATTGTTTAAGGGCTCTCTACTTTTTCACAAGGAAGACAGGTCAAGGTAGGGCTCTGGGAGTGGAAAAAACCACAGAGAAGCACTGCAGTTGACGATCCTTTTTAACAAATATTTCCTTGGTGCCTGTTCTGAGCCGGGCACCTGTTGTATGTATGGGGAGTACAGAGTGATAGGATGGCCACAGTGCCTGTCCTCCTGACGCTTACAGTCATGCTAAAATGTAAATTTCCTGTTACCTGAGCTTGAGAGACCACAGACATTTTAACTAACCCAATGATTTGGTAAGGTATAGGAATGTTATGAAGTTTTAGGAGGATGGAATATTCTGGAGAGGTGGGCTCTGAAGTCTCAGGGGTAGCTGTCACGGGAAGCAGTCTCTTGTGGTGTTTTAAGGGTGTGGGTGTGAGCTCTGTCTCTGCCCCTTATTACTCATATGACCCCAGGCAAACTGTTCAACCTCTAAGCCTCAGTTTCTTCATACGGAAAAGGCAAATCCACCCCGAGAGAATAGGGAGAATTAAATGAGGTCATTCATGTGAAGTGCTTAGCAGACTGTCTGAAAGAGAGTACGTGCTCAATAAATATTGTGGTTTTTTTTTTAAGATTTTTATTTATTGATTTGACAGACAGAGATCACAAGTAGGCAGAGAGGCAGGCAGAGAGAGGGGGAAGCAGGCTCCCTGCTGAGCAGAGAGCCGAATGCGAATGCGGGGCTCGATCCCAGGACCCCGGGATCGTGACCTGAGCCGAAGGCAGAGGCTTTAACCCACTGAGCCACCCAGGCGCCCCTAAATACTGTGTTTTAATAATGTTGCTGTTGTTATTATGGGAAACACTGAGTGAAAATTTCTTCACCATCTATATATAGAATATACTCTAATCATTTCTCAATGCTATCTACCGTTGTTGAAGCTTGAAATTAGAATGGACAAGAATAGTTCCTTTTTCTGAATAGTACAAACAAGCTTTTGGTCACATCCCTATTTAAAAGCACAGCAAAGTCTCCCATCTCCTAATTGTTGGTAAGTTTTAGTGTGTAGTGACTTCATTGGCCTCTCATATGTTAGGGCTTCCATTACTAGTATTTATCTTCACATTACCTACTTATCTACTTGATCTGAGAAGAGAAAATAAGTGAAGGGATTTGTAAGAGTGAGGCAAGGCATTATTGCTAAAAAACAAATAGAAAAATAGGAAAAACAAAAGAAACAACTGGGTTATGACTGATAGTAAAGTTGGGAATATTGGTTTATGAAATTGCCATTTTGGTAGGTTAAAAATGACTGAAATATTAGCAATTTCAGATGGTTCAACCTAATATTCACAGACTTTAAGCAATGGGAAGTATTTCAGGGAAGACAAGAAATTAGCATAATGTTAACCATACTTGCTTTATTTGTGAAATGGGAGTGATGGTATATACCCCTTGTATTTTGTTGTGGTGATCAAAAGTTAGAAGAAATTATTTGAAAGCTGAAACATCACAATGTAAATATAAGGTACTGTTATCCAAGACCACACATTTCTAAGTCTAAGACTCAAGTCTCACAACCACTAGTAGGTATTTTTAAAAAAACATATTTTGTGGTTGATGCATGAAGGATGTCAGCTTCACTTTCTACCAGAATAATACGTTAGCTATAGAAAAATGAGGTATTTTAGCAGGAGCTATATAGATATAAGATAGATTTTCAAAAGGAAATAATCCTATAAGTTATATAATTCTTTTCATATTTCTGGTCATTTAAATAATACAGCACTTTGGGGAATTTCTGATTTGCTTTAGAATCTTTGACTCTTCACACAAAGTAAGACTCAGGATATAAATAGTTGAGGAAGTCATTACCAATTTTAGTAGATCTGCATGATGTAAATCGGACAGTTACCATTTAGCTGTGCTAAGACCCTCTGTTAGGAATAGTTTTACAATTATGAAATGAAGTTGGTCACCTCTTCAGCGATTACTGACTGGTGATAGAAATTGTGTTGTACTGGGTCAGCAGTGAATTCCTCACTCAAATGGTGTCGAGTCAGCTGGTTTTTAATTTGTTATCTTCTCAAGAGTGCATTCACTGACTTTATCACTGAGAAGAATGACTCCCTAGCCTAGTGTGATCAAGATCCGGAAATTCGCTGCATCAGCATATTAAGGTTGGACTGCGATTTGATTGGTGGCTCTGAGATCTGATCTTACAGCAAAGATGTCAGTTCTCTCATAGGCTGGCTTGCACAGGTACACGAATAAACCTACTGAGAGAGCAAACCCTTTCCTTTTCCTCCTGGGAAATGGTTGAACAACTTTTCCTCTTAAACAATGACCTTTACCGCTCTCTTTTATCAGTTAAAATAATAAAGTTCACATTTGCCCCTGGAGTTGAGTTGTCGTCTTTATGACAGAGTACGGGGGTGTGCGGTGACAAGCTAATAGTTATGTGGCCTTCAGCTCCTTGTCTTTCTAGGGTTAGATGATGCCAATCAGGTGTGGTAATATTGCCCGTGTAGTGGCAACTGGGGCCTTTTGCTTTTGTGTCATTTTGAAGTATGAGTTCTGGAAGACCAAGGGAGAAATTATTTTTCTTGAGCAAATGTGTTTTTCAGCCAATGGTGACTCTACTTTCATGTTTTATTTTCACGTGAACAAGTCATTAAAAAGAAATAAGGGAGGAAAAAGTAAGAATGAAACGAAACTAACTCTTATTAATTCTGTGATATGAGCCAAATATCACACATCTCAAAATTCAGATAAGTCACTTGGCCATGGGCAGGCATTAGTAAGTACCACTTATCCAAGGGCCAAGCCATAAGACATTGTTTTCTCCCACATTCTTCATTCATTCATTCATTCATTCACTCATTCATTTTAAAGTTTATTTAAGTAATCTCTGTACCCAACATGGGGCTTGAACCCCTGACCCCAAGATCAAGAGCCACATACTCCTCTGAGCCAGCCAGATGCCCCCACCCCTGCCACAGTCTACTTTTTAAAAAGATGACTTCCACTGCATATGGGAATCAGAGGCTATGAAAGTGTAGTTCATAGATTTGAGCTGACAATTCAGCTCTGTTACTGACATGTAACTTGAGTAACCTGTCTGGCATCACTTTCAGAGAATATTAAATAATAATTAAAATATCAAACTTTGAACTGTCCTATGGATGAGATGATACGTGTTGTACCTGGTACATACTAGGTGTTTCACAGATATTAGTTCCCATCTCTAATCATAGGAGGAATGCAGGGATTATCTGAAGGCATGGAGCTGTCTGTGGAGGGTTAGTATTAATTCTGTATTTCCCATTCCTTTTTTTTTGTGGCTAATTTTTTTAAATTAATTTTTTAAATTTTTTAATAAACATATAATGTATTATTAGCCCCAGGGGTACAGGTCTGTGAATTGCCAGGTTTATACACTTCACAGCGCTCACCATAGCACATACCCTCCCCAATGTCCATAACCCCACCACCGCCCCATTCATTTTTAATCTCAGTGATGCATCAGAGTTTCATGTGCGGTGTCTCCATTTTCCTCTGAGGTTGACTAAGATCTCCAGTGTGAGACTTTCTTACAATGAGGAGGAATGAGTTAATACAGAATTCCCCAAAAGAGGTTTTAAAAATAGCTTATTAAGAATTATTTCTATTACCTTTTAGATTATTACTGGTACTTTTTTTTTTTTTTTGCAAGTTGAGTAGTTCTTTAACAGTATTTCCCATAATGAGATTGGCCAATGGAGAAAAAAATATTTTTGAATAAAATCTACAAAGTGCATTCTGACCTTCCACTTTAGATGTTCATGAAGTTTTAAAAAAATAGTATACATCTACAGGTTTACAAATACCATGTTGGGCTTCTCTCAGCAGCATCTTTGAAATGTTGCTCTAAATTGTTTCATCCTTTCAGAATCTTATTGCATTAACTGGGAGGATCCCCACTCCTACCTCTCTGCTGTGCTTTCCACTAAAATCTGTTCTATGCCAAATAACAGGTTTATGGCCTATTTTCGATTTAACTATAATCTGCCTACCATTATTTTTATCAACTTTATTGAAGTGTAATTTTCATATAAAAATTTCACTCCTTTAAAGTATACAATTTAACAAGTTTTGACACTTGTGTGCACTGAGACCAGCACTTGTTAAAATCAAGACACTACATTTCCATCACCACCTGAAACTTCATTTGTACTCATTTTTCATCCATCCCTCCCTCTGTACCTGTCCTCAGGCAACCACCGATCTGCTTTCAGTCTATTAGTTTTCACTTTCTAGAATTTAATACATTTGGAATCAAACAGTATGTGGTTTTTTTGTTTGGATTCTTCCTTTTAGTTTAATGACTTGTAATGTGGTTAACATGTTGCATATGTCAGTAGTTCTTTTTTATGCTGAGTAGTACTTCAGTGTGTGGATATACCACATTTTGTTTGCCCTTTCTTTCTTTCTTTCTTTTTTTTTTTTTTTAAAGATTTTATTTATTTATTTGGAGAGAGAGATCACAAGTAGGCAGAGAGGCAGGCAGAGACAGAGAGGAGGAAGCAGGCTCCCTGCCGAGCAGAGAGCCAGATGTGGGACTCGATCCCAGGACCCTGAGATCATAACCTGAGCCAAAGGGAGAGACTTAACCCACTGAGCCACACAGGTGCCCTTTGTTTACCCTTTCTTATTAGTTCATTAGTTGATGCTCCTTTGATAGAAAAGGTACTGTGTGAGGCTAGATGTCATGTATAAAGTTTCTAAGTTTGTGAATAAGAGTAAAGCTCATAGTACAAGATAGGGAGTTAATAAATAATAACTATTATTCATTATTTCACTTCATTTTCACAACCTGTTGAGTATGTATAATTCTACCCATTTCACTGATGAGGAAACTGAGGTTCAGAAAGTTAATCTCTTGACCAAGGTTGCACTCAACCAGTAAGAAATTAGACCTGGAAATTCAGTACAAGATCTGTGTTCTTATTCCACAACTCATGCTTCTTTCATCATATTACTATTTTTCCCCAAGGATATGTGCCTCTGTAATTATACAGGGAAGGGTAGAAGGACAGAGTAGAGGGACAAGGAATGTGTCAGAAGTGAGCTTTCAGTGTATAGACGAAATAGCTTGGCTGCCCAAAGAAACAGAATAAAGTCAGAAATTTAGAAAAGGAATGGTGAGCTAGGTATGTATGGTACTTTTCCAAACATAGGTTACCTCTTTTGTTAATTGCCTGTTTCAATAAAGTTGCTTCTTTCAGGCAGCATTTCTTATACGGTAGTGAAATTTATGAAACATCGGGGCACCTGGCTGGCTCAGTCTGTAGAGCATGTGATCTCAGGGTCATGAGTTTGAGCCTCATGTTGAGTACAGAGATTACTTAAAAACAACAAAAAGAGGAAATTAAATTTTTTTAAAAAAATTTATGAAACATCAACTTTATGGGCAGTTTCCAACTCTTAGAAACCAACATTCTAGAAGTTTCTGTTTCCAAGTTTTAGATGTAGACCTACAAAGAATACAGCATGTTCTGAAGAATTGGAATGGCATCCATTGATTCATTTGGTAAAGGGTCAGGTGCATACCATACTCCAAACATTATACAAAGTTCTAAGAATGATATGAAAAAACTAAAAGATATGGTTCCTGACTTGAAGAAGCTTATGTAGAAGAAATTTAAGAGTGGGGTATGTGTGTGAGTAAGTCTTCTGGAGTTTTTCTGGTAGTTAAAGTAAACCTTGAAAGATGTAAATAATTTGGACTAGGGTTCTGCTATAATGCAATGGAATTGAGAGTAGAGAAGGGTTAATTTCAGGATTAGGATCAATCTAGTTTCCATTAAAGCTTATCTTTGCAATGTAAACAGTATAAAATTCACCCCAAGTGTTTTTGAGTACATACATTTGTCCATATGCAAGGTGCTGAGATGATATTAGCAAGCAGCCTTGAATTCACATTGTTTTAGAATGCCTGGGTGGTGCTGTTGGTTAAGCATCCAACTCTTGGTTTTGGCTCAGGTCACGATCTTAGGGTCACGGGATCAAGTCTGACCTCTGGCTCTGCGCTCAGCGTGAAGTCTGCTTAGATTCTCTCTCCCCTTCTCTCCCTCTAACTCTGCCCTTTCCCTCATTCCCTGTGCTTTCTCTAAAATAAATAAATAGATGGATAAATAAATAAATCTAAAAAAAAGAAAACATGTTGTTTTGAAGCAATTCAGAAAGGATTATGGACACCTTCAAAACTCTGTTACTAGGATTTTATTTTTCTTCCGGCATGCTTTTTTTTTTGTTTTGTTTTTCAGAAGGAGGACAAAATGTGTTCTTTCTAAAAAATATAATATCTTTGGGGTGCCTGGGTGGCTCAGTGGGTTGAGCCTCTGCCTTCGGCTCAGGTCATGATCTCAGGGTCCTGGGATCGAGCCCTGCATCGGGCTCTCTGCTCAGCGGGGAGCCTGTTCCTCCCCTCTCTCTCTGCCTGCCTCTCTGCCTACTTGTGATCTCTGTCAAATAAATGAATAAAATCTTTAAAAAATATACAATAGCTTTATTGAGATATAATTCACCTATTTAAAGTGTACAATTTGATATTTTTTAGTATATTCCTAGAGTAGTTCAGCCATCACTGTGACCAATTTTAGAACATTTTCATCACCTCTAAAGAAACCCCGTACTCAGTCGCAGTCATTCTCCATTCAAAGTACACTTTAAAGATCCCTGTGTCTGTAGTTCTTTTTTTTTTTTTAAAGATTTTATTTATTTATTTGACAGACAGAGATCATAAGTAGGCAGAGAGGCAGGCAGAGAGAGAGAGGAGGAAGCAGGCTCCCTGCTGAGCAGAGAGCCTGATGTGGGGCTCCATCCCAGGACCCCGGGATCATAATCTGAGCTGAAGGCAGAGGCTTTAACCCACTGAGCCACCCAGGCACCCCTGTGTTCTTTAATATGTAAGCTATGTAAAAAATATTTTAGATTATTTTTATTGAGCAGTCATGTTATCTGTTTCCCTTAGGGTTTTTACATCTATGTTACAGATCTTTGCATTATATTACAAAAAGATACCTACTTCTTCTCAAATCATAGTTGCAGATTTATTTAAAACAGTCAAAATAAGTGGAAATACCCAAGTGCACAGTAGCTAATACTTTCTAAGTGCTAATAACTTAGTTTATAAGCTTCTTAAGCAAAAATCCAAAGTTATATTAGGAGGCTGTTGTGTGAAAATAGTCTTTGAAAAAGTACAAAATAACATTTTTCAATAATTAACAAATATCTCCAATTCTGACGTGTGACTGGTTTAAGAAGTATTACCCTAAAACCAGTTATCAGCTTCATAGGTAATACTATTCTTTTGTCTACACATAGCTGTGATTAGCTTCCTAAAACTATCCCAAAGGGAGTGTTTGTAGATACCTGAATGTAGTTGTCTTACAGAGCGTTAGTTTTATTATTACTGTTGTTATCATAAAGATGCCTATCTTTTCTCTTAAGATTAAAGAATTTCTTTTTGCATTAACAACATCAGTTGCAAAGTTGCACTTTCACTAAATAGTCTTTGTTTTCGATTTACAACAATCAAGAAAGTGGGAGAAATAATCAGTCTTTTTGTTTTTGTTGTCCTGCTATTTGAAAATCATTATCTGCTGTTATAAATTCATAGGGAGATAGCATATTAAGAATTCAAACTGATCAAGTGTTTGACATTATAAAAATGTATTGTCCCTATTTTTGTTTTAGATAGCAAATAAGATAATAAGGTAAGAATCCTAAAAACTGGATGAAATAACTCTACCCCATAGAACTATGCTTTTCTGTTATTTCCCCCAACAAATTTTGTTACTGGTTTGTTACTTAAACGTTTCATCTTGTAATAAGGTATGCTAGGAGACAATTAGATATAAAATCCTATTGTTAATGATAAAAATGAGAATATTAGCAGCATAAGTTAAAAATATAGGCTTGATGGAGTCAATACGTTCCCCGGAAGCAGACTGATTATATTGTAGTTTAGCATAAAATGTTAAAAGTGCATTTTATATAAGAAGCCTTAGTGGAAAATTCTTTTTGCAAATATAAAGGCCATATCTTTCCTTGAAAGACCTGTTGATTCAGAGATGTTAGCCAGCTATCTTTACTAAAACACTTTACAATGCTAAAAATAGTCCACTTCAGTTAAATATGGATATTTTAAAAAAGAAAACCCCAGTTAGACTGCAACAGAAGGACATTTTGTGTGACAATATTTTGCATGATTAAAAATTTAAACAGAATAACAGCTATTTATATTTACAGTTACATGAGAGTAATTACTAAAGCAGACAAAATACTTAGAGCATAATTTAATAATGTTTTCCTCTAGCAAAGGTGCCAAAATAGTTATTTGCATAATTTTCACAATTTGTACTGAAACATAGCTAAGGGAAATCGGGAAGACATCTCTCCCCAACCACCCTTTTTCTTTTGTAGGAGTTGTGGGAAAGGGACTCCTATATCATAACAACTCATTTTTGTATCATTTCCCATAAAAATCATGACCCTTGTGTCGACCATGAGGTGAAAGAAATGTGTTCCATTCATACTTTCTCTTTTAGGGTCTTTCTTTCAATGGCCAGCCTCAGCCCAACTTCAAGGCTCCTAATTATAACATTTACTGGTTCAAAGATTAACCTTCCGAGAGGGGCATTCTGGGCTCTTGGTAACATGATCAGCTTGGTCTTCTCTTGGTCTCTCTCTTTCTGGTTCTTTGTGTAGCAGGAGGGAGATGATGGTATCTGGCACATTCCTAGGATGACTTGAAGATAGCAGCCTTCTGTGTTTAGGGCTGAAAGATTGTGAACTCTGTTAGCTGAAATGCCACTCCAGGGAGGTGAACAGAACATTAAAAAAGCTTTAGCTGTAGGTAGTGTATAGTGCAAGTAGAGTCAAATTTGAGAGCTGGGACTTGAGTGGACATTTGTCCCTGCTTTCTACCTTAATAAAATCTGAGTGTTAACTGTGGAAAAGGGCATTTGAGAGATCACTAAAAATGAATCATTAGAGTGCCCAGAAGAGCTTTATTATGATGTACTGTGAATACCTTCAGAACTGACTCTACTTTTCTGTGTGCTTCTCAGGTAACTGAGTAAAAAAGTACAATTCTTTTATGCTCTACCATGGAGATTAAGCCATCTGCTGAATTATAATGGCCAAGGCATATACCTCTCTACTGGGTTCAGTCAATATCCTTTGGAGAATTCTGTGGCAAGTGAGACTAAATGTCCTTTCTGGAAATATTTTTAAAAAATTCTCAAGTGAAGTTCCGTATCTCAAATGAGAGAAACCAACTTCAGTGAAGCATGGGCGAAGGGTACTGCAAGCTTCTGTTCACCCATGCTCTAAAGGATTAGAGGGTTCCAGTCAATAAACAAAGCCATTTTATGGCTCCTGACGGGTAAATCGAGGGGACTGATTTGGTCAAGGACCAGTATGAGGATGTTTCTGTTCAACAGTTAACAGGATTCAACATGATATGGAAAATACAGGCGTGCAAAACTATACTACGACACTCACGTTGCCAGCTCAAGCCTAAAACACAGCCACATTTACATATGTGTCCATCTGTCTGTTTTTACACTTTATTTTTCCAACCAGTGGGTGAAGTGGTTTTCATCCAAGCTGCAGTCTGAATTTTTTTTTCACCCACCACTTTGCATTATATCATATAGATGCATATTTTAAAGTGCACGTTATTTGTCTCTGGACACGCTTTCGCACAGCCTTGGCTGGGATTTTTGGTTTTCTGCTGGAAGGTGAGCCCGTCTCCACAGGCTCCCACTTTGCCACTGCGGGCACCGGCCAGGTTGGCCAGGGATCACCCAGTTAGAGAGCTGTGTGTTGCCTTCTTCTCCAGGTTGCAGAAATCCCCCATGGCGGGCCTGGGTGAAGCGGCTGGGGCCACAATGGGGCAGAGCCGGTGAGAATGGAAGTGCTTTAGGTCTCTTCAGTGGAGAGCCTGCGTAAATCCTGTGTAAATAGAGGGAGGATAACAAAGAAGGAGCCCCTGCAGCTCTGAGCATTTGGAGCCATTTGGGGCTGAATTTGCTAAATGCTGCTTATACCGCCTGAAAAGTTGAAGAGAAAGGAGCATAAAATCCCCTGTTTTTCCCTTTCTGCTCCTACCCCGGGGGGAGGGTGTTCAGGACCAGGGAAGCCTGAGGTAAGCCGATGAAGACTTGTTTTTTCAGTGCTCTTTTGAGTGTGAAAAAGGTGGCCTGGGTCACTGTCCTCTCTTTAATGTCGGAAACCCACACGGTTAGTAAATGTTGCATGTAAACGAAAGCATTTCATCTCTTCTGCTTCCCTCCATGCTAGTGGGCCATGAACTAGTCACTTGAAAAATCACAGAAAAATTTCACTTTAACGTGTCCAGACAGTTAAGCACAGCAGGAGAGTAAAAGAGATCAGTAATTAGCAGGTCTCACTGCTGGCCCCTCACCCCACCTCTGGCCCCTCACCCTCCCCACATTTCTGGGTCTTCAGCTTCCCCCTCCCCCAACCTGATCTGATGTGGAAAAAAAAAATTGCATGTGCAGAAAGATTTACTTTGTGGATGGTTCTTGGAAAGCAAGTTTTGTAAGGCAGCAGTCTAGAACAGAACTAGGCAAAGGCAGCTGCTGCTGCTGCTGCTGCTGCTGCTGCTGCTGCTGCTGCTGCTTTTTTTCATCTCATTTGAAACCTTGATGCAGGTTTCTCAGTGGGATATCCTAGACTAAACTTCTAGAAGGTACTCCCGAAAAGGAAATATCTTTTGACTCATAGTATCTAATATATATATATTTTGACTGTTAGCATATTTTAATTCCATTTTCAAAGTATTACATCCAGAGGAAAAGAAAACCCAAAGAAACGATGACAGAAAATGGGTTCCCAAGGTACTGTGTGTTACAGTTCCTTGACTACTTAATACTTCATTTTTAACTGTAATGTTCCATGTCATCTGAGCAGCCTGGGCAACGGGCAGTCCACTCTCTCCCACCGCCCCCTCTTCCCCTTTGAAATAGGGCAGGTTGGAGATGGAGTACTCTTTTCACCAGCAGTATGTGACACATGTCTAAGACATGTAACAAGAATCTCTGAGGAGGACCACACACATATGCAAACAGTACTGGACATGATACCCAGTGCTCATAGAGCAGGGAGAGGGGAGCAGGGGAGCCCAAGGCTTGGAGGCTACTAGAACAGGTTACCAGAGCCAAGGGGCTGCCATCATGGACAGTTTCTTCAAAGCAGGTTATATTCTCATTGGGTCCCACTAATATGTCTAAGGGAATCTTGCTGCCAATTTGCCCATGCCACTAACACTTGAATGTTTATATGGTGTCAAGGTTTGGGAATCAGAAATGACATAGCCCCTGCCTTGGGAAAGTTCACAGTCAAACAGGACAGAGAAATTAGCCAACAGATAAGTTGTAAAACAGAAAAGTAAATATGACAGAAGCTAGGGGAAACTGCTGAAGAAGTAGAAAGCAGAGTACCCCAACTCTGTTAATGAAAACTGGAGAAAGCTTTGCCAAGGGGTTTCCTTTTTCACTGGGTTGTGGAGGTTGAATAGGAGTTTGCCTTCACAAAGAAGAATGGGAAGGAGAGGAAGTAAAATGAAGGGAAAGGGCATTCCAGGCCAAGGGGAAAGGACTAAAGGCATGGAAATTTGAACAATCCCTTGGCTCAGAAAAGTCTTTAAAATTCCACAAATGCGTCTGTTTCAAAATCATATTTAATTTGACATTTATATCCACAGGGAACAATAATGATCCTATCTCTAGTTAATGGATATACCTGTCCATGTAAAATATGTATCTGCTTGTTTCTTGGTTCATACTTACTTTTAAATGTGCTGTTGCCCGCTATCCCCTTGGAACACGGATGTAAATATATAAGACCTCACCCTTGGGGTTTGTGTCTGGGGCAGTGAGGGCTTATTCAGCCTCTAGCTTCACTTTTCACATTCTCTTGTCCTCTGAGCAGGTTAAGGGAGAGGATAGAAGGTATGAGCCTGGGCTTTGAAGGATAGCACATTCTGCCACTTCCTAACTATGTGACCTTTGACAAGTTACTTAATTTCTTTGAGTCTACCTTTTCTTATCTATAAAATGGAATTGGTAATAGTAGCTATTTCATTCATTTGCTGTGAGGATTGGAACATTGCAAAAGCCCACTGAATGTTACTTGTGATAATGAAGATAATGACAGTGACGGCAGTATTGATAAAGAAGAGGGGCCTGTATTCTAGAGATAGGGAAATGGTACGGAAAAGGGACTACTGTACTTAACATTAAATACAGACATCTGAGGTACTCTATAAATATGTTTGTGGGGGGGTGTAGCAGGCAAAAATATGCAGTTCATCCATGAATAAACTTGGACACTTATGTTTAAATTGGTGAGTGATTTGAAAAAGATACAATTTAATTTATATGCATATAGGCTTATGATCACGTACATAAATATCTACGTATTTGTCAATATGCCTAATTCTTGGAAATAGACTATTGAGAAGATACATGTATGTGCATGTGTATGAAATTAGTGAATTTACATGGCACACAATGAAAATGATAATGCATAGAGTGAGTTTCTGTTTAGCAAAATAGGGGACAAAAAGCTATGTTCTCTCAGATGAGATATCATTCTTTTTTACAACATATATTTTGTATGATGTATTTAACTATTAAACCTGGTCCAAAACTTGGGGAAGTGAGCATCAAATAATGCACCACTGACTTACCCAAAAGAAATACAAACCAACCAAAATACATGCTTATGTGTCCTGATACCAGATCAAGAGGTCAGTTTTAGATGACTGTTATTTGACGATGTGCCAAATGTCACAGAAACCTTATTCTACCATTTAAAAAGTGACTTTGGACAAAAAATAAAATAAAAAAAAATGAAAAATAAAAAAGTGACTTTGGGGCAGGAGGATATATGGCTTTGATCACAGCACTATGAAGTGTTGAATAGGACTGCACAGAGCTCCCAAGGTCCTGACTATATGGACAGTAGGTGTGGCTTCTCAAGTATTTGTAGCATCTCTATGCTCTGAAGGTCAGTCTGGTGTCTCCATTTGGATGACAATAAACCCGTTATAAAAAATCCCTAGCCTCAAAGCCTATTGCTATACTGCAGGTAACTAAAGCCCTTCAGGCGATGGCTTTCTTTTGGGAAAAGCCGCACATTTCCTTTTGAAAGTTGACCAGTCTGGACCAGCTCTAGCTCAGCCCCAACTCCTCCACCGTAGATCTAATCTCTCCTCTGCACTTAGACCTTCACTTGTGAGATCAAACGTTACTTAGATCTGTCACTGATTACAGGGTTCCAGTGAGGTAATGCCCTGGAAAGTAAAAGATAACCTACAATATTAATGTGAACATCCCAGTGGACTGGACTTGAAGTTGCCAGGATTCTAGTTTATCCTTGACCATGTAGAACAGTGGACTCTTGAACAACAACCTAAACTCCTGGCCTCATTTTTCTCACTGGTAATTGTCTGGGTTTTGTTTTGTTTCTCAAGGGCGGTGGAGAAGGTAGAAAGGTAGAAGAAGATGGACGCTCTTTGCTGCCGCATGGTATTTCTGATAGGGCAGGAAGGCCACATCCTCGTGATACTGGACTCATCATAGCACATCGTCACTGTTTGTATCATTGGTTTATTCCAGGCCAAGAAATTGATCTCTAAAATACAGATAGATTTTTGGCTAAATGGAATAAGGCAATATGCCAATGAAAGGAAGTGATGTCCTTTTGCCTAGATAGTTTCTATGATCTAGATTTTCTGGACTGGAAATTTCTGCTTTAGAATTATCCGAGGATCCTCTCATAATGTGTCCATATCCGTCCTTGATTCCCTGATCACATAGCTATGGGTATGGATTCTACCTACACCTGGATACCCATGGTATCCCAGGATTTAGCTTCCTGTGACTAAACTCTCTCAGTAGTGGTTTTTTAGGTAGGTGTAGATTGGGGTTGCTTCCCAGAGCAGGGCCTTGCTCCGAGCATGGTATGCTTAGCTACGGAAAATATGTGTGACTTCTCCAGAGCATGGGTGTAAATCTAGACACAGATGCTCTCAAAATACTGTGGAGTCTCTCTCTCTTTTTATTTTTTTTTTATTTTTTTTTTAAGATTTTACTTATTTATTTGAGAGCGAGAGAGTGAGAGAGGGAGGAGGATCAGAGGGAGAAACAGACTCCCTGCTGAGCGGGGAGCCTGATGGCAGGGCTCGATCCTGGGTCTCCGGGATCATGACCTGAGCTGAAGGCAGATGTTTAGCCAGCTGAGCCACTGAGGCACCCCAGCACCTCAGAGTCTTAAAATAGGAGGAAGACCCAGAGATTAGATACAGGCCTTTAGATAGTAGCCGCCAGGAGTAGCCAGTTAAGGAGATCTTCTCCGTGCTCTATAGCCTTGCTTCTTAAACCAGTGTGGTGGATCCCGCCTGGGTGGCTCAGTTGGTTTAGTGTCTGTCTTCGGGCTCAGGTCATGATCCCAGAGTCCTGGAATTGAGTCCGGCATTGGACTCCCTGCTCAGCAGGGAGCCTGTTTCTCCCTCTGCCTACTGCTCCCCCTGCTTGTGCTCTCTCTCTCTCTCTCTGACAAATAAATAAACAAAATCTTAAAAAAAACAAACAAACCTGAGTGGTCATTAGAATCACTTGGAACACTTAGTACCATTCCGATGATTAGGCTCCACCCTGGAGATTCAAGGTCACTAGGTCTGGAACAGTCCAAGAATTTGCATTTCTCTTTCCTCATCAGCGCTAACGCTACTGGTCCGCATTTTGAGAGCCAGTGTTCTAGAGTTTCTTTCTTTCTCTGTATCCTTCATCACCAGATGATTAGGATGAAGCTCCATTGTGTTGATCAATACATGTGATGGAGAACACTGTGTTTCTTCTGCAGTGAATAAGCCCAGGGCTACACTGCAGTTCCTCACCACAACCTCCGACACTAAGCATGGCAGTAGGATAGACTTGGGACTTCCTTACCCGTTCCAGAGCTTGCATCTTCTAACACATTGGAAGGTCTTCTGGTTCAGTGGCTTCCAAAAACCAGTTTGAGAACCAGTGCTAGGCTGGTTGCGTACGCAAACTCAAGGAATGTGTTAAAAATATAAATTCCTTAAAAAAAATATATATATATATATATATTCCTTGCCCCTGCTCTGGGGTATTTTGAGCCGATGAACCTGGGCTAAGGTCCAGAGACCTGTGTTTTTCATGGTCTACCCTGATGATTCAGTCCACTCCAGCGTTGTCTATCTACAGGCTTTGACTACTACTTTCCATGGTCACACATGGTACATTCCAGTAATACACAGCTCTTGGGAGTATCTTTGCCCCAAATTTAGATTGTACCCTCCGAGAAGGGATGAGCAACCTTTTGGAAGGAGCATTCCACTATTTTTTTCTTTAGTTTTTCATCATCAGAGATGGCAATGCTGGTGGAATGGCCAGTGGTTCAGCCCCCACAAAAGGCCTTAATGGTCAGAGGGTTCTTCAGAGAAGCACCAATCCTGGGGGTTTAGAAGTGACTGTGTGCACACAGGCAACCTGGCCCCTGCGGCACCAAAATGAGCGAGATCGAGCCCGTTTGGGATTCTCAGAAAGAGGGGAGGGTCCTTGCATAAGCTCCTGGATGAGTTCAGTCATTCCCTCACCCAACATAGAATCACTGGGTATCTGCTCCGGGTCAGACACAGAGGTGTGCTCTCAGGATAAAAAGGGAAGCAAAAAACAGTTCTTGCCCTCTTAACTTCAGATGCTGAGATGTACGCTATTATGTTATCCCGCTTTCGGCACGAGCATCTGTGCTGATACACATGCACATACACATGCGCGCACACACACACACACACAACCTCTTCGGCACAGAAACACATTTGGCACAGGTGCCAGCGGTTGCCAACCATCTTATATGCACACAGCCTTAAAACAAGAAAACAATGTCCATTTTAAGAGCTATTAACTCCGTCATCCTCTGCACAATTTTATTGTAGGTTGCAGACTACACAGTTTCCTTTCACAATTTTTCTTTATGTTACTGTTATTCCTCCACGATGAAGCTGATTCATGGTCCACCGGAAGAAAAAAAAGCCAATGGCATTTATTGTGTTATTTGGAGAGGAAAACTCCTTGCTTTAAGGAGATATAGACACTAATATTAATTTAAAAATCTAATGTCTAATATCTACTTACTATAAAAACGGGCACATTTTTCTCTACAATCATCTGTGACACTGGATCCGAATTCAGATATTTTACAACACTTACATAGAATGGACTGCTTTATATTAAAATTCATGTAATGCTCCTACTGTCACCAGTTTAAGTCAGTCATCAAAGGACACTCCGTCTAGCTGTATATATATATTTTTCTTGAGCTAAATGGTTTGAAGGTGTTACCAGCCCTCTTTGCTTTTAAGCACGAGAAAATGCACTGTGGAAATGCAGTGTCTCATTTTTAAGGTCATTGATTGGGTGAAAAAGGCAAATGCCTTCTTCTTCTTTTTTTCTTTTCTTTTGGTTGAACTTCCCCCAATTAAGCAATTAACCTTTTAAAATAAGTATATTCAAAAATCTATCAAAAAGAGCTAAATGAGATTTTAACAAAATCCTGACAATTTCAGCTTAAACATATACACAGAAACCATATGTGCTTCGGAAGAAATATATACACACAGGCATTGTTTACAGTGTGTGTTTTTATATTTGGAAGACACTGAAGGAAGAGCCATTCCATACATACATTATCTGCAGTGTACATCCAGATAGCCCACATAGATTTTACATTAAGAGACAAAGATATCTTTATCCGTGGTGGGTAGACAGACAGACTGACTGACTTCAAACTTGGACTTGCAGTGTGGATTTTTTTTCTTCCTCCTCATCTCCGGGTACTGCTTTTCAGAATTGCCTCGGGCTACAGAACAGCACCTCAGATCCCCAAGGCCCACTGCCTGGCTCCTAATAGCCACTCTCCATCTGTGTCACATGAACAGCTGATGAGATCGCTCCAGTGTCTGTATTTTGGAGAGTACATTCACCCAGGTTAAAATGCTAGGGTTGCCAGGGAGCAGTCAGAAGCCATTAGTGCGGGTGAGAATTTGCCTTGCAGCAGTTCCTTGGCATGGTGGAAAGCGTGTACGCGTGTCCCTGCTCGAGCTTGTGTGTGTGAGTGTGTGTGTGTGTGTGTGTCTCCTTGTGCAAGGACCCCTCGTATACATGGGTATATAGGGAGGGTAGATGGATGAAGACTGGCCTCCATAGAGCCTGTACTGAAAAGTCAAATGCCTTTTGTTTCCCTGTACTCTGATTAGTTCTTTGACGATTTGGGGTCCCTTTGACTCTCTCTCTCTCTCTCTCTCTTTTTTTTTTATCATAACAGACGGCAAAGAAAAAGAGAACAGCAACTTCGGGGTCATGCTCTAGTGTTTGGGCAGATGGAAGGGAGCTGCTTTGCCTTGGGGCAGGGTGGTTGTAATGAAGTGGCCTGTCAGTCTGTAAATAGTGGGGGTCATCTCTTCCATGTGATGGAGGGTATCACATTGCAGTGAAAATGGAAATGTCAATAAAATTAATCTGCCAGCTCTTTGCTGTGGCTTTTCTGCTTCTCTGGTCAAAGAAGGTTGAGGGTTTTTGGTGAGAAAGGAAGAGAACAGGTATTGGGGAGCCCACGGAGTCGACACCGAAGTTGCAAGGTGAGGGGCCCAGTGCGCGGGCCGTCTCGGGGTAGCCCTGACCAAGAGCAGGAAGCAGGTCTGGGAATGAGCTGGTGGCTCTCCAGCATTCCCCCGGAAGCTGCAGAGCGTCTAGCTCAGGCTACATTGAGCACAGAGTTTATTGTTTTAGGCTTTCTTGGACAAGGTTTTTACTTAGCATGGGATTTATGGCATTTACTGCTAATGAATGTCTATTCTTAAATTACAAAAACCCCCATCTCAGCGCAATTCCCAGATGTCCTTCCAGGACCCCGGCTTCTTAAACACCAGCAGGGAGCATAAACTCTCCACTTCTCTGTTTTCCTCTTTCGTGTGGCTCCAGGCTAATGATGTGCAAGGAAAACACAGCCATCTCTAAAGCCCCAGCGCCGTCCCCGTATTCTTCATTTATTTTGCATTTGATTATGCCACAAGTCGGATCTTGTTTCTTTCTTTTTTTTAAAGTTATTAGTTCAAATATTAATGTAGGGATATGGCATATATTGCTGCCCTTGATTGATGCCTTCCCAAAAACAGGAAGACGTGCTCGTATGAATTTTAAGAAAGTAGGGGTCCTGCAATGCCTTGCCGGAAGAGTTTTTCAGATACATAATTTAGATGCCCTCCAGGCAGGCTTTCAAGGCATTTTTGCTGGAGGGCAAGAAAAAATAACTATGACTGTTAAAAGTAAATGATTTTTGCTAATGTACAATTAATGCCAGAGAAAGACACAGAAGACGAAGATGTTGATAGAAACTTCTGATTAAGTGAGCACCCTACCTTCATGTACCTCTTTTTTTTTTCCTTTTTTTAATGATAATGATCACGATCAGCGGTGCAGACACCTAAAAGTTTTCCTGTCATGCAAATGCTGAGTGCAGGGTCATCGGAGGAGTGTGTGAATGTGCGTGCTTTGGAGGTGACAGTCCTAGGAGGGGCTGAGCAGGCAGTGTGTTATGTGCAATGAACAGTGACACAGTTACTGTCACCTATGCAGGCTGCCTAGAATATATAGACTACAGAACATTTAACTTGATTACCCTACAGTATGTGTTCACTATGGGGTTGGGGACGCATTTTCACCGAATGGGTTTTCTGATGGCGGTTTTCCCACATTGGATTCCGTAATTGACAAAGAGCTACTGCCCTGTGTCAAGCACACATTATAATGGAATTAATGATATGGGCGAGTGTGAGACACACAAAATTAACATTTGAAGAGGGCTGGTTTAATTTTGTCTTTTACATATTTGTGTCTCCAATTATACTTTAATGAAAGAGAATATACCCGCTTAATGGATTTCTCTCAACAAGCTTAGCTGAGCTCGTCAGCTGCACGTTGTCGTTGGCCCCCTTTCTGTATTGTCTCTAATGTATTTTCCTTTTTTTTTTTTTCCCCCGACCAGGGGATGGTTTAGACAACAGTGTAGCTTCACCTGGCACAGGTGATGACGACGACCCAGACAAGGACAAAAAACGCCAGAAGAAAAGAGGCATTTTCCCCAAAGTAGCAACAAATATCATGAGAGCATGGCTCTTCCAGCATCTCACAGTAAGTCAAGATGAAAGAAAAAGTTTTGCTGCTTTGCCTGCTGCTAGCATACGATACAGGTTGATAACCGATTTTTAAAAATAGTAATAAGGTGACTGTTCTCCCTTTCTTGAAATCTGATGACCAGTGGAGCAGTTAAGGTTTTGCCAACTGTCACTACCCACCCTCTAGAAAGGAGGACGTTTTTGTTTTAATAGGCCAGGAATGGACCTTATTCAAAACTGGTCTAGGGCCCTACACAGCATGTATAAGTCAATTTGTTATTTATGCTAAAAGGTATGAGAGTGACTTCAGATAACACCCCTGTGACCAAGGGAAATGGCTGGAAGGAGCTCATGAGTCTGTAAACGCTGCTGATTACACTCTTAACGAAAGCCATCTCCTTCAGGAGGCCAAAAAAAGGGGGGAGGGCAGCACCTTGCCCCATGCATGTCCAAGCTCATGGTATCAGGTTCAGCTGTACTTGCAGGAGCCATGTGCAAACACGGCCCGTGTTTCTGGGACACGCGCAGAAGGGTTCTAGGTGCTCTAGCACCTTTGTCTGTAAGGTGCAGATTAGATTCTTTTTCAGCTGTTCAAGTCCATTTTTTTACAAGCTCACCCTGTTCCCTTCTGGGGAAAGATCAACTCTGCCACATTTTTAAAGTAACAATGTATCTTTACCCTCCTGCTTGTATTCCCTTTTATGTGTCTGTGGTTGACTCTAAGGCTCTGGTGACAGAAAAAAACAAAAAAATCACAGCGTGTTCTCACAGAGGAACCAGACACTCCTATTTCCCTGTTCGTTTGGAAATTCTGGGAAAACGGTGAAGGTGTCAGAGGTGGTTGCTTGCTATGATATTGTTTTCAGGCCATTCTCTTTAGGCTCATGCTTAAAAATAGAGTAGCCCACTGAAAGCTGAAGGTCTTCTTTGATTATCCAACTTGTGTGTTGCCACGCTGAATGACATTAGTTACAGTGTCATGGGTCCAGGACAAGGTTCCAGTTTTATTTATGGTGGTGGCCGCCGCTCTGCTCTTGCCGCTGAGCTACAAAGGGCAAAGGGTGGAGTGGTGGCGGGGAGGGCGGAGTGATAAATTCACATTCCTAAATCGGCCATTTTGATGTAAGGACATTAGTAGCAAACTAAGGTGTATCGATCTGGCCTGTGGTGTCAGGATCAGCTGGGAGAACCAACGAGGCTGCCCTGGTGGTGGTTATTCTTGCCTCGAAGCTATGGCCATTTCAAAGGTCAGGGCCCTGCACTGACTCGGCTCAGAGGAATTAGACAGAACATGCGGTCTCTGGGCTGATTACTTAACCAAAGACAAAATAATGAGTCCTAAGCAAATACTGACTAATTGAAAGGGCTGTAAATCCATTACATATTGGTCAGGGATAATCAGGAGTATTTAATCACTTTTATCTATTCAGGAGCACTGAAGCTGCAACAGCAAAGCCTTGAACCTTGCCATGTGGCTATTATTCTCATCATTATCAAAATTACTTCACAGCTGTTCTTTGCTACATCACCTCAGCTGGAGATTTACTAACCTGTAAAATGTTTTTAATTTGGAAGTCGAGGGAGTGTGAGGGGAGGGGCTTCTCGTTTTTTTTTTTTTAACGGAAGGTTCGTTTGGTTAGAGTAGCAAGTTAGAGAGGCAGAGGCAGGGTAGGGGCGCAGGGATGGCAGGCACCCAGCTCGCTCCCTGCCAGCTCACCTGTTTGGCTTCCTCGCTCTGTCTTCATTCACGCTCAGCCCTTCTCGGCCAAAGAGAGAGGCTTCAACGGTGGCTTTCCAAGCAAACGTCTCCATGTATTTGCAGTCCCTCAGTAATCAAAGTCAACATCCCAGAACAGCCCAACCTGAGAGAATCAGGGGCTCTGTTTACAAATGAGGAAACTGAGACCCAGGAAGGGAAGTGATTAACTCAAGGTCAAGCTGCCACCAGGACCCAACCCTCCCCGTGCCCCGCACTGTGCTTTTTCCACCCATTACAGTCACTTTGCTAAAACCCTTATCCCCTTTACGGGTAGTGTATAAATCTCACACAACCTCTGCCACCAGTATGCTGGGCATCGAGGGGGACATAGGGAGAGGCCAAGTGCCATTTTCTGTATCTGTTTTTTAAGCTTCCTACTCCCCCAGTCTCTCAGAGCAGAGAAGACTTTGCACCTTTCCCTTCAAGCTGACCCTTTCCTTCACCAGCCGTATTCTGAGCCTTGAGTCTCCAATGTTAGGGTCCGGAGCCCTTGCTAGACATGCTGCCTTGTCCTTTCAGTACCTTATCCCCCAACCTCCCTGCCCTAGGCTGACCCCACCGTGCACTGTGGCCACTGGTGAAAAATGGTGGGTGGCCAGTGATGCTGGGCACTCCTTCTGGCTTTGCCGAGCAGGGAACTGCAAACCCACCACAGCACCATCCCCCCAGACCTTCCCCCCCCACCATGAGAATGCTTTCATCTGGTTAAAGGAACTCAAGACTTGGTGCAGAATTCTATGGCCAGCTGAAAAATTTCATTAATGCCTGCCCTTGGAGCAGGGAGAGAAGAATCAAAAAGCCTCCGCCAGCCAGTCGGGAAACCTTCTGAGGTCAGTACGCCCCTGTACCAGCTGCCCCTCAGTTAAGCCCATTAAGTTCTCTGGACCTTCTGTTGTCCCATTTTTCAAATGAGAGGGACACAACGCAGGGTCTCCACACCGCAGGGTCCTTTCCCGCATCCATAGCGCTGGGTTTGCCTCGGGAGCACGTAGCCAGAGCCCCGTTCTGTCCCAGCCTCTGGTCATCCTTGCCTCCCTGTCCCCCTTTCTTTTTCACTCTCTGCCGAGTGCTTTTTTTTTCCCCTCCCCATGACCTTCTTTCACAACATGCCCCTTTCATTACTTTCTCCCACTGGCTTTGTCTCCCAGTCTTTCCCTCTGCTCCCCTCCCTTGCCCTTTCTGCACCTCCCTTGTATCATAAGGAAATCCTCCTCAGTTTTCTCTTTGAAAAAATTTCCCCTCTTCATCTAGATTTCACCCCAACTACAGAGAAGAGGTTCAGTCACTTTGATGAGGATGGTCCTGTAAAACTTTTACTTTCCAGTCTTTAATGAGCCGAAAGGTTTACTCAGCTATAATTCCGAGCTCAGAAACCAAGAATAGAGACCCCTCACTAGCGACATGTTAATTTAGACTTTTCTTACGTGCACTAACAGGCATGAGGAAGTCCTTGGAAATAGAGATGCCCACTATATTTTTCTGTCACTTAATTAATTTCAACTTTCAAAGTGAAATGTTGGCTCTAGCTCACTGAAAATAGACGTAGTCTAAATTATTATTTCATGTAAATTTCCTCACAAGCGCATGATTCAATGTGCATTCCTCCATTCTTAGTCTCTTTAACATTATTTCAAACTGGTTTGTTCCCTTTTGTGCAGTATGACCTGTTCTTGTATTACAATAATCCCCGATGTACCCTTTTTTCTTTCTTTTTTCAAAAAAGAAGCTAATTGAATTATCTCATTATTTTAATTTGTTAAGCAAATGTATTTTGCATCTCAGGATGTGTTCTTAAAGAAGGGGGCTGCTAAGGCTTTGCCCCCTGAATGGGCCATTGGCCCATTTTGACATTCATGCATTCATTAACTAGCAGAACATAAAAGAACTCTGGTTGTATTTTTTTTTTCCAAACACCCAACCAGCATGGAGCAACTTTTTCCAATAAGCCACAGGGGTCTCTCTACATATGTTCTCAACTGCAAGCTATTGTCACCTATTCTGAATACCTCAAAAGGCCTAGAGAAAAAAGAAGCCCACCTCAACAAAGGCCAACTGTAGCAATTGTTAAGTCTTAGTCTCAATATGACAAAAATCATTAACCTTCAGTTTTCTTGGAAGAACAAGTTCCACTACAACTGTAACAGTTAAAACCATCTCAAATTCCTGCACACCACCAGTTTTAGGGGAAAAGGTAATACGCTTGCTGCTGATTGATTATATTGAAGGAGATATTGAAACTAAACCCAAAGTGGCATTTAAACAAAACAAACTATTGGACGAATTTGGGAATTTCCATATTCAGAGTTAAACACTTTGAATTTAAATTTAATCTGAGGCTAGATAATTCATTTCTGGTTTCTAACTACCAATTTCCAAAGTGTCTTTTAAAAGTCCCCTTTAAAAGCCTCATAATAACTTAAAAAATAAACCCGTATCTATCTATCTATCCATCCATCCATCTGTCTCTAAATTGTGTATATATTTAGAAATTCATCTCCTGGAAATGTTCTATATACAATTACCACCACCCCCCCCCCTTCTACTGGTTGATGGCCCTGCCTAGCTCTCAGACTAATAAATCTAGTGAAGATTGAAGAAAGAATCTGTTGGAAATGTATGTGCTTTTGCTGGAACGTACCCAATGGCAAAAGAACTTAGGGAAATCCTAGGGAAGTATATTCCTTTCACTAACACATGGAGATTATGATATCATAAAAGTAAGCCTGCCATTACAACTGTTTTTATTTGAGTTCAAAGATAGTTAAAGAAAGAAACAGCAAGAAATAATACTGGGGCTAACAGTTTATTCATAACCGTGAAACACTCCTCCACGCCAAGAAGCCCTTAGTGTGTTCAATTAGGCTCTCAGGCACCTCCACTTGCCACCTTCGAGAGCTTTCTAGTTGTGCTGCAAAGAATATATTTGGTCATGGAATGAAAACAGGAAGTGACATAAACAAAGACCCCCCTTGCTCATACCAGTCTCTAACTAAAGGTTTTCTTATTTGAAAACACAGGCCTAAAGCTTGCACGTAGGGAATGTGGGACTTCCTTCAAAGATATGCATGCAGAATCAGAAGTAAATTTACTTTAAAGTGATGTTATATCCTGCAGCATTCTTGAAACCACAGGTTCTAAAAACTGTGTCCTTTGTTGCTGGCAAAATGCTTTGTCCCGCTCTAGACCTCTGGTGCTGGGGGAGAGCGATGAAGCCTGACATTCACACATTCAGTTGTTTGGCTCCTTGGCTATTGGAGATTGTTTTATGGGATTTTGCAAGGGTCTCTGGTAAGAAACGTGATTTTTAAAGTTTATCATCCTGCAGAGACCATGTACCCAAGTTGTGAGTAAATACAGCTCTGTGTTACTGTAGAGATATCTCTTCTCCAGTGAGTTCACTGAGACCATAGGACAGTGAACTTAGTCATCTCATGTTTTTACTCTACCCATGCAGAGGCACACACATAAACACGAGAGACAGACAGAGGAAGACAGAGAGACACGGACTCAGACTATCTTGCTTTTTAACTAGTTCTCTTCATCTTATGTAGACCTAGATGGCTTCTTTTCTTAAATGAGATGATCCAGCGTTGACGTTAAGAGCTCAGGACCTGGCTTTCTGACTGGGGGAGGTTAGATGAGTCCTACTTGAAGGGAAGCACTAAGTGTCCTTTCATGGGGCTTTCCAGCGTACAATTATACCAGGGTCATGACTATTAGTCATTCATTATCAGGAGCAAAGCAAAACAAAATACAGTGCCTGTAATCTGCCACCCAGATTTTTGATCTTGAGCAGCTACCCTTTTTAACCTCATCTTCCATATCTGTAGAATGGGGATAATTCTAGAACCAGCTTAGGAGGGTTGTTGCAGGGATTGCCTGAGCTAACATAGAGAATATAGAGCATTCAGTTCAATGCGTGGCTCTTATAGTAAGGACATAATTCCATTCTTATTGTAGTCTAGCTGAATTGCCAGCAGGAGTGGAACTGGGCAGCTGAAGAAACCACTTGCTTGCACGGTCTGTGTGAGATGGGGAGATCAGGTTTTGCCAGACAGGTCCCAGATGCCCTCAGCAGGAGAGAACGTCATCTAAATAGTGCCTTCTAGCTCAGTTATGCTGAATGACAGCATCCGAGGGTCCTGGTGCTAATGGGAAGCCAGAGTACGCTGGTGAGCCTTCTGGGACACGGTGGGAAGTGAAGGAGGAACTGGTTATGGAATGGCTCATAATGCCTCAGCTGGGGCCTACTATTGATAGAGAATGCTCCCTCTTGCTGTAAGAGGTCCAGTATGTGAACAGAATCTAGAGTTTCCAGCTTCTTCAGAGTGTTAAAGTCTAGGCTCCCTGACAGACAGCATAGAAGACTGGGTTGGAGCTCTGTAATCCTGGGTAAGCTAGTCAACCTCTGAACCTAGTTCCTTATTGAGAAATTAAAATAGTAAATATGTGCCCTCCTTAGCTGGTTGGTTGCTACATCAGATGAGGTAGTCGGTGTGTGACTGGGATTTGCTACACAAATGTTGAGTATCTTGGCTTTCTGGTTGCGTGTTCAAGTTGCTGGCTCCCAACCTGTAGTAGTCCCTCATGAGATCTCTACCCCAGGATTTCCACTCATTCAGTCCACAAGGGTATCCGTGGAGGCTCTGATCATTCCTGTCATGAGATCTCTTTCTAAGGGCCTTAATGGTTAACTGAATCAGCATTCCATGGACGTTCATTATTTCTACTTGAAAATTAGTGCCTTTATGATTCTGAGATTGATCTACTTAATACCAATTGCTATAGGCCAAATGAATACCAAATACAAAATGTTGGACTTACTTAGACTGTGAGAGATGGCCTCTCTCACACTCAGAGATCTAGATGAGCCCTGAATACAAGTAGGGCTGTTGGGCAGAGAAATCCTTCCGTGGAAATGCATATGCAGAACACACAGCTGAAAAGCACCAGCAGAGAGGACTTCCCACAAACACACAGTGCACTGAGGCTGCCCTAGCTGTAGCCCTTGCATTGTTGTTCTGCTTGCCAGGAGAAAACATCTGTGAATTATTTGAGTGGAACCTTATACTGGAGATCCTCTGAATTGGTGTCATCTCTGTTTAATTTCAGGAAATGATGTCACAATGCATTAAATAACAATGCTGGGTGATTTATTTTCCCACGGACATGCTGTCCTAAGCATTCCTCTTCTCTCGCAATGTTTCCAATTAACTGTAAGCTTGAGTGTTCTTCCTATTTCATAATGATTTTGAGGGGTGGGGGCGGGAGATGGGGGTGGGAAGATTGGTAATTTCAGAGGTTGCTGAGGTTCAGAGCTAATGGTACATCCATCACAGCCTTATTGGGACAGGGAGGGTTCTGAACATCGGGGCTGTGATCTTCAGTGTTGACCTACACCAGTGTTGGTTGGTTTTAAAGCATGTCTAAAAAAGAAAGCCTGAATGTTCTGATCCTAGCTGTCCAAAGAGCTACCAGATAATTTTAATAGCGACCTGCATACTGTAGCTTCTGTCTCGATCAAAGTTTCTATGCACTCCCTTCTTCAGTAAAGAATAGAGGACATAAGTCAGTTCTGTGTGCCATCTGTCGTCGTTTTTACAATTTCTCAAATTAAAGAGACAGGCCAAAAATTTAATGTTGTGTTGAATCCTAGAAGCTCCTCTAGAAGAAATAAAATTGCGACTAAATTTACTTTGTCTCCCTTGAGGAAAGGAAAAAAGTTGCATGTTGCTGTGTCATAACCTTCCCCTTGAAGTCTCAGTCTGGTGTTTGGGATCAGAGTGTGAGGGATTCTACACGTAAAGGCTCATGTGTTGGGACTCTGCAGCCCTCGTCCACACTCTGAAAGACTTCGAGGTCAAGTGCCCGGTACAGTAGTGGTGGCAATGGCCTTCTGTGGGGGTGCCGAGGTGTGTGGTCTCCTTGATACAAAAACGTTTGGTGGAGAGATTTCCAAAGTATATCAAAGAATCCCATTTAAAAAGAAGTTCAGCTGAGATAGATCAGGAAAATTAAGTCCCAGATTATGAGCGACTAGCTGACAGACACATTTTTAAAATGAGCAACTGGGTGAGAAGATTGAAGAATGAAATGCTTATTAAATTACCATCAAAAAGACACTAAAATAATTATTAGCTCAAAGTTTAACACCCAATTTCATAAAATATCACTCTGAGTATAATTGTTTAAAAATACGTTACAGAATTCAAAGAGATGGAGAATGGAGGACCCTTGAATAAAAGAAAATAGAAGGCATGTGCATATCTGAATATTCAGCTATTTAAAACCTCCAAGAATAGAGTGCCATTAAATGCTGTTTAGAAAAACCCGTGAATATTCATTCAGATCCTAGAGAACTGTTCCATTTCTTCATTCCACACAACCACGGTTTGCGAGCGTATTCTATGGAGAGGCTGTGTTATTGGAACGTAAAGACCAGGTTGCCTGGGTCGTGAGACCACTGGCTGTCCCTCAGCTTTGCTGCAGCAGGACAGAGTCATTAAAGTCATCTTCACATGCAGAACTCATTTTGATGTTGGATACCGTTGCTGCCCCGATTTCAGATGACGCCTGAAAATGCCCTGCCTTCTCCGTGCTGTAGTCTGTTTTTGCAGTTTGGAACAGATTATGAAGTGTAAAGGTGATATCCTGCCCCGCTGCTCCTGTTAAGAAGTAGTGACTTGGGGAGGGGGCATGAGGTTGGTTGAAGGGAATTTGCCTTTAGCACATTAACGGGGAGGTGCTAGGTACCACTTTCTAAATTGATTGGCAGCCTTGTTTACAGTATGCAAAGTAATCACGGGCACCCTTTAAAGGTGTATTATCCTCTTAAAACATAATAGTAATGCCATTTTCATGCTTTTACATTTGCTATTCGTATTTTGAACTGCCAAGTCCCAAATCTGCCAGAACTGATTTAAGTTGTTTTTATCTAATAGTGAATAAGTTGTCAAGTCACAATATAATGGCAGATAGTTTTTCCTAAACTATAGTTTTACTTCTCAGTTATAATAGATAACACGAGTATTTGTTGACTCTGACTTGATTGTCCACAAAAAGAAAAATTACAGCTCAAGAGATTATTATTGTGGGATTCTGAGATGACAAGAAATGAAGAGAATATTATTCTCTAGTTACTCTGAGCATTATAGAAAATTAACATGAGCCACTAGTCAGCCCTCCTCCAACCACCCTGCTTCTCAGTTTACTGATAACCAACTTGCCTAAAACGGCCGGATAATGAAGACCCACCCTTCATCCACCAAATCTTGCTGCTCTTAATTTAATTTTAATACCTCAGTTTTCACATCATAATATAGATAGATAGATTGATTGATTTACTTATGATCATTCCCCTACATTCTGAAGTATTCCAGAATTAATTTTGACTTGGAAATAGCCGACACTGCATACCTAATAATTTAGGTAAGGATAATCCCATGACTCGGGTCATACTCCAGTTGTAAAATGGCTTATTTCTTAGCCTGGACACATGGTGTGACCCTGTCGTAAGCCGACAATAAACAACCCAAGTATACTGGGGTGGTGTTACACCAGTCTTTTAAAAAGAAAAGCACTTTAATCAATAGAAGAGATGAATGCTGGATTATTCCCTGTAGGTTTGGTGACATGTTGGAACTCTATAAAAGCAGCCTGATTTTTTTCCCCATGGTGAAAAGTTACAGGTTCCATTTCAGTGTTCCAAGACACCTGCAGGCAGTTCATGAGTGGTTACACTTGTTTTAAACCTTGCCTCACAATGAGTTTTTTAAAAAGAAGAAGAAGAAGTGTTAAGAGGGCACAGGCTATATGAAATCATTATTTAGTCAATTATAGGCTCGGTTCAGTTTTTGCATTAGTTTCCAGCAAACCGTAAGTTCAGAGCTATGATGGCACTTTGATGAAGACCCTTCTTTCTGCTTCATCCTGGAGCTTTTATGTTTGCTGGTGAACTGCTTAAGTGATAATCAAGTATGACCAAGTGAAAGGCGTCAGTTTTTAATATGACCTCTGTTATCAGCCTGGGCATCCTTTCAAAAACAATTTGAAAGTATGTATGTATGTATGTAAGTATGTATGCATGTGTTTTTGCTGAGCAAGTTTAAAGGGTGATTTGGTTCTCTTTGGTTCTTGCAAGCTTGGATTGTCTTGTCAGTGTCCATCCCAAATATGACCCCCACTCCTGCTTATTTAAAAGGTGTATGTGATTAGTTAAGTAAATAGGAGGTACTTAAATTCTTTTGAATCTGTGGTTGCACCTGATTGGATAGAGAGTGGAAATATTTAGAATGAATCAGAGAATCGGTGCTTTGCCTACCTTTGATAGTGAGCACAAGCTGTTAATTTTTTGTGCTTTGCAAAAACAAACAAACATTTCAGGGCAGGGAGAAAGAAATTCCTACTGTTGACAGGAACACACATACACACACACCCATACACATACCAGCGGCAGCCCAGTTAGGATCAATGTGAAGTTAGAGTAAGATCTTATTCTCAGCTCAACCTTTGGTTCTCTGAGTTATCTTGGGCAAGTCATTTAATTTTCTGAGTGCCGGGTTTTGAGTTGTTTTGAGTTGGCTGAGATTAGGAATAACCCTTTGAAAAGGGCAGAATACTGTGAAAGCATAAAATGATATTCATTAATGTTTTCATGTAATGCACCGAAATAATTGATTTGCTCTGTGTTAGCGCCATGAAACCGGAACTTGGATATGGGTGAAATGCTCTTCAGAGGGACTGTACTTGTTTCTTTTGACCTAAGTCTGTTTGAAATGAGGAGCAAATCCTATAGTTAGCATGAGATGTACAAGGAAGGGCAAAGACCTTATGGACCATTCATACTGTGGCACGGTTTATTAGGGCATCATGAGTGAAAGTAATTTTTGAAATTTCATAAACTCACACTTAAGGGAAAGAACTGGCTGAATGATAGCAAAGAAACCTCACCATGAACTTACTCCCGCTTGTACTATTACAGCTTTGGAACAAGCTCCTTGGGGATTTGGATATCTTCGTTCTTTGTCCATAAACTCTTCTATCCTGACAATTAACCGGTTCACCAGTCTGCCACTTTTCATGCTGGCCAGGCTGATGAGGATGAGCAGCTTTGCATCTCTAAATCCTAGGAGAGACATAGAATTATCTCTGGTCAGCAAGACACTAGTGAGGTTATTTTATTTTCGTTTTTTCCTGAATATAGTTTCGATCTGGATGCTAAATCAGGCTACTTTTGATTCTACATCCAGAGATTTGTGAATGCTACAGCTCATAACACAGAATCGTATTTGAATAAGCATAGAATATGTATGGGAAAATTGTGAGAAAAGCTTGGAAATGTATATTGAAGCCCTAGCTTTAGACCCCACAACCCAGATATCCAGGTGAGGAACCTCTGTGTAAGTTAGAAATGGTGATACTGTGGTTTGAAAGTTGAGGCTGATCTTTGCAGAAGCAATGCTTGCAATCATGGCATTGGGTAAAGGTAAGGAAGAGAGCACAGAAAGAAGGGGTTAGTGGAGGCAATCTCTTTGAAAACTACTTTTAAAGGGAAGAAGAGAGAACGTAATGAGCAAAGATAAAGAAATCAGTTTAGTAGGAACATAATCAGATCATGTGAAAAAGAGAAGGAGTTTCAATGCAGAGGAAGTAGATTCTGCCGAAAGATCAAGGACAATGATGACTAAAAATAAGCCTTTGGATTTGGCATTTGGGAGTCCTGGTCTACCTTTGAATTCTACAAGCTGAGGAGTGAACACGCAAAGCTGGAAGGGAACAAAGGAAGAACAGAGGACAGTGCGTGGGACGGCAGAGTTTAGCAGTGGGGTGGAGCAGGTGAATCAGGTGTTGCGCTAGCGGTGGGAAGCGAGCCAGGCTGTAGGTGTGGAGGGGTGGAGAGGATGACAGTGCATAATGCAGGGTTCCAAAGGAGGAAGCCAGTGAAGGTGGAGGTCAAAGCACAGGTAGAAAGGTGGGTAGGAGAATAGGAAGAAAGCTGAGGAAATTCGGAAAAGAACTACTCTAACTGGATGAGTGGGAAATACGGAGAGTGTGATCGGGAACGAATTAGGAAGGCATAGTGGTGCAGGGTGGGATCAAGAGGTCCAGGCTGGAATGGACCCTCTTTGCATGGACCCTCTTTGCATCATTTCATCCTTGCCCAGAAGGGGAGGCAGAGCTCAGGCACCCAGGGGCAGGAGGGGGAAAGCAGACGACAGGGGAAACCTATGCCGAGGTGAGAGGGAGAGTTTTAGTTAGAATTCTTGAATGGCTGACTAAGTCAGAATTCTGATGAGATACTCCTTTTTTGGATCATGATGAAAAATGATTCTGTAGTTCATCTGAATAATGAAACGATTAAGAAAAGTCAAGATATGTTTGGAAAAGAAAAATAAAAGATATTTTTGGAAAAGAAAAATTAGAGAGACCTTGCCCTGAGTATTAGTAAAATAGATTATAAAGCTGCATAATACAACACTGGCTAACATAATAGGCAGAATGATCATTTGAAAAATATAAGAAGGCAAGATAGAAAAATCTGGCTTCTCTTCTGGATACCAGAGGGACTGGTAAGGAGGACTCAATCCAAATATATGGAGAAAGTTATTAATTTTAAAGGCATCACTTTAAATCAATTGAGAAAGAAAAAAGTAAGTCAATAGTTTTTTTGTTTTTTTGGTTAATGGTTTAGCTATTTTTGAAAAAACAACCAGTACTCTCTCCACTGAAGTAAGTTCCGCATTTAAGAGTTCTTTGAAGGGAATATAACTATTTCTTCTTCCTTATTTATTTAGTAAAATCCTTTCAGAGCATACAAACAAAGGTATTATAAAGAAAAATGCGGGCACCTGGGTGGTGCGGTCGGCTGAGTGTCCGACTCTTGGTTTTGGATCCGGTCATGGTCTTGGATCCGGTCATGGTCTTGGGGTTGTGAGATCGAGCCCCGCTTTGGACTCCACGCTCAGCACAGAGTCTGCTTGAGATTCTCTTTCCCTCCTCCTCCTAAAGTAAATAAATAAATATTAAAAAGAAAAATGGTAATAGGTTTAAACAAAAATAAAAATTAAAAGCTTTTGAAAAAACACCATAACATAAAGGCAGACATTAAAATGGCAAAAATAGGGGCACCTGGGTGGCTCAGTGGGTTAAAGCCTCTGCATTCGGCTCAGGTCATGATCTCAGGGTCCTGGGATCAAGCCCTGCATCGGGCTCTCTGCTTAGCAGGGAGCCTGCTTCCCCCTCTCTCTCTGCCTGCCACTCTGCCTACTTGTGTTCTCTCTCTCTGTCAAATAAATAAATAAAATCTTTTAAAAAACAAAAATAAAAATAAAATGGCAAAAATATGGGCAACATCCTATAACAAACAAAGGATTAGTGTCTTTAATAATGTGTACACATCGATAAGGAAAAACGCAATGAAGGCATGGAAGAAAAGAAGAAAACACAAAATGAAGAAACACAAATGGATAATAGGAATTTGAAAATGTTCAAGGCAATTAATAACCAAATCAATTTTTAAGAAAGCAACAAAGTACTGTTTTTTCTATCAAACTAAGAAAAACTAAAAACAATTAGTATCCAGCTCTGTCCAGAGTGGAAGGAAATATCTGCCTTAATAATGACAATAAAAATTGGCTCAGCCTTTCTGGAATTTCAACTTTAAATTGTATTACTAATCATGTTCTTATCCTTTGATCCAGTAATTCAGTTTCTAGGAGTTTATCATAAAGGTGTAATAAGAAACATACATAAAAGTATGCAAAATGATATATGAAGATATCGTTTATGGCAATAAAACATTGAAAACCACCTATATTTCCATCTATGGAAGACCATAATGGAATATGACGGACTGCTATGTAATCATTAAAAATTACAGTTTCAAAAATATTTTGAGGTATGGAAAAATCAGTGTATTATCAGGTAAAATAAAACAGATAAGAGAGTATTTATTTTATTTTTTTGAAGATTTTACTTATTTGAGAGAGTGCACACAGGTGGGGGTGGGAGGGCAGAGGGAGAGGGAGAAACTATCTGCTGAGCAGGTACCACTGAGCAGGGAGCCTGATGTGGGGCTCGATCCTAGGACCCTGAGATCATGACCTGAGTTAAAGGCAGATGCATAACTGACTGAGCCACCCAGGTGGATAAGGCAGTGCTTATGATATGGCTACACTGTCATGAAAGAAAATAGAATTGGATATGTGCATAGAAGAACAAATGAAATGTTAACAGTGATTATCTTTGGGTAGTGAGATGTGGGTGACTTTTTAAAAATAATATATTTATTTAAAGATTTTATTTTTTGAGAGAGAGAGAGCACGAGAGAAGGATGGGGGGCAGAGGGAGAAGTAGACTCTCCACTGAGCAGGGAGCCTGATGAGGGGCTTGATCCCAGGACTCTGGGATCATGACCTGAGCCAAAGGCAGATGCTTAACCGACTGAGCTACCCAAGTGCCCTGTGGGTGACATTTTAAAGTTTCTTTTTTATACTTGTTTGTATGTCCTAAATTTTCTATTAAACGTGTGCTATATTTATAGTACACAACAGTGCATTTATCCTAATAAAGAACTATGCTGGGCAGGGAGGCTAATAACGTTGGGAACACAGGATGCCCGCCGAGAAGTTCCAAGTCCAGATAAAGATTAAGAGGGAGAACGGAGAAGCAGGGAAGGAGCATTTTAAGGTCTGTGGTCTTGGAAGTACAGTATCTCTATGTAATGAAATCCAGGCTGTTGAAGTAGAGATGGATGACATTGGGAATTAAGAGAGGCAAGATGTTTGAAAGGTCTTTGTCTTATATGTTGAAACCTTCAAACTTAGAGGCAAGCAATGGGGGGGAGAGGAACCTTCTAGCTTGTACAGAAGCCATTCGGGAAAGTGGAGGTGGCTTAGAGGTCAACATTCTTTTGGCAACAGTGATGGAGAGGAATGACTGCAAATGCCATGCACTTCACGAGAAAATTGGTGGGGGGTAGGCTTTAGATCAGGGGCTGGGAGCAGGAAATGAGAGAGAAGGCAAGAGAGAAAAATCTGGCCTCTCTTTCTAGATACCAGAGGAGGTATCTAGAGGAAGAAAAATGGGTATCTTCAGTGTAGAGTCTTAGTTCAGGCCATGACAAATACCACAGACTTGGGGGTAGGTGCTTAAACAGCAGAAATTTCTTTTCTTCTAGTACTGGAGGCTAGAAAGTCCAAGATCAAGGTGCTGGTAGCATCAGTGTCTGGTGAGCACTTTCTCCTTGGGTTGCAGAGGGAGAAATTGTCTTACTGTGTCCTGACATAGCCTTTCTTTGGAGAGAGAGAGAGAGAGAGAGAGAGAGTCTGTGTGTTTGGGGGGGGGGGGGATGTGGGTGTGGGTGTGTGTGTCAGGGG